>NW_009258267.1:2431316-2463923 GCF_000687185.1 Egretta garzetta
TATAAATTTAAAAAAATTTAAAATGCCCCCCCCCCTCCCCCCCCAACAGACAGAAAATACAACGTAAGCCTCTTAAAGCTCGTGATTTAACTGCTGGGAAGTCATATATACAGCAAGTAAATAATTAAGATATTCCTGGTTCCTTTTTCTGGCCTGAGGGAGAAAGCTGTACTTTAGGTCCACTTAGGAAATTATTTTGGCTTTAGCTGATTGCACAATAGTGCTGCAGGACTTGAAGGACTTTCCAAACTCTTAGAAATGAGCTAAAAGAAGTAAAATGAGGAAGATTTATGAGAAAACAGTACAATGGGAAGGACTCTATTGTTAGAAACCTTTTCACTATTGCAAAGATAAGATTTGCCAAGCCGCAGCATAGATCACCAGTGAACCAACTTTTGCATAAACTAAACTGACTTTTGTTTCTCATTGCCAAGGAGGTGTATCAACGGAAACTTGTTCAATAAGAGTCCCTTAAAATTTGCCCCATCAAAAACTGCCTGATCAAAAGACTTTTTCTTGAAGCAGGGAGACCTTTTCAATCCTAGAAATACTCTGATCTGTTGCTTTAGCAGGATGAGAAATAACAGACTCTCTGAAGACTCAGCAATTACTTTGTCCAACTAAACTTATTTTACATCATTTTTATTCTATGCTGTCCTTTGATCATTAATTTTGCAATGCGTGATTATAGATTTAAACATTGTTTCTCCTTTCATCTACTTTCTGTAGTATTTCAACCAGTGCAAACCAAAGAAAAATAACCCTGGAACTTTAGTTGACCTGACCGCAAACAGTTTCCACCTTTTTCTTCTTCTTCCCCTGCCCCCAAAAGCTGCCACGAAGTCACTTATCAAGCTCCTGTAGCTGATTTTTACTTTGTGGTTTTTTAATTGTTCCAAGTGCAGCTGTGTTTTCATTTTCATGTTAATATTTTTTTTTCTTTTCCCCTGGGAACCATCTTTTTTCATTAAACCAAGTCTGATGACCAACTTTTCTGCTATGTTGTGGTGAAGGAGCTGGTGATGAAGGTTATGTTTGTTATACTGTCTGTAGTTGTGTTCTTTACTTCATTCTAGAGACCCTATAATGTTGTTCATATTGTTTTGGGGGTTGTTGAGGTGTTTTTTAATCTGTTCAGTATGCTTTCACCTTTCAAAACTATTTTTTCTCCAAAGGTGGATGAGGAAGGTTTGCAGATATAATTAGAATTTTGCCACTCGAACTATATGACTTTGCTCTTTGAAACAGACATCACTGCTCTTGAAATTCCTTTCTTAAGTATCCCAGTTCATTCAGTTTTAACGTTTAATTAAAAGACACTTTTAAAGTATCTTTTGCGCTGTTGTCTACTTGGAGATTATGCATAAGCAGTTGTGACTCCTCCTTATTCTGAATTCTGTCACATTGTCACATTCTGTCTAATTTAATGGATATTTGCTTATATGAACACACTGATGGGTAATGTCTCCCACATTCTTTTTCTTTCCCATATGCTCAGTGTTCCCACTATTCTTCTGTTAAATTACACAAATATGCATAAATATGTGATGTGTGTTGAACACATTTTGTGTCTTCTTTAAATCTGCCATAGCCAAGCTGCCATGTTTAGCTATATTAGTGGCCAAATCTCCATCCATGAACTTCAAAGACAGTAAATTCTTTCTTGTCAAGTAGCTGAGAAGAGGCAGAAAGTGATAAACAGTATTGGGATGTTCATGAGGTTTACCATTGTCTGAGCATTTTAGTTATGTGCTGCAAATGCTTCTCTCTCTCTCTCTCTCTCTCTCTCTCTCTCCCCCCCCCCCCTTAAGGCAATACCAAAACCAGGGTAGGGTGATAGGCAAGACGGTTCTTGGAACTGCCTCCGAATATTATGCAAATGATAAGGCATCTTTAATGTTTAAAGGGACTCAGTAGAAACCCCCCACCCTCTGCCAAGAATGGATGCTCCTCTGCTGGGTTTATCTGTAATTTGCAAGACAGCGTTAGATTTTTGTGTGCCACATAATCTCCAGTGTACACATGAAGTTCCCTCACATAGGATGAATGCCATCCTTAATTTTAGAGTATGTCAACATGGAGCAATGTTGCTTTTGAGGGTTTTATACTCTGCGCTTTCAGCATAGTTCAGCACAGTAATACTTGTGTCTGATTGAGTGCTTTGTATTTTAAATGTCCATTAGACGTGTGACCTTAACCCCTGTAAGACTTCAGATCATCTGAGTGAAGCCCAAAACAAATGGCAAGAACAAGAACATCAGCTGAGGTCCAGTAGCTGAAGGCCTCAGAATATCCATTTTTGTAAGAGGAGGACTGATATAGACCCCGGAAGTTTACCAATCTATGTGGTCCTAAATAATTAGAATGGAAATACCCAGGTAATCCTGTAGCTAATCCTCTAAAACTTTTCCATTTTCCCTCCTTCCCCTGTTTGAATATCCCTGGCAATCTTATTTGGAAAAGGTCCTCACAACCACTGAAGTGGCAGTGGATATGACTCTGATTAAAGTTCATGGTTTGGTCAAAGCGGGATCCATACATAGTTCAGTCTTTGCTTAGAGAATGAAAGAAGAGAAAGGACAACATTTGGGCCTGATGGCACTGAAATTCTGCTATATAGGTGTGGATGTTCCTATTACAGTCAGCAGAGCTCGTGTAATAAACGAAAGAGCCTTTAGAGCTCACAATCAGGTATCTTAATGTTGAACTGAATTCCATCCTGACTGTCTGTTACCGAATTTTCTTATTTTTTAGTAATAATCACATTTAAAAAAATGTTTGTATTTCATTCTAGATACTAATTTGATAGTGGCTTTAATGTTAACTTGGTATATACCACTTAATATTATATCTGCCTCTTCTGCTAACTTAATTATTTCTAGCTTTCTTTTTATCAACAGTCAATTATTCTCTTCCCTCTTCTCCTTGATCAGCTCATTTATGGCTAATTGCAACTGGCTATGACTATTTTAGCCAAAAACGTGCTTTGCATCTTAGCAAAAATGCAGTGTCTTGGGTATCTCCATGGTGCCACAATCACTTAAAGCAGTTCCGGCCTTATTTTACTCATGTACTACCCCAACGAAGCAATCCTTGTTTGCTTTGTCAGTTGTTTTGATGTCTGGGGAGGTAATCTGTGCAGTTTCATCTTGCATTTATCTTGTTCTATATGAACTGTAAGTTTTGCAGAAAGGAAACACATTAATTTGTCTTTGAACGCTCATGGCATTACTCATACTTGGCCAATAATGTAGGAAAACAAGTGAGGACAGAGCAAAAGGGTGATTGGTGGGGTGTGCTCAAGGAATACCCACATCATAAAAGAGGCACCATGAAAAATCTGGGTGTTAAATGAGTTAGCATGTAACTGTTTCGTCTTTGACACCGTGTGCATTAGATGTACTGACGAGACGGTTACCTAATTTGGGCTGTTTATGATTTCTTTTTCTCAGGCTCTGTTATTGAAATCAATGATTGTTTTCCTCCATTTTGTTTCTGTTGTTCTGTGGCTCTGCTTCTCAGATCTTATCTTCCTGACAGAATTGTCTTTATAAATTTTGTCCTCCCTGTCAACCATGTGTGTTTATTTACATGGAAAGGGTGTTTTATAAATTCTACAGGACTTAAAGAAACAGCCCTAATCTTCGAACAATGTGTTTTAAAGTCAACACCAGAATTACATTTCTTACCTAAATAGTATGTTTTACCGCCAACCATTATGACATTATCTCCTCAAAATGTTGTGGTTTTTCCCATAGTTGGCAACAAACTCTTTATTAATTCTGTGTCCAAGCTGCCTCGTCTGGTTTTAATCTGCTCTCTTCACCTTTAGGTGTTAAGTGATGGGCCTGATCAGGAGGCACAGTCGCTTTATAATTACCACTTTGGTATGGGGATTTGGGAGGGTTTTTATGTCTCTGCTTTTTGGTTCCTAAACGAGGTAGCACAGGAGTGCCTGTCACCTGCAAGCCCTTGGGCTTCAGTAACCCCTCCCCAGTGAGTCCATACCTCTACCTTTTTTTTTTTCTTTTGGGCATTTTGCTGCTACTCGTAACCAATACTCTCCTGGAGTTGTGGCTAGGGAGGGCGGCCTGGCCTGTCCCCTCCTAGCACACTCTCTGTGCCTCCCCTGTCCCTTCCTTTTCATGCTTCTGGGGGACTCCCCAGAGAGGTCCCTCAGCTTCCAGCGCTGCCCACAGTCCCTGCCTAGAGCCCTCCAGATGGTTCAACAACAACCTTTAGGCCATGGAGTTACTTATGATGGAAGAGATTAAGAAGTCATGTAGAGATCATCTCCCAACAGGAAGACGTTTCACTACCTTCTCCCACGACTCTTAACCACATCCTTTTTTTGTCCCTTTTCTTCCTTCATGCTTTAGCAACTGCTTTTTTCTCTTTTGCTCTTAACTCTGCAATAGGGAACTCACAGGAAACATGCAAGTAAACCTAAAGTATTTAGCAGTTGGAAATACTCAACTTAACTAATGGACTGCTTTGCTTTTTGGTCTACAGTTCTCATGTCTTTTGTGGTTCTCATGTCTTCAGTATTTAAGAACTTCAGATGAATTTATTAATGTATCTGTGTACTATCTCTGTTCTCTTGTTTAAATAAGCCGCAGTTGACACAGTCAAATGGAGGCAAGCGTTTATATAAATAGATTTGTGCCTCCCTGGTTGTGAGACGGGACGAGTGCCAGCACCGCCTCTAATGTGGGACAGTGCAGTCATCGGGGTGCTCTGGCTTATTCTCAGCTGCCTCCCAGCTGATGGAAGGAGCAAATCTTGGAGAACTTCCAGCCCTGCCTCTCCTGCCTCGCTGGCTTTAAGCTGCTCTGCTTTTCAGCCCTGGTTCATAGGGCAGCCCCGGCAGGACCAGCTCAAACAGGGCATGGCATTAGACTTCGCATTGGTGGTATTTGTAAGATTTGCCTCCTGTTTTGTAATATCCCATATAGATGTCTGCTGTGCAGTCTGGTCTCCTGTTTTTACAGCTGTTTTCGATGGATTTTCTCAGGGTTTTATTGATGGGTCATTTTTGTTTGTTATCCGAGCCTCAATTTGGTTCTATAATATGATGATATGAGTAACTTTCTGTGGAAACTGTGATGTACATTTGCTTGACGCCTGGTCCCCACAATTCCTTTGCTTCTTCTGCTGTTGATTAGCCACTACAACTAAAAACTTAAGAACCCTCCCTAAAACTAAGAACTGCTTTCAGTTCAAATCCAAAATACAAAAGCCAACCCCGTAACCCCCCCCGCTACCAAAACCTTGCCACGCAAACCCAGTACATCCTGTTACTTCCTTCTGCTCCTTGAATTGAAAGGTCCTGGTGTCCAAGCGGCTATGTTTTACTATCTGAAATAATAATACATAATACCAATGACTCTCATCCATTAGGGACTATAGACTTTAGGATTGCCAAGATCTTTCATACATAATGTCACCATCGGAGAATGCTGCTATTGTTTCTTTATCTCCATACTTCATCTGCTGACTTAACACAGTCCACATTGTAAGTCATTTGCTAATAAAGAATTTAGCTCATATTACTTTCCATCTGAGATACCACAGTGACTTCTAATATAGCAACATATCTGTTTTCAAGTTGCTTTGTTCTCTTTTGTTCAAATCCAAAATATCCCATAGGTTTCTTGGTACAAAATGATACTGTGATGGAGGCAATACTTTTCTCCTCCAACGTAATTTCTGACATTTTCTCTCAGTCTTTGGACTTCAGGTTTATGAATATTTTTGAGTGTTTTTAATATTCTTGACCTTCAGCATTCTAGTGAAGCTGTGTTGTACAGTTTATTCAGGAAGCCTGAGTATGCATTAAAGATGCTATGGTTGTCTTCGTGGTACTTTAGTATGTAGTTTGATTTTTATTTATTTAATTCAAGGAAACTTATTTTAATGCCCCTAGCAAATTACATATCTGTAAAAGATAAGGAAATAATATAATAATACATAGCATTACAAAAAGTTATGCAATGAAATTTTGATGCTTTATTTATTTCTGGGAATGCTCAATATATTTGGGAAGTTAAACCAAGAAGGACATATAGCCTTTTTTTCCTAACTTTACCTTCCTCCTTCTATTGAAAGTGTTTGTGAGTTTGCGTCTTTCCCTCTGAATACCTGCACAGGAATCAAGTCAAGTCTGTCATTTCATCTGTGGATTTCAGTGTGAAAGACTTTCTTTTGGGATTTAGGGAGTGTCACTTGATGTAGCAAAGATGCCTGTTATACAATATAGAAAACATATTACAACTTAAGACAGCTGCTGTCCAGCCTAGATGAGCCTTCATACTGCTATTTGAACAGCGGTGCAATAACATCCTTTGGTAGGAACCCCTGGAAAAATTCCTCCCCTGTGTAGCAAGCACTGAAGTCCTTCAGTGAAGCAGTGAGACTGTATTGAGGCTTGGCGTACTGAAAGGGGCACATCCTTAGATGGCTGATTTTTCTGAGCCCTTTTCATTGAACGAATGAATTTTTAATAATGCTAAAAGAGCAAGACAGTGGACTTAGGAGACGAATGTGAGTGAAGATGGTGTTTCTACTTAAAAGACTCAGAGCTTTATGCACAGAACCCCAGAGCTCATTCACATTCTTTCTTAGTACAGAGTATTTTAAATTTTTCCTTTTCCTGTTAAAAGAAGGGGAATATCAGTGTGCTGTGTGCCATGTTAGTATCTTGGGATTATGGAGGCGCAAGCAGACCAGAGCAGTTTCTGATTTATGATGCCTTGCGTTGATCCTCTACAGCCCATTTCCTAGCAGCGGATAGCCAGGGTACAAAAGCTAGCAAAGCCAGGGCTGGAAATGGGAATGTCAGAAGATGGCCTCTGCGCTTCTGCGAGATCTTTTAGACAGTGCAGCTCTGCACTGACAGGTCCATCCGCTTTGCGTCTCTCCGGTGTCAGGAGGGAAACAAGACAGAAAACCACACAAACCCAGAATTGAGCCTTCTGCATTTTGGCTCCATCCTCTTCCCTCTGCTGACTGACAAAAACCCTGTGATTTCTTATTCCAGCTACAGGCATTCAGGGGCAGATGTCTAGAAGCTTGTACTAAATGGACTGGCAACCCCTTACTTTGAGGTTAAGCATGCACAAAACTGAATTGTTCTTCCTTCCTGCAAGTCATTGCTTGCCCCGTTGGCAGGGCACGGAGGAAAGCTGGCCATGCTCTTGCTGCCACCTTTCTACTTTGCAGAGGGCAGAACTTAAGAATTTGCCAATTTGGGGAGAAAAAGTACCATCTGAAGTACTGTCCTCTAAATTATTGGAGTTTTGAAACCAAATCAACTGGCTGGTTCTTGAAATCTTGGACACAGTTTTTAGGGACGTGTTATGTTAGCTCCTTTAGGATCACTGAATTAACAAATAAAACACATTTCTGATAATCTATTTAAAAATATATATTAAAAAAAAAAACCCTAACCATAGAATTTATTTTACAAGCATTTTCCAAGTAAAAATCTCTATGTACATAGCTGTTGTTATTTTTGCTAAGCCACAGAATTTAATATTTCATTCTTAGTTAATATACTAGAAAAATATTTACTTGGAAACATGATTCATTCTGACTAATGGGATCAAGCTAATTCAGACCAAAGCTAAATAAATACATTTAAAATTGTTTGGGGGTTGGTTTTTTGGTGGTGGGTTTTTTTTTTTCTTTTTTTTTTTTTTTTTAAACAGTAGAATGCCCTATGTGAAATTAAGGGCAGATAGGAATTAAGATAGGGCAGAAATGAAGCTGACCTAAGCTGACCCATCTGGCTAGCACTAGTCACACTAGCCAGTGGCCCAGAAAGGGTTGCAGTGGATCACATCCAGTTTACTGTTTGAGTACTCCTTTGTAGCTAATGAAATGAGAGATGATCATCAATGTCAGTAGGAAATGGGGCTTTGAATCCTTGCTGATGCATCAAGTATTTTAACTGCTCTGCCATTACCTTAATTTTAAAATGTTGAAGCCAACGTTGAAAGCCAATCAAGTGTCAAACTGTTTCATGGAGGATTTTGTTTACTCATTTTGATTAAAAATGAAAATGTAAGAATATCAACACTTTTCTCCACTAAGATGTCAGCCTGGCCTCTTAGCTGTTATGCATTGTGGGAAAAAAATGGCAACACCTTTTCCGAGAGATCTGCCCTGATCTGCAGATCCTGGAGGTGCTCAGAGCTACCAGCCTGCCACAGCCTGAAGAGTGAGCTGGGCATAGCTCTTAGAGATGATTCCTTTTTTCTTGGTAGCCCAGGGCAGTCTCCTGAAGGCTGGATTTTAAGCCCAGATTGAAAACTGGCTTCCTCAACAGCAGCCTGATAAGCTATTAAGGAACGAACTGAAGAAGCAGCATGGGATTGGATGGTCGCCCATAGCACCCATTCCTGGCTTCCCAGGAAACCTGCCTCCAAGTCAGGCTCTGTCAAGCATTTTTATTTCAGCCAACCAGCTGATTAGAATGAAAAGTGGCTTTTATTTTTTGAGTTATTTTGAGTTATTTCTAGCAACAAGTCTTTCGCCTGGAAGTCATAAATGCATTTTTTTTCTTTGGTGACTAAAAAGAAAACTTCATATTTTTCCCCAGAAAATGTTAAGGAAAATTCCTGCTTTAAAATGAGATGCATCTAAACCGTGTGTGTAGACTGTGGGGACATCTGCTGGGGTGCTGAGAAATGGCAGACTTCAAAATGTGCATTGATGGTGGAATGATTTGAGCATGAATATGCCAAAAATTGTTCATATTGCGGCATTCTCCCAAGGCTGAGACTTTCGCATTTTACCCGCAAAGGAAACCAGGTGCCCCTGTCGCAGTGTTTCCGTGCTAATCACTCTAGGAGAACACTTAAGACCCATATAAGCACATCCAGACATAACCTTCTTAATTTAAAAAGCTCTGTATTTTGGTCATGTAAAAAAACCTGTAGAAGAGGAGAAATCTCTGGAAATGCCTCGGAGTCACGGGTGAGCCAAGAGAAGCTGGCGTCCTGGGAGGCAGAGCGGCTCAGTCAGCCCCGACCACATAACAGCCTTCCGCGGCTTCCTGTGGCACCCTCGGGATGGAAACGCTTTTTGTGCAGCTGGAAATGAAAAGTGGCATTCCCTCCTGCCTACCAGCTCTTGCGGTGGCCGTCCGAGGACCAGCAGAGGAGCCTCAGTGATGGGACTGGCACAGCCACATGTTGCCACATCGCAGAATCGTGGTCTGAAATGTGGCATCGAATCTCTCGGTTTTGTTAAAATTAAGAAAAAATGCTATTAAAAAACTAATCCTGGCTTGGATCTGGTAGTATATGCAGTCCTAAATTCAGCCAAAATTGTCAAATTCATAGACTCTGGTGGAATCATTAAATGAATTATGTTCCAGTACTTCAGTATAGTCTTAATTAACTTGCTAAGATTAAGGAAACTTTCATCTTATCAGTTGCAAAACATGTGGCTGGGGAGATGATATATATCTGTTCTGGGTATTTGGTCAAAATTACATTTAGCGTTCCGTTTTCCTTGTGTACTTCCCTATATATCATCCGCTTCTTGCTGTCTGAAATTGCGAGATGTTTGAGGGGCTGGCACTGTCTTCCAGATCTGTTTGAAAAGTGCCTTTGCAGTGATGTTTTCTGCAGACAAGAGAATAAAATGAGAGGTGGAGGTGTATGCATTTTAAACTCTGCTGAAATTTTCAGATGCCTGTGTACAGACAGAGGTCCGTGTATCTAGGCAACTAATATAATTATCACAAATTTTGGCCCCTACTTGCCCGCCAGTCCATGTTATATACACTGAACTCAAATCCTGTTTGCAGCCCAGTCAATGTCAATGATACTCCTTAGCCCTTTTTCCTGCATCTATCATGTTCCATTTGGAAACCTTATTGGGCATCGATGGGTGGAAATTGCCAGTATAGATCAGGGTGGAAGTTATTTCACAGCTGAGTCAATTTTGTTAATGCAAAAACAGTGCACCAGGCACCTGGTTAGAATTATTTTTATTCCATCCTTAAGAATGGATGACTTAAATGTGAAAAAAGTGGAGCAAAATACAGGCTTCCCTATAGTCTCTTTACTCCCCCCATATAGTCTCTATACTTTTAGATAAGAGCAAAGCTGAAAAAGCTAGGAGAAACAATTTTTGTTTTGCTAAGTTATGAATCCCCCCCTGCCCTGGCGCACCTGTACTGTTTGTTATATAAATATATTTATGCTTTATCATTAGTAACCTTAAGCATTTGACCAAATGTAAAAACAGCTTTAAAGAATGCTTCAGAGAAGAAATTAATGATGCTTTCATATAATCGTTATATACAGTGGTGTTTTACAGCTGTTATGAATTTAAAGTAAAAATATTGGATTTAATTTACCTACTTCTTAGAGAAATAGATTAGTCCTAAATTATCCTAAGCGTGTTAGCTGTACACAGTGTAACTTTGTCTAATATGGTATTTGGTGATAGACGCAGAAGTAGAAATGAAAACAGGGCATGTTAAACCAGATACTTTGTAAACTGATGATCCCAGGATATTGGTTTCCATTAAACTTATAATGAAGATCTCTTTCTTTTTTTCTTTACTCAGGGCCGTGCCTCGTTAACATCCGAGAAACAGCGTTTTGCCCATGAACACAGTGAAATGAAAAATCTAGAAGATATTGTTAGAGATATAAAACCATCCGTGCTAATAGGTAATTTCTTTTACTTTAAAGCAATGACCTTATTCTTTGTTGGAAAAAAATGGGGCTGTAGCTTTGTCTGAAGAACAAGATCAGGTTCCCCTGAACAGAGTTTACCTTTGTGTGTTTTTAGAAAACACTAGGTGCATAATGGACTCTATTAAGCAACTGAACAAATAGTAACTATCCAAGCATGTAACATTGCTTTCACTCCAAGCCATCCATTTTACAGGGGGAATAATCCAAGTTGGTTTAAACATCTGATGGAGAACCTTATCGCCTTCCCAAATTACTTCTGATTTGATGTGGATGGCTTAATACAAATAAAAAACCTCAAACTTAGACTGAGAAAACTGAGCTAAGCGCATGTAAAGCTGTGCAAATATGAGCATGCCGTAGCTGAACCTGCTCTTCCCTCATATTTAGGTCCTTAGCCACCAGTCCTTTGTGCAGACCAAACCACAGATTTTACAAAGACTTTTTCTTTTATAAAAGCTGCAGGATTTGGGATCTCGGTAAAGGATTGCTCAGCTCTCTGCAGTTTGGTTATTATATTTCAGTCACAGTTTCAGGAGTGAACTGCAAATGTTCTTAAATAATTTTTTTAATATATAAGACTTGAAAATTCACCTATATCTGCTAGTAAAATCATTCATCAGATGCTGGAAAATCTGAAATCCCTCAGTGAAAATTAGTCTACATTTTAAGAGCTACGTTTTTGACTATGCCTAGACCACATGGTCCTTGTTCAGTAAAATCTGCTTTTGACAATGATCATAAATGAGGTAAATAAAGCTTATCTTTTCCTATGCTCCATAAAGATACGACTGCAAGACAGAGACCAAGTAGTCTAGAGCATTTATTTAGTAGAATACAAAGCTGAAAAAGCTAGTGGAACAGAGGAATAGATTGAATGATCTGTGATATTTATCTAGATAAAGGTGTGTGGATGCTTTGGGAATGTTTGCTGTCAGAAAATATGGATGCTTAGTGTGTCATTTTTATATATAAATCTATGTGGCGCTTTCCTTCAAGGTCATTTTCTCCTATCCATACCTTATAATGAAGGGTCTTCCAACAGAAACAGGAATGAAAATTAATGGGTTTTTTTCAGTTTGGAGGACTAGTCATTCCGTATCTTCCCCTGGGCAGCAGGAGTTATGGGGATAAATATTGATACTCCTCCTCCCAATGTTTTACTTAACTCTGTCTCAGCGAATCCTCATACGCATTTCATTGCCTGCCTTGGCACAAGAAGCTTCAGTTTAGCTTGACCAAATATAAGAAATTGGAATTTTAAAATGAAAACCAAAAAAGCAATAGCAAGTGAGATTGTTCAGAGCATTATGATTTAACTTTATACCTGAAGATATTTGTCATTCTTACAATTGGCTGTCCAGAAGCAGTTTTAGAATCACAGAATGGCAAGGGTTGGAAGGGACCTCGGGAGATCTTCTAGTCCAACCCCTCTGCTAAAGCAGGTTCACCCAGAGCAGGTTGCACAGGACATCATCCACATGGACTTTGAATATCTCCAGAGAAGGAGACTCCACAACCCCCCTGGGCAGCCTGTTCCAGTGCTCTGTCACCCTCAAAGTAAAGAATTTTTTCCTCATATTCAACTGAAACCTCTTATGTTTCAGTTTGTGCCCATTGCCCCTTGTCCTGTCGCTGGGCACCACTGCAAAGAGAAAGAGTCTGGCTCCGTCCTCGTGACATCCACCCTTAAGATATTTGTATGTGTTGATGATGTCCCCTCTCAGTCTTCTCTTCTTCAGGCTAAAGAAGCCCAACTCTCTCAGCCTTTCCTCACAGGGGAGATGCATTAAACATTTGGCAACTGCAGACTTAACCAGAAACTAAGATGTATAACAGGCTCTTGCACAAGTGGGTCAAAATCATGGCTGGCCTAACTGTTCATCAAACATACAGTGGCCCAGCTGGTCTAGCAGAGCTTTTGCATCTGAGCATCCTTGCCTATTGATAGAAGGTGAAGTACAGAGAGCTCAGATTTGCAAAAAATAGTACTATGTGACAGAAACATTTGAGCGAGAGATGTTTAAACTTTGAGAGAAGTCACTGATTTGCATCAACTGAGGAGTTGCCTCTTTTGTTACCAAGGGATTACAATATAGGAAATTTGGCCAGACACAAAACCAAATGGGTCTTAGACATTATTGGGCTCATGTTAAGCACCCAAACAGCACCTAAAGAGCCTGTCGCAGGGTGTGTGGGCTTTCAGTAGTCCTCTCAGGAAACCTCAATCTAAAAACAATTCATGGAATTTCAGTGGGCCACCCACTTCTCCCTGTTGAGGGCATAGGTTGGGCTTGAAGACATCTCTGTGAGATGATACCATGCTTCATGTAGAAGCAGTCAGAAAATACTCTGAGACACCTTTAAGAGATGTTAGTCCTGGAACACGTATGACCTTCTAGCCAGCTCTGCAAGTTGAGGAACCCTTTTAGCTCCCTCCAAGTACCTTGTGCTCTCCTGGGGCAGACACCAACCTGTCCTTTTAGAGTGGGCAATGTTGGGATGCTCATTTGTGCATGAGTGATGAGAGGTTAGAGTACTACTGACCCAAGAGAGACCCTCTCCTGGCCCAGGTTTGAATCTGTTCCTACTCCCCCAAGCAAGGAAAGAACAGCTTCTCTCCTGCTGTTGAAACTCGGATGCAAGGAGCCAGGCACTGGGGGCTCTGAGCAAGGAGGAGGCTACCTTCTCTACAAGTCAAGTGATAGGGGCCTCCCTGGACATAAAGATCCTTAGGTTTATTCCAAGGCCTGTTTATCTGTTTTTCCCTGAAGGCGTGGAGAGCAAGGACCTGGACCTTGAATTCCCAACTCTTGTAGGTTAGGCAGAAATATGGGTGTATTAGCATCTTGAAAACATCACACACACCCCTTTTTGGTTGTGAGTACAGTATGGAGAATAGAAAAGCATCTCTGGTGGGATGGAAAGGGATGTAATAAAAAAAAAATTGTTGCTGTCAGGGAAGTCTTAGACTCAAACTAGGGATTATTCATCAGCTGAGCCTGGAGATGACAGAATGATGAGCTGTAGAAGGCAGAGACTTTACTTGTCCTGTTAGAAAAAATTGAAATCTGACATGCTGGATTTGGGAGAAGCTATGCAGTCTGTTGCATGAGACTTTAGGAGACAGAGTTGTAGCTTTCTACTCCTTATTGGACTTCCCTGCAAGTTAGGTGACACATTTCTATTTCATATAAAGGGCCTGAGAAATGTGAAATGAGAAATTCACCAAACTGTACAGGGGTGAACATGTTCTGCCTTATCTTAGGGATAATACTAAAGTTTCACTGTTGCAAAATCTTTTATACAAAACTTTATTTTAACCACATGTTAGGAAAAAGGTTGAACTCCATTTTTAAGAGGGAGGTATGCAGTAAAAGGAGCTCTGTTCTTTTAAGAGTGACATGCATGTCTTACCTTGAACTGATTGCATTTGTCTGCTTCTTATGTGTGTGTTTTTCTTCTTCAGGAGTTGCTGCAATTGGTGGTGCTTTTACTAAACAAATCCTTCAGGACATGGCTGCTTTAAACAAAAGTCCTATTATTTTTGCTCTCAGCAATCCTACCAGCAAAGCAGAATGCACTGCTGAGCAGTGCTACAAGTATACAGAGGTAACCAAACATTAACATCTCTCCAGTGTACGTAGTGAAAAGTAAATCTGAAATTGCATTTAAAATGGGAGGAAGACAGAGAGTGGAGTAGCAAGTTGGGCTTGATGATCTTAAAGGTCTTTTCCAACCTAAACAATTCTATGATTCTAAGTACTAATCATGTCTCTGTGTGTTGGCAAAATGAGTTAAATTGGGTAACACATTTTCCAGATTTTATAAGGCAATTTCACTGAAGTCAATCCATGCTTGCACCCTTGTAAAAACATTTACTAGCTTTTATTGGTGTCAGGAAAGACTCACAGTCTTTATTATAACCAAAGCATCAGTAGCCATCAATCATTAAAGCCTTGTGTCTGTTTCTGAACTGTACCACTTTGTGTAATATATACACATGGTGGCATGCTTTTCATCTGAGATTTTATAAATGCTCTTTTGGGTAAGAAAAGACGTCAGTACAGGACATAGAATCTTTAAAATAATTTTTTATTAAGAACTGGGGTAACTGATTCCTTTTACAAAGATTTCTGTTACGGAAACTGGTGAAAATTAAGAGAACTGTGCTTGCTTATTTATTACTTGCATTACAGAAGTGCTGATAAACACGTTATCTTGTAATTCAGTCTAGAATTCGAAATGTGTGCGTACTTGACTGCATGTATTTCACAGCTGATTGTGTATGGATTTCTTGTCAAATACAGGGCAGTTTGAATGACAGTTTCACAGTGTTTAAAAGACAAATTTAGCATGCCCGTCCCCTACTGCACAGGACACAATTACAGCGGGAGGCGAGAGCCAGGGAAGCGGCCTGCATGAAGGGTTGGTTATAGTGTGTCATGACATCTGGTAGGCAGAGCAAAAGACACGCTGAAGTATTTGATCTGTCACCAAACCGTATAATAAGCCAGCCATGATAATACTGCACGACACCAAACCAAACAGAATATTCTTCTGAGGAGCTGAATAGCAACAGTGGCATATTTTAAAATGCCTGTTTCCAGTTCTCTAAAATAGTCGTAGATATTTCTGATGCAAAGAGCCTCTGAAGCATTTAAGAGTGACATTTATCACTTCAGCAGCGCTAGGATAAATAAAGGCTGGCTTTTCTTCTCCACCTAAATTTACTGCTTAAATTTGAGAGTGCTCCCTCCCCAGCAAGGCAAGAGCCAGGAGCCTTTGGGCTGCAGTCGTAGAGCCTGTGCAATGTCACCCCACTCATTAGTCCAAAACTGCATTGCCTGCTGTAGAAATTACTTTTCTCTCTCTCCCTGTGTATTAGGAATGATC
This sequence comes from Egretta garzetta, assembly GCF_000687185.1. Classification (NCBI taxonomy): domain Eukaryota; kingdom Metazoa; phylum Chordata; class Aves; order Pelecaniformes; family Ardeidae; genus Egretta; species Egretta garzetta. The sequence goes on from NW_009258267.1 coordinate 2,446,928, forward strand.
TGGGGAGAACCTGGATAGTAGTGCTGCAGGTAGGTTGCCTCTGAGGTGCCTCTTCTGCCACCTTTGAATGGCACTTGGTGGTGCCGGCATCTGCTCCCATCCAGGTGTTCCTCATCCCAGGGGAACAGCGAGGCTCCGCCAGACTTCCTGCTCCCTTACAGCCCATCTCTTGGTACTCCAATGGTATCACAACTCAGAACGTGCATGCTACTGAATGACACCAGACCTAATATTCCTCTTAGCTGATGTTAAGCCATTAGCAACATGAGCCCTGTCGCCACATCTGGGCCACCCCACAGGCTTCTGTATGCCCCCACAGTTGCCTGATGTGTGCTGTGTTGCCAGCGTGGAGCTACGCCTGCGTTTGGGTCCTAGGAAGAGATTCAGAGGTCCCATGTGAACTAAAACATAAAATGAATTAGAGCCAGTTCTCTTATCCTCAGGACAAGTGATATGGTGTAACTTGTGCCTGTACAGCTAAATTCTCTTAATTCCCCAAACCAGGCTGGCTCTTCCATACTGCCTGCTGGGACCAGCCTGTGCATGGTGCCTGGGCCCTGGTGGCAACAGTGCTACTTGGCACCACCCAAAAATCTGCTGGGAGACATGATAGTAGTTTATCACATGCTGGTGCCTGAGTTGGTGTCCCCACCCTGCTCACTTCATTGCAATGAGGGGAGCCAACAAGGTCCCAGAAGAGGAGGTCCCATCACCAACTTGTGCTATAGGTTGCACTGTGGGATGACATCCCTGGGACAGAGCTTGCACCTCAGTCATTCTGTTGAGCTGTGGAGTGGGCGCAGGGGCCTGAAGAGGGGAGACTGGGAGGAACAGAGAGCTCTGCCTGTCCCTACAGCTCCTCAGAAATTGCCACACCAAGGAGTGCAACATTTAGTGGCCTTAGTGTCATTTTTGTGGATGATCTGCCACTGGGAGAAAATTCAGCAGCATCACCTGTTGCTACCATGACAGTATTGTCCACTTGGAGTTTGACAGCTCCAGGTGTATTCCTTCTGCCCACGTACGCTTCTGGCATGGATGCACAAAGTGAATAACGAGTGCTGGTTCTCACCTTCTCCTCCTCTGAACGATGCTGATAGCTCTTACCTGAACAAGGTAGCCATTACTCCCCACCATCCGATGGTCACAGAGAATTGCCAGGGATCTCTAGGATCAGCATCCTGATGCTCTTGAGACATACTCCGTTAAGTAGCTCTAATGCCCTCTCAGAAGAGACAGTAAATAGATGTAACCTGGCTTCCACAGTGGCAGATATTTAAAGGGATGTGTGAAATAATTCAACAGGGTTCTCACAACTAACGTGCTTTCTTTGGCTTTCTTGTTACAATTTAGGGACGTGGCATTTTTGCCAGTGGAAGTCCTTTTGATCCTGTCACTCTTCCAAGCGGACAAACTCTCTATCCTGGACAGGGTAACAATTCCTATGTGTTCCCAGGAGTTGCCCTTGGTGTTATTTCATGTGGACTGAAACATATTGGCGAGGATGTGTTCCTCACAACTGCTGAGGTATTGTATTAAAAATTATTTAAATTCCTTAATTTAGTAGCTTGGTAATAATGAACAATTAAACAAAAATAGTTAAACATTATCTTTTAAATTGTAAAAACAGTGCTTTCTGTATAAGGTCTTTATTTGCAAGGTATGTTGTTTTTTATAAATTCTATTTGAACAAGTTATTTTTAAAAAGTTAATACTTCTGACACAAACTTCACCTTCTGTTGGCACGGGAAAAGGAGAAAGACTTCAGTACTGTATTCTCACAGATTAATGCACATATGTACAGTTTGCACACATGTGCGCATAGGTTTGATTTTAAATTGAAAGGAACTGTTATTTTTCTGTCAGGAGCTTTGGGGTGACTTTTGTGGGTGTTTTGCTTGCAAAAAATATTTGAATTTCTTTTAGGTTTTTAGCTTTTTGCTATTTTTGAGTAGAGCTGTTGGCATCATTTTTTTGTGGACCTCCCTTGTCAACAGCTGGTGAAAAGCGCTCCATTGCCTTCTGGGTCCTTGCACCACAGTTTGACACAATTGCTGTGTTATTCTTCCCATCTTTTTTCTTACCCTTTTCTGCATTGGTTCTTTTCTTTCTTCAAGCAATTTTTTATGATCTTTCTTCTGATGTTATCCTACATGTGATCTCCCCTCCCTTATTTCCACTCAGTGGGCAAGAGATGAACAGAGAGCAAATGCTTTTGGTTCTAGGAGTCATTCACCACCTAATTCCAGTGATTGTTCAAAATCTGACATCCACTGTCTTACAGTAGGACATTGTAAAAGCACAGGATTGTATCTTCAATACGTATGGGTGAAGAATCTGGCTGTTGTTATTTTAGAATCCCTTATTCAAACAACATAAAGTACCAGCACTGGTTGAAATCAAATGCTTAACACGATTTTTTAATTTTATTCTTTTTTTTACAAAAAAACAAGTCGATCTTTCAGTTGCTGTTTCTCATTTAAGAAAACTGTAATTTTCTGTGCTTTTCTGGGTCCAGCATCTTTGCTTCTCATCTACTATGGTGTCACAGCACCCTCACCGCTCCTTCCTCTGACCCTTTCAATCTCACCCCCTTCCTGACCTGTGCTGGAGTTCCTGTCTCTGCCATTGCCTCTCTTGGGTCTGCTCTTGACTGGCACCAAGAGCAACGTAATGAGCCTCACAGGACTCAGCTTCACAGAATCCCAGAATGGCAGGGGTTGGAAGGGACCTCAGGAGATCATCCAGTCCAACCCCCCTGCTAAAGCAGGTTCACCCAGAGCAGGTTGCACAGGACTTCATCCAGGCAGGTTTTGAATATCTCCAGAGAAGGAGACTCCACAACCCCCCTGGGCAGCCTGTTCCAGTGCTCTGTCACCCTCAAAGTAAAGAAGTTTTTCCGCATATTCAACTGAAACCTCTTATGTTTCCTTCCCCACTGAGTGATGTGATGTCCAGTGGGGCTCAAGCTCCTGGCTACCCTGCTCCCAGGAAGGTGCTTCTGAGTTCATCCTGCTCAGAGAGAGCCCAAAGCACTGCATGATGCTCTGACCGTGTCCATGCAAAGCCATTAAAAGCCTGATGCTTTGGGGTTTTTTTAAGGGGTATGGATATAAGGAAGAAGGCTAGCCCTAGTTTACCGAGTTAACTCTAATTAACCTAGATGCACTTCAGTGGTAATTTCTACCCAGTCCAATTCATATAAATTACAATCCACTTCGTGGAAATGCAGGGTCCTAATCTTCAAAGAAGCTGTGTAAGCACGCTTGGAAATACCCGGGTCATGTAAGTAGCACACAGAGGAAGCCTCAAAGCAATGCAATTAGCAACTATTATGGAACAGTTTAAAAAAAAAAAAAAAAAAGAAAAAAAAAAAAGAAAAAAAGTTGCCCCAATTAGCAGAAGTGAGAATGCCTGAATGCCTGACTCAACACTTGCAGCTTCTCTAAGGGCCATTGCATTCCAGGATTCTTGCTCCTTGTGTCCTCTTCGTGGATTAAAGGGAAGAAAATGGCCCTTTACTATCACTCGATGGCAACTGGTAGGAAATGTGATCCCATGACCAGCAGTATGTGATATTCTTAAGGGGTGAGCACTTGCACGCTGCTCTTGCTGGACTTCTGAAGGTTTTTTTTAAGGTGCGTATTATGGCATCTTTAAAAAAGTTTGCCAGCAGCTTGCCCTCTATAAGAAAGATATTCACAATTTCCATCTTTAAAATTAGTAAAAAGCCCAGACTGTCTCCACTGGCTTTAACCATCTTAGGAGGGCAATGATCCATCTCATAAGTCTTTGGATAATTATATCCTCCCTTTCAATCCTTCCCTGTAATTTCAGTTGGATACAGTGACCCTCGCTAGCTGGTCTAAACTGCTGTGTTAAACAGTTGTCTTACTTCATTCTAGAAGTTGGTTCATTTTGGTTTGGGTGAAATGGTTCCTATATAGAGAGTGCTGATGGATGAAAGGTGACACATACGTGGATTGAACGGTGTTTCAAGTGGCAGGCTACTAAGCCAGAAGAAAATCTATTCTGAACAAAGCAACTTAACCGAACAAAGAAACGTAACAGTCAGGGAAGTAAAATGGTATCAGAAATTGTGAGGAAGCTTTTAAATTCTCTCTTGAGGTAGAGGTTCTCTCCCGACTCTTCTTTTTTTGGCAAAGGTTTTGCTACATAATTGCCATCCTCTAGTAAAAGCCTGAAGAAAAGTTTGACACGTGGAAATTTTTTTTTTTTTTTTTTTTTGCATAGAAAGCCAGCATTGGCGGCAAGATCAATGGATAGGCACTCGCCTTAAGGCTGGAGCTAAGAGCCGTCATGTCTGGTCCCCTGCTTGCGTGCCCAGGGCTTGGGTGAGCTACAGATGGTTACTGAGCAAGGTGACGGATGATGGATTTCACCTCTTTTGCCCAAAGAGGTGTCAGGGGTGCGAAGGCTGAGAGGGCTGCGTAGGCCCTTAGCTGAAATTAGAGTACAAAGGAGAGGCAAAAGTGCTTTTTGTTTTGTTTTCTTGGCTTTTTTTAATGGAAGGATAAAATCAAAATCGTTTCATGTGGGTTTTAGAATAGTGGTTAGTTTTCTCTGTTTGAAATGGAAGCAACCGAGATGCTGCAAAATTTAAAGCACCAAACCCGTGCATTTTAGACAGAGGGTCCTTCTCAGATTGTAGTGGTAGCTTACCTGAAAAAAGAAAGCATAAAAAATAAGCAGCCCGGGCTGCATGCCTGCACCTCCTGTCGTCTTGCTTTGCCACCTTTCCAATTAAATCTGATAAAAGTCACAAATAGCTTATTGTAACTACAACAAAATCTACTTTCAGTGCTCTTTTCTTCCTGCCAAATAAAATAGAATGCAACTTTGATTTTGGATGATAAATCTAAGGTACTGTAAGCTGTAATACCTCTTAATTGCAGGCAATTGCTCTGTGATGACAAGGGACATTACCTATTCTTCTGAGTCCTACCAAACACAACAAAAGGGACAAAGAATTATGAACTAATGAAATATTCTTGGCATGTGTGGCCTACATTAAAGTTATTCCAGAAATAATCCTACTAAATCCTTTCGCTATAGAGAATACATCCTCCAAAAGCCCAGATGCCCCCACTTGCTTTATGCCATTTGTCCTGTCTTGGCTGCCTTTCATTTAGGTTCTGCAATAAGGCTTAGCTAATTTCTCTATTAAAAACTTGAATTAATTAAAATTTAAAACATGAAAATAGCCATACTGGGTTGGACCTAAGAGCCAAACAGCTCAGTACCTTCCTGTGAAAGTAATCAGTAGCAGAAGCTGAGGAAAAGAGGATAAATAAGGGGAAAAACCAGAGTGATGTCTGCTGAAATGGCTTCTCAGCTTCTGGCAGCCTGTACTATATGGCCTTCCTGCGCTGGAAGTTTGATCCCTGTATGGATTTCTCTTTCATAAATGAGCCTAGTGGCTTTTTAAACATGTTTACACATTTGAACATCTTTTGGCAATTAGTGTCACAATTTAATTATGAGTTCTGTGGAAAAAGCAGCTCTCCTCTTATGATTCCCTGCTGGCTGATGATTTGGGTTCCCTATAGTGCCATGAGAAATGTTCACCTTCAGTTGTCTTTTGTATTTTCTTTCAGTCTTCTCTTTTTTTCCTCCCAGGTCTATTTTATTATTTTTTGTCTCCTTGCACAAAAAAATAACCTTTTGATCATCCTTGTTATTCTTCATAAGCCCGGGTGATTCTATCCCATTCTTCTTTGAAGTAGAGGGAGCAAACACGCACTCTGTTCAAAGTGGTGTTACACTGTGGATTTATACAGTGGCATAATTACATTTTCTCTGTCGCCTCTTATTTTCTTAATATTTTTAAATGTGGATTCAGCATTTCTTCCCCTGCCACTGAACTGATGTTCTCAAGGAGCGTTTTTCAGAGACCACATGAAGAAGGCCTTGTTCTCTTTGAAAATGCTTGTCTCTGTGTTTTTGCATAGCTTTTAATGCTGTTACAGGAGTATGTCAGAAGGAACAGCATGGCATCTATAAAGTTAAGCTGGCTACCTCTCCCACTTCGAGCACTGCCCAAATGTTATGTGGTTTGCTTTCTATCAACCCCGTCACAAAGTAGAAGCACTCTACTCCAGAACCTTTTTTTTCCAGTGATGCATTACACTAACAGCAACTTGCTGTTGATTTCTTCAGATTTCATCTTTCCTGCAGAGCCTGTTAGCAGCAGAAATCTGATGTTGTAAGCCCCTCTTTACACATGCAGATGCACGTCTTGTTTTATCGAAGGGCTGCGTGTCATTTTTAAATAACCTAGTTGCTATTACGGAAAGCAAAAACTAGATTTTATGTTGTCTTAGCTCCCCCTGGTGGGTTTTTATCTCTGCTGTGTTTCTCAATATCAGATTAAAAGGTAAACAAATATTTTCCTTTACTCGTTATACTCAACAAGAGTATAATCTCATGTTAGCATTTCCACTCTGAATGGAAAAGCGTACTACACCTACCAGCATGCTGGGTAGATTGCAGAAGAGAGCACTGTTTCTCTCTGAGCCTGGAGTTACTAAGGTGTTTGCTCTTTAATTCAAACTACTTACCTACTTCTGCCAGGAAGGGTGAATCGATGACAGCCAGGCATCTCTTCTGATGCAGTCCTAGTTGTTTGCAAGCAACATACAGGAGGTCCTATTTCCCGCATGCAAGAGGAACTGTAGGAAGCAGTTTGTGCTCTCTTTCAAGTATCTTCCTAGTATGCTCCCTCAAAAGTTCACTTCTTGCTTTCTTTTTGGGCCGTGTTATCAGTTTCATTTCACAGTGTTTCCTGGATTTTCCTGGTGTTTTCAGAACCTCTTGATGGGTCCTACACGGCTCCACCAGACACTTTCCAGACCAGAGTTTTCCTTCCATCCACAGAGTACCCCCACAGGTCCCATCACGCAGTATTATCCCCGCACTCCTGGATCAGTCAGTGGTTTGGTTCTCACCTTTTGTTATCTAAGCTGCAATTGCACAAAAACATATCATTTCTCCTGATGGGAACACTGAGGTTGCCTCTGCATTGCTCTTCTATTCTGAATGGCCTTCTGGAGCACATACTCCACCTTGGTCCACAATGTGGCATGGCCTTGGGAGGAGAGAGGGACTGGTTTCCTTTTGGATGAAACTATATCAAAGGATACACTCTGGGAGCAAGCCTAGAGCACTAAGTATCAATGGAAACTGTTTCTAAAACTGTAAGAGGTTTAAGAAGTACGAGCTGGCACTGTACAAAGAACCTGCTTTCCTTGTGACTGTTACCTGTTCCCAGCTGCTCAAAGGGCAAGAGACATCCTTCCAAATCAAGACAGAGGAATTTGAAATTTGGATTTTGCTGATGTAAATGGCTCTTAATGTTTTTTAAAGATTTGGTTTGAGAATTGTAGTAGAGGATGTTAGAGAAGGTAGCTGTTGAACACTACATAAAGTTAGACCGTTTTTAATATATGAATTTTGTGCTTAGTTTGCTTAGAAGGTATTTAGATTTGGTTTCAACTAGCAGCTTTCTAGAAGGTACACAAGAGCAGTTAAAGAAATGAAACCTTCAAGTCCAAGGAAGAGATTACAGAGTAGAAGACAGGTTAGCGAATGGGCAAGAGCTGATTCTCAGGCTCAGCAAATCCCAATCTGGCTCACCCTGAAAGGCTATTTTCTGTTTCAGATCCCCATATAACAAACAAATTTTAGCTACTGATAGCAGAAATATCATTAGACACAAAGGCAGTCCCAGGACCCTTTGCTTCTTAAAAGGTATCTGTTGCAGGAATAGATGAAGTTCATGAAGTAAAGCCCATAAGCAAACAGTGCAAGCAGTGTCTCTCCTCACTCTGCAGAGAATGTCCTCACACCTCACAGGAATAGAAGGTTTTTCATACGGCCAATGAGTAAACAGTAAAAAAAAAAAACTTCTCCAGCTTGCTATGCTTTCCTAATCTGTTCATTGCTGGAGACGACAAGAGAACATTTCCAGTCTTGCTAGGAAGATGAAACAAGAATATTCAGGCCATAGAGGAGAGGCTTCTCTCAGATGTGCCTCAGAACTTCAGTATTGTTCCTTGCTTCCCCTGGTCAGTCTGGTGAAAAATCAAGCAAAGAGCAAAATAATTTTGGAACATGTCCAGAGGAGAGTAATGAAGCTGTTGAGGGGTCTGTTCAAATCTTATGAGGAGTGGCTGAGGGAACTGGGGTTGTTTAGCCTGGAGAAGAGGAGTCTGAGGGGATACCTTATCACCTTCTTCAACTGCCTGAAAGGAGGCTGTAGCCAGGTGGGTGTTGGTCTCTTCTGCCTGGTAACAAGTGATAGGACAAGCGGAAATGGCCTCAAGTTGTGCCAGGGCAGGTTCAGGTTGGACATTAGGAAAGATTTCTTTACCAAAAGGGCTGTCAAGCATTGAAATGGGCTGCCCAGGGAAGTGGTTGAGTCCCCATCCCTGGAGGTATTTAAAAGACGAGGCAGACGAGGTGCTTAGGGCCATGGTTTAGTGGTGGGATGGCAGTGTTAGGTTCACGGTTGGACTTGATGATCTTAAAGGTCTTCTCCAACCTAAACAATTCTATGATTCTAGGAATTTCTTTAGTTACATGGTATGGTTGAGATGACAGACCCACTGCAGCCCTCAACTGGAGTGGACAGACTTTTTTTAGCAGCACTGTTTTTTCTGTCCCAGCAAGCCAGAATTTAGCATTAGACCTTCTATTTCTAAATCTGACTGCAGTGACCAGCAGGGCTTTAAAAGACCCTGGGTAATCTTACCTTTATTTGACTTTGGTCTGTGGTTGACCATACTTACTTTTTGGATCTCATACAGGCTAGATGTGTGAGCTGGACACACAGCAAACCTGCTCGGCCACCAGTAATTTTATTCAAGGCATTTTACACTTACGGGTTTCAGCTCTGTTCTCTGCACAGGATGACGTGACAACTGCCAGAATAACAGCTGCTTCTTTAATTTTAGAAGTCTGTGGCCCAACTACAATTGACGGCTGCAATTTATATCTCATGGTGAACTATTTGCGAGTTTATGTGTGTCACGGACTTATTTGAGACTTGAATAAGTCTTACTGTCTGAGCGAGAAAGGGGCACAACTCCCTAAATTTCTAGCTCTTGTGTAGCTACTCCTAATGATAAGGCTGGTTGTAAAAAACACTGCCCAGGTGGATTAAGCAGTATCTGTGTGATTTGCCAAAGCGGAACCGTTTCTTTGCTTAAGGTCGCTGTCTAGTTAAGCTACAGCTGCACCTGCATTTCGAGTTAAACATGTCTGCTTTGTTTCTAGGTAATAGCTCAGCAAGTTTCAGAGGAGAATTTACAGGAAGGTCGTCTGTACCCTCCATTAGTCACTATTCAGCACGTGTCACTGAAAATTGCTGTGAGGGTAAGTCATTTCAGTCTTTTGTAGCTGCTTCTCTTCCCACGCTCTCTACATCATTGAGCACTCGGTTTGATCTCCTAACACACCGCCACACAAGCTGAAGTTGGTTTACGTCAATCAATCTTGGACAAGTAGCAGTTTCAAAACTAAATTTAGATTCATAAATGTAAATTTAATGCAAATACAGGAAGGAAAGATACAGAACTATAGCAAGTGTTTATGTCTGTAGAGCCCAAACTGTACAAACCGGTGGGGTTAGGACCAGGTCCTCAGGCTTACAGCCATGCGAGCTGCACAGCTGAAGGCTTTTGGGCCCTTCATGATTATCAGTTGCCTGTCAAGAGAGGAAGTGTCACCCTGAGTCCAGGCATTATTCCCTTTTGTTCCCACCCTTACTCTGCCCTATCAAAATAAGCAACTACAGGGGTTGCTTTTTGGTTTATGGCTCAGGTTTAGGTCAAAGGTTGTTCAGGTGGTTGGTTTTTACTGGCAAATACAGAGTTGATGCAGATAGATTTTCAGTATCAGACCTAACCCCACAGTTTTCCAAGAAATCTGGCTGCCCTGGAGGGAAGAAGAGGAAGCTTTCAAATAATGTATTTACCCCAGTCCCGCCCTTATTCTGGTTTTTGAGGGCTTTTTTTTTTTTTTAATCCCAGCATTTTTAGGAGGTTATTTTGCTGGTCTCCTCTGACCGTTTTTGCTCCAGTTGTTGTTTTCTCTCTTGGTCCTCTTACTGTGAATAATTCCACTTATTGCATATTCTTTTGGAAGAGTAACAAGGAGCCCTCATGCATGAAGCAGTTCCCCTAGCGTCACTCATTCTGTATATTAAAAAATAAAAGAAAGTCCGTCTTGCAATTCACGTTGTCTTAGGCAAGTAATAACTCTGTTCTGCAGATGTCAAAATGTTACCTAGATTGCTCAGGAGAAAGCAAACCGCCTGTGCGTTTGGCAGACACACAGTCATGGAAACTCCTCCTCTACTTGCATGTGTGTTGCATAAAATTAAAAAAAAAAAAAAAATGGAAACTGTTACCAAACAATTCTTTCTGCCTGTTCTCTGTTGAAACTTCAGTCCTGCAAATACCTTGTTCTGGCTCGTAAAGCCCAAGAGGTTTAGCAATGGCCTCTGCCTTTTCCAGGGGAGGAATGCTCTCAAAATTTTTTGGAATACCAAATGTGGGGTATAAATTCAGGCCTCATTCACCCAATATAATTATGCACACAGACCTGAAGATGAACTCTTACATAAACAACCGAAGTCCTTCTCAGTCAAATCAGGTTGGGCTTCAGATTAATCCTAGAAAGGAAGCCTAAATGCAGTAACTTTTCCACTTAGGGCCTCAGCTTCTCACCAAGCTGAAACATTCATGTTTTAAAGGGAGAGCTAAGGGGAGCAGGAGGGAGACCATCTCCCTTTGATCCCATGCAGGAGCATTTCTCTGTTTGCCAAATGCAGTCTGAAGGAAATATTTCCAAAGAGAGCTGCTGCGTAAAACCAGTCTGTCAAATGTCAAACTTCTGTTGTTTCGCTGATGAATGTTCAGTCAAAAGCTACACATCTCTCAAGCAGGTGTTCTGCAGACGTGAGGCTGCTTTGATGGGCTGAGTGGGCTCCGACCCCTTCTAAACTGCATTTTTATTGCAGTTATGGTTGTGATGCATAATTGATTCACCTAGGTATGGTCTGGGTGAGGAAAAAGCAAGCAAATATTTGTGTTTTCCCCCAACCATCCCTAGAATTAAACCTGTGCACAGTGTAGGACTAGTTTTTTATCATGAGTTTACCTTTAAGAAATATATTATCAAACTATGATAAATAACAAATTTCTGTAAGACGCAGGGAGCGTGGAGCTTTGAACAAATCACACTTTCCTTGCAGTGCTTTGGAGAAGACGGTAAACCAGGGTAATCTGACAACGGAAGGGCAGAAACTGTATCTCAGTGCGTGAGGTTTGCAGAATATTTTATCCACCGCTGCGCAATAAAAGCTAAGATATTATTGGACACGGAGCAGCACTGCATTTGTAAAAGCAAAGACACGTAATCCCCTTCAAAAGCAGCACGAGTCAGGCTCACTTAAATGCAAACCTCATCCTGTTCCCGGTCTTATTTGCTGCCTGCTAGCCCGGATCCAGTGTGAGTACGGGTGACTGTCAGCACTGGAGAAGATGAAGTTTTATCTTGATTTTGAACTAATTCCTGCTTTTAAATCCTGTTAAATGTACTCAAATAGTTTATCAGGACTAATTAGGATTTTAATGCATCTTTCCAGATCGCAGAAGAAGCCTACAGGAATAACACTGCCTCCATCTATCCCCAGCCCGAGGACCTAGAAGCCTTCATCCGCTCTCAGGTTTACAGTACTGATTATAACAGCTTTGTGGCTGACTCCTACACCTGGCCTGAAGAAGCCATGAAAGTGAAACTGTAAATATTTAATGAAGAATGAACAAACTAGCAGCAGTTAAAAAGCATTAAAATATTCAGAACACTTCTGCCTAGGAAGCCTAAGAATAGCTGATTTTTTAAGATGCAGGAAACCTTTTCTAAATTGTAATATGTGGTTAGAAACTCAGATTCAGAAATCATATTAATTATACATGAGAAAATAAAAATTAATCTGAGAAATACATTTGTGGTTTTTGAGGTTTTTTTGTTATTATTTTACTTGAGATAGCCTATGCTGTAGTTCGACGGATCTTTTTGTTGTCAAAACAAGGGGTTGTACCTTGAGTTGAGAGTTTTGTCACAAATGTCAGTGAGAACTTAAGCAGACAAATTGGCACCATGGAAAATTAAGAAATACCTATGGTGACTGTTAATCCATTACAGGTCACAATGTAGCTTGCATAAATTGTCACGCTATTATTTAAAAATAATAATAAAAAATCAAAATCCACTTCAAAGACTAGCAAGTTCAGGATATTTTCCTCCCCAGAAAAGCTTTATCGGTCACTCCTGTGAGGAGTAATGAAGATTTTCTAACAAGAACTGAACCTGCAGAACCTTTTGTTCGCATGTAATTAGAGTAATGTTACTGAGCTGAGCTGAAGCCCTGTAAATGATTAAAGGTTTCATTCCCCCAGCAAGGTAACTGCTGGTTTTGATAATGCCGTAATTTGGCCTAGAGTTCATGGAAGTGCTTGGACTCCATGCTCTTAGCAGAAAGGGAGTATCAAAATGCTATGAATGGACGTCTCTTTGACTAAGTATTTTCTTACAAGCATCAGCCATCTGGCTATTAGTAGGTTCTTAATATATGAAACCCAATGAATTCCTCTAGTACTTGAGACCAATGTGTTTTTAAACACACATCATATGCGATAAAGTATTATTCTTTGTAACAAACTTCCAAATCACCTAGCTGAGGTCTACTAGGTGAGTAGTTATTATGGGGAAAGAGAGTGTATCATTATGGGGGGAACAGACACGTTTCATTAATTCTTTGATATTTACTGCATATTTCCCTCACTTGCTACTATTGCAATGCTCAGTTTCGTTAGTGTGGTCTTTAAAACAGTTTTTACACCACCACTGATAATTCAGCACGCTGAGTATGTGCATTTGCACGCTGATTTCAGCTCAAGAGATCTTACTTTTTTTTACCCTTTCTCACCTGTCAACCAGTTATCAAAAGTGATGCCTGGCAGTGACCCTTATTCTTTCTTCTCCAAAAAAAAGTGATTCCCTCTGCAAACTGCAGTGGAAGCAGCCAGGGCTCATGACCTGTATTATTCTGGATTCGTAATTAGCATTTCCAGAAGCAAAAGTCACAAGTCCATGGCTTTCCTTAGGAAGATGCATGACTGGATTGTACTATCAGCAGTTTCCTCCTTTAAAAAAAAAAAAAAAAAAAAAAAGAACAAATCTTGGGCTCAGAATAAAGCTTTAGACAGCTCTAACTCCAAATTGTTGGACCATCCTCCTGCGCAGACTTTCTGACCTATGCCAGCATTGCCTTCCCCATTTCCCTCTGGCTGAAATCTCAAGGCCTATTTCTAAACCGGTTTGGTTTGCTACTTTAAAGGAAAAAGTTTATCGTTTGGCAACTTCCCAACAGGACTGATTGCAAATTGTTTTATTGCTTCTGAGTGATCACCCTGTGGAATCCGCTCTCATACATCAATGCTCTAAAAAAAACCCAAAGAATGATTAGTTGTTACAGAATTACCACTCCAAGAAAAATGCAGTACACTTTCCGGCCAGTTCTGGAAACAAAGCGTACTTGAGCATATTTTTTTTTTTTCTGGTATCGTGTTACAGAAGCATCTTTGGAAAACCAAAAATGAATTTTATTTATCCAGCCCCTCAGCTCTGCCCCCACTGCGACCGACTGCAGGTCTTGGATTCATGAAGAGGAGAGGCACTTTTTCCCTCACTGCATAATGGGAGCCTGTAAACGTTTTGTGCCTTTCACTGTGCTTTTGGCCAAAGTGATGATTGTACGTACAACATAGTTACCACAGTGAAGGAATATATGTTAATCATCATTCTGAGCAACCAGAAATACTGCCATCCCCTGTATTTCAATATATTGCTATTATGAAAGGAACATTAAAGCCCGTCCTTGCGTTTCATTGAGATAAAGTAGTATCTGTTATTTTTGTAGTCGTCAGCTGAGTTACTGAAACAGAGTCTTTAAAGCAGCTCTGCTGAGAGGGATCTGGGAGTCCTGGTGGACGACAAGCTGACCATGAGCCAGCAATGTGCCCTGGTTGCCAAGAAGGCCAATGGTATCCTGGGGTGCATTAAGAGGAGTGTGGCCAGCAGGTCGAGGGAGGTTATCCTCCCCCTCTACTCTGCCCTGGGGAGACCCCACCTGGAGTACTGTGTCCAGTTCTGGGCTCCCCAGCTCAAGAAAGATGAGGAACTCCTAGAAAGAGTCCAGAGGAGAGCAACAAGGATGATAAAGGGACTGGAGCACCTCCCCTACGAGGAAAGGCTGAGAGAGTTGGGCTTGTTCAGCCTGAAGAAGAGAAGACTGAGAGGGGACCTCATCAATATGTACAAATATCTTAAGGGTGGAAGTCAAGAGGATGGAGCCAGACTCTTCTCAGTGGTGTCCAGCGACAGGACTAGGGGCAACGGGTGCAAACTGAAACATAAGAGGTTTCAGTTGAATATGAGGAAAAGCTTCTTTACTGTGAGGGTGACGGAGCACTGGAACAGGCTGCCCAGGGGGGTTGTGGAGTCTCCTTCTCTGGAGATATTCAAAGCCTGCCTGGATGAAGTCCTGTGTAACATGCTCTAGGAGAACCTGCTTTAGCAGGGGGGGTTGGACTGGATGACCTCCCGAGGTCCCTTCCAAACCTTACGATTCTGTGATTCTGTGATAAGAAAAGCACCGTGAGGCCAGCTGAGCCCCGGAGCGGCTGCCCGGTCAGACTGTGCAGGTCTCGACCTCAGGTCTTCAGGGCCCAGCCCCTCAACCAAAGTGGCTTTGCTTTTAGATTCAAACGGCCGAACCTCTACAGCTCAACGGTAAGTCTGCTTTAATTGCCTGGTACCAATTTTCACATTACGGCGCTCAATGACGAAGCAGAAGGCGGTAAGCTGGTGGTTCTCTAAGGCACCGCCACCGGGGACTTTGCAGTAGCATTCTTGGTCGACATAAGGTCCCTTCCAACCCAAACTCTTCTATGATTCCATGATATTATATTGATGGCGTTTAACTATGATAATCCATTATAAATTGGAAGACTGAATTGCAACTCGCTATCTAAATACCTACTCAGCACACTAGTCTGTAGGAAGGTGCTGCCTAATGAGACATTAATATCATTTCCTGTCACAAGCTACTGGAAAATTGTCTCTCAGTACTGATCTGACATAGAAAAGATGGGTAAAGTTATATGTATTTTTATTTAATATATACTCTATAGTTTTTTCATTTTTATATCTTTTACATGTATTTCCTTATGTAACGTAGGAAAAAAGAAAAGAACCCTAAACTTTGTCTCATTTTACTCATTCTCATTTCCAAGGTGCCTGGCCTAACAATGTAAATGTAAAACACTGTGAGTCGAGGAGCTGAAAAATTGCTCTTTACATAACCAGACCGTAATGCAATGATAGGAAGAGGACGGCAAAAATGGTGGTGTTGGCAATACGGGTGCTACTCAAAGCAGACAAGGGATGGGTCATGCGGGCTTCTTTCTCCTCCCCGCTCCCCACCCATTATTTTAAAGCAAAACTTGGCTCTGTGGTTGGACACAAGCCTTTGCATTTCATGGATTAGTTGAATGAAGCGAGAGCTGATGCTTCGTGGAGTAGTAAAAGACACTGCATGCGCCAATCCATGAACGTAGGGGTGCGATTTCCTTGAGCTGGGGTGTGCTTTTGTACTGGAAACTGCATGAATCTGCGACTGCAGCCACTTGGTATCCCACAACTGTATGTAGAAGTTACCACAGCTTAGTAACACGCGGCGCAGTACAGATGAGGAGACAGAAGCGTGTAATTCAGGATGCTACAGCGTGGGATGTTTATCGCCTTGCAAGCACTTTGAGGTGTGGCTCATAGTGACAAATGCCTCTTTTAGGGTCTCAGAAAATAAGTAAATGCCTCTGAAAATTCAGAATAGAAGCTAATATTAACTCCTTGAACAACAGTTCTCCTATGTTGAAGTTTCCATTTTCACAGTAGCTATAAGGTACAATATTTCAATGTTAGCATCATCTCTTGCTGTCCAAAATCAGAACTCCCTATGCAGTTTCTCTCATTCTCTCAAAGTTTGCCTTTGACACCAAATAAAATCCAAAAAATATGCCCACTTTGATGTTATCTCAGGAGTTCTAGGAACTGGCCAAGATCCATGTGATAGTTGTTCCTCAGGCCATAATCTCCATGTGCCTGAAACTGTAGGTCTTCAAAAGCAGGGAAGAGACAATTATCGATTTTTCCCTCCTTTTCTCCATTCGCCACACGCTTGCATGAAATATGCTTCCAGCTGGGATACCTAACAGCATGCCAAAACTCTTGACAGTTTTCTCGGAGTCCCTCCACACAGATCACACCAGGTTTCCCCGTTAGGCAGAAGCCAGTCAGATTTAACTTCTTTGCACTGTCAAAAATCTCTTTCCTCAGTTCCTGCCTATATATATGATGGCTGTAGATCCACATACAATGAGATGTTTCTTTAACTACGGCTTCTTTTGAGGCCCTGTCAGAAGAGATCTTACTGTTTTCCAAGTAAGGTGGACTGGTTTTTTTCACCCATTGCACAGCTTCGTATCTAGACAGTTCACTTGAACCTAAAGAGCCGATGTGAGTGTCGTGGTTTAACCCGGCTGGCAACTCAGCACCACGCAGCCGCTCGCTCACTCCCCCCCCTCCCTCAGTGGGATGGGGGAGAGAATCGGAAAGAAAATAAAAGGTTAGAGCCGAGGGCTGAGATAAAGACAGTTTAATAAGAGAAAATAATAATAATAGTAATAATGAGAATGATAACAGAATATACAGAATATACAAAACGAATGAGGCACAAGGCAATTGCTCACCACCCACCGACCAATGCCCAGCCCGTCCTGAGCCACGAGCAGTCCCCGAGCCGTGAGCAGTCTCCCCGCGACCGCCCGACCGAAATTAACCCCCCCCC
>NW_009258267.1:2463969-2466199 GCF_000687185.1 Egretta garzetta
GAAGAAAATTAACTCTATCCCAGCCGAAACCAGGACAGTGAGAAGCGAGGCGAGTGTTGAGCTGCAACTGCTGCGGTCTGTGCAGCGCATTTGATCTTGCAGAAAGCTGAGGAGCTACGTGAGGATACATGAGGCAGCAGTACCTGCGGTTCCACTTTTACCTTAAAAACAGAACACAGACACACAAAAAAGACAGTTAATTCTGCAGCTACTGAAAGACACGCTAGATTCTTCTTCCTTGTCAAAGGCAAATAATGAGGAGATGTAATTAAGATTGCAACAACCTAAAGTCTGAAATTACTTACTGTTATTATTTCCTTTTATCTCTCTTTTCTTTTGTTGCACCATGCTGGGACTTCCCTCATGAATCCCATGTTTCTGCTGTTAACAGAAATAATGCCATGGCTTGAAAGAAGGCACACGGTTACCCTCTAGGGATATTTCTAGTGTGCGTTCTCAGGATGTGCCCAGTGTTGCTACAGCGATAAACTACCAGTCTGTCAAGGGGCAAGCGGCTTCTGAGAGTCTTGTCCCTTACCAAATGCACATCTGATCAATCTGAGAGGCGTTATTATAATTTTAAGCAAGTATTCACTCTAACAGAGGAAGCATTTTCAGGAGATAAAAATATCTACATGCATTTTAGGCCCAGGAAACCTCTAGATTATCTTGCCTAATCTCCTACAAACCATGGCTGTTGAATTTCTCTTGATTATTTCTACAGTGTCTCAGTTCTTTGGAAACAGAACCCTGCCTGCGGTCCGAGAGCAGGAGAGGATTCATGTATCCTCAGTCCTTAAGCCTCTTGTATACTATTAGGGGACTACAATCAAATGATTCGGTCCTGCAGAGAGAAATGAACTGTGAAATGACTCATTTATCTTTCCAAGTTCCTTGACCATCTGCCATGGAAAAAAAGTTCTTCCTGCAGAAGCCCTCCCTCCCTAAGCAGTTCATAAAACTTCTCTCTGAAGGCTGGTGAAAGGGTACATTTTAGAAAGATATCCAATCTTGTACATAAGTTACCAAATAATCATGAGGCTACCTTGTTACCCAGTAAATTGTTCTGCTGTTTAATTATCCTCATTCCTAGGAAAATGCACATACTTGAGTTTGTTGCGTTTCAATTTCCACTCATTGCATTATTACATATTCAGACCTGCACTAATGGCTATGTTCTCTGTGCAAGTATTTGCATCGCTTAATTGTCATACGTGACCTTTTCTTCAATAGCATACACTATTGGAACTCCTTATACTGTAAGTTCGGGGGTTTGCATCACAGTTTATAGGCTGGTTTCATTTTAGTGTTGGTGTGACTCTTCTTAATAGTATTCTGCCATTCGGGGCTATTTTGACATTCCTGTATTTCAAATCCAGACCAATGAATGTTAGTAAACGTGGCAAGGGGTGGGAGAGAGAAACAGCAGGGTGGTTTTGCTGGAATAATGTACACTCTGACATATGCATTCCCATGATGGAGCATTGCCCTTGGAACACACGGCTCTGTAAACCAGTAAGCTAACCACCCTCACGTGGGACATAACCCTACCTGAGCTCTTGTGCATGCTGTGCGTGCCGCCGATGTCAGTTGTCTATTCCTATCTGCAATTCTGCTAGCCCTTCTTGCCCAAAGAAAGTTTAGACTCAAATAAATAATGAAAACAAAGACTTTTCTGTTACTCTCGACTTTTGAAACAGCAAACAGAAATTAGGTGGGGTTTTTTTTTTGCCATTTTTCAGGTTTTTTGCCATTTTTCAGTTTTAAGTGCCTGCACAAAGAGTAAAGAAGGCAACACCCATGAAGGCATCTACCTGGAGGTTCTCCCCTTTGCCTCCCCGACATCAACAGCGATTGAATACTCGCGGTGTGGGGGCAGAGCTCCATCAGTGTTTCTCAGGTAGCGCTGCTCGCCGGGGACAGCATCCTCAAGCAGATTTATTTCACCTTTTTGAGGGACAGAGTGAAAGGAGCATTTCCACTGCCAGCAGCTGGAGCTCCAGGCGCTCTCCTGGTGCGACAGCCATTGCGGCTGCCCTCCGGACACACCTGCAAGGAGAGGCCTGGAGCCAAATCCCCGGGGGTTTAACACACAGTCAGGCTTAGCACTTCAACAACCGGCCCCCGCCGGGAAAACCCCAATTTATTTTTAAGGATTTGGAGGATATCCCGGTGGGCGGGAAGAGGCGCGCATGCGCACTGAGGGGGATGGGGGGAAGCGCTTGTGGGG
>NW_009258267.1:2466682-2485357 GCF_000687185.1 Egretta garzetta
CGCGTGCACCGGGTGGCGAGTGCTGCGGCCAGAAGCGGCCCGGCAGCAGCCTCGTCAGGACCCCCGGATCCAGCCGCTTGGCAGTCGTGGCTCTCCGCGCCTAAATCCCTGTCATCCCTTCGTGATCTGGTGAAATCTGGTCGATGCTCGGTTTATCTAGTGCTGTAGCGGGAACGTCGGGGCTCCTTCAGGGATTGCTCTGGTAATGGTTCCCCTCACAGTCCCGCCGAGGGATTTGTGGGATATGTGTTGACGGCGGTTTAAAATACCTACGGGCTTCAAAATTGAAGTGCAAAACGTGAAACTAATTGTAACGGCTGGACTTTTCTCTCCCTTGCATCTGCGTTACTTCCTTCTCTAGAAATGGATCCTGAAGCACTTAAAAAATACTCGGCGCTGCATCCTAAACCTGCTGGACTTACTCTTCAGTATGGCACCGCTGGGTTTCGCACCAAGGCCGAACAGCTTGATCACGTCATGTTCCGCATGGGCTTGCTGGCAGTTCTCAGGTCCAGAGCTGTGGTATCGACTGTTGGCGTCATGGTTACAGCATCTCACAATCCTGAAGTGAGAGCAACCTTTTCTTTAAAAAGAAAATAGATGCGATCCGTCAGGTGGAATCAAAGCTCTTCATGGTACCGAGAGACCAGATCCTGAAGGCATTTGGACTTACTTAAAGCATGTGTTTAGCCTGCTCCCTGTAAATATGGCAGCTCTCATGTTTGGAGTGTCATTTTCCATCATGTGGAAATGCTGTAATGTAGGAAATTTGTAATCCTGGCAAGCTTGGAGTACCCTTGAGAAAAGAGAACCTTTGAGCAAAATCCGCTAGTTTAAAAAATACGCAGCAATTACAAACCAGGCATTTAGAGTTCTGCTGCTGTGGAGCATTCCAGGTTATTAGACTCTCCCCTTATGTCGTTTTAATGTCAAATGAATTTCATACCAAAATTTTAAGGGGAGAAAAGTCAGTTGCTGGTTATGTTTTGAGGTTTTTTTTAGAGGTTTAAATAAACAGCTAAGCTATTGCTTCCCAGAAATGCTCCACATTTAAAGAAGCAATGTGGTTGAATCATGTCTCGGCTATCTTCAAAGAGATTTTAGTAACTTTCCCACTTTTAGACTTGTTATCTTTTGTTCTGTTTTCCTCCAAGGAAGATAATGGCGTAAAGCTGGTTGATCCTCTTGGTGAAATGCTGCACCCTACCTGGGAAGAGTATGCCACACAACTAGCAAATGCAGAGGAGCAAGAATTACAGAAAATAATAACTGAGATCTGCCAAAAAGCAGCAGTGAACCAGCAGAAGGATGCATCAGTTTTTATTGGTAGAGACACCAGGTAATTACAGAATGCTGTAGGTGCGTGCTGCTTTTACGGAAGTGCCAATGCGTTGCTCATGGGTTGGATGTTTAGCCCTCCCAGCCAGATTATGCTTTTTTTTTTTTAATGCCTAGTCTGCTACCCGTTAAAGTAATTTATGATTACAGCAATAAACAAAAGTTTTCCAATGCTGTTCCTATATTAGCTTCCCTGACAGTTGTGAGAACTTCCTAGCACTGTTTCTGAATGGGATGCTTTATTGTGAGTTTGGGGGTTTGGGTTTGGTTTTTTTTTGGTGGGTACTGTGTGACGTACACGTGTATTCAGCAGTTTACTCGTCTTTGCAATTTTCTGGGGTGGTGGCTTTCAGACTTTTTTTATTGGGAGGCCCCTACAATAGAAAACGGTATGGATTTCTTCATATTGAATCTAAGTCTACTGGCAGGAAGCTTGTTGAGACTTCTTCCGCGTGTGCTTCCTTCCCAAGTCCATACATAAATGTCTTCTGCAAAGGTTATCAGTTGTACTTCTTGTTTTCCAGGCCAAGCAGCAAGAAACTTTCACAGTCGGTAATAGATGGTATCTCCGTTCTAGGTGGTCAGTACCATGGTATGTCGTGCTTTTGCAATTCTAGTCTGATTTCAGGTTTTTATGTAAATGTAAATGTGACTCTGTTACATAGACCTAAAGCAGCAGCTCAGACGCCATTTCCATTTTTGCTTGTAATGATCTTCTTTCAGGACAGTTGTATGGCTTGAACACCAGGGGTGAGGGGGGCAGTTCATCTTTTTGTAACAGACCTTGAAAAATTTGAGATGGGTTTCCTGCACTGCGTTTGTCTGTTTATTATAGAATACCAAGTGCTGTACAACTTTTAAGGAGGAATTAATTTAGTATTCTATTTCTGAATGTTGTGCCTTTTGTTTTATGCTAGATTACGGTCTGGTGACAACACCACAGCTACATTACCTGGTCTGCTGTCAAAACACCCAAGAGCAGTATGGGAAAGCAACGCTGGAGGGTTATTATGAAAAACTGTCCAAAGCTTTTACAGAACTGATAAAACAGGTGAATATGGGGCACTGTATGAGTATCTTTTGATTGTTAGCCTGTTTGGGTCTGAAGTTTCAAATTCAGCATGCCTCTAGGTGTGGTTTCACTAGGGTATGAGTTCACTTTGCCTCTTCTTCCCTTGTGCTAAGTCTCCCAGCTCTGGAGAGAGTCAGAGGCACCTGAAGATTGACTGTGCCAATGGAATAGGAGCCCTGAAACTATCAGAAATGGAGCCCTACTTTCCAAAGGAGGTGCTAATTCACCTGTATAATGATGGAACCAAGGAGAAACTTAATCACTTATGTGGTGCAGATTTCGTAAAAGTTCACCAGAAACCACCTAGAGGTACGCAGTCAGTAATTTTATATCCTTTTGCTTCCTCTCCTGATCTGAAAGTGCAGGGTCTAGCAATGGCGTGTCCATCTTGGGATAAGCTGAGCTCCCATGTTTCCTACGAAGCAACTGCATGAATGGTTCTGCTTGCACGATGGAAAGAGAGAATCCTATGGCTGGTTTTGGCACAACCCTAGTTTATGTTGGTCTGAATTGTTTGGAGGAATACAGAATGTCTCTGGCTGGCTGAAATATGTTTGACGATCTGGTCTGAATGTTAAGCTGGTGGAGTCCAAAGATCAGTCAGGACTGGCTTACTTTTATTTACTTTACTTCCGTTTGTGTTATCAAGAAACATTTACATTGTGGGCTGGGCACTTTTCCAGGTTCCTGAGGAAGAGCTGGGATAATTAACAGCTTGGTGCCAACAGACTGATTGATTGACATAAACCAGAGAGGAAATTATTTGGTCCAATTTCCTGCAAAGTGCATGAAAGAAAATCCCTGAACTGAGGGAGCAGGCTATTTTGGATATTAGATTATTTAAGGCTAAACTGGACTCTCCGTTCAACAACTGCACCCTCATTGCAACTGCTAGCCAAATGCAAACACCGAGGTACGGTGTCATTTCCCCCTTGCCACGCTGCTTCTGTGCTGGAGAAATGTAGAAAGGGGAGCAGCACAGCGGATCATGGCTTTAACTGGGACTGAGGGGAGACACCTTCATCGTTTCCACGGAGGGGTGTGCTCTGAAAAGAAAATGTGGTTTCATAATCAGTTGTTGAAATGAATGATCCAATTTCTCTGAAGTGCTAGGCAGCAACAGCTTCCTGTTTGTAAGTCATAAGGAGTCTCAACCTGTTAAATGTCGCAGTTGCCGTTACCTTGTGCTTTAGCTTGGCAGTGGGACGTATTGTGTGTATTGCTGTAGGCATGCAGGAGAAGAAACAGGCAAGTTTTGGGCTATAGTTTCCTGTGCTCTGAAGGACAAGTTGTCAGCAATGTGAGCCAGTTTTCCTGTCTGCTTTTGTATTAAAACATGTTTTTCCAAGAAGAGGTTACAGAATGCAGCTGTCCTTTGGAGATCCCTGCTGAGTTCCTGATGGACTTTGAAATCAGCCTAGGGAATGGCCAGCTGCACGTTTTCTGAGAAATGAGCTCTGAGATTAATGTGAGCAAGGATCTTGGCCAGCATCTTAGAGAAAAGCAAGATGTAGAATCATAGAATAGTTTGGGTTGGAAGGGACCTTTAAAGGTCATCTAGTCCAACCCTCCTTCAATGAGCAGGGACATCTTCAACTAGATCAGGTTGCTCAGAGCCTCGTTCAGCCTGACCTTAAGTGTTTCCAGGGATGGGACACCTACCACCTCTCTGGGCAACCTGTTCCAGAGTTTCACCACCCTCATTGTAAAGAATTTCTTCCTCATATCTAGTCTGAATCTGCCATCTTTTAGTTTAAAACCATTACCCCTTGTCCTGTCACACCAGGCCCTACTAAAACAATTGTCCCCATCTTTCTTATAAGCCCCCTTTAAGTACTGAAAGGCCGCAGTAAGGTCTCCCTGGAACCTTCTCTTCTCCAGGCTGAACAACCCTGACTCTCTCAGCCTGTCCTCACAGGAGAGGTGCTCCAGCCCTCGCATCATTTTAGTAGCCCTCCTCTGGACCTGCTCCAACAGTTCCATGTCCTTCTTGTGCTGAGGGCTCCAGAGCTGGACGCAGTGCTCCAGATGAGGTCTCACCAGAGCATAGTAGAGGGGCAGAATCCCCTCCCTCGACCTGCTGGCCACGCTTCTCTTGATGCAGCCCAGGGTGTAGGGTTGGCCTTCTGGGCTGCCAGCGCACATTGCTGGCTTGCACTTGGCCTTATTGAACCTCATGAGGTTCACCTCTCCAGCCTGTCCAGGTCTCTCTGGATGACGTCCCGTCCTTCTGGCCTATCAACTGCACCACTCAGCTTGGTGTCATCCGCAAACTTGCGGAGGGTACACTCAGTCCCACTGTCTGTGTCATTGTTGAAGATATTAAACAGTACTGGTCCCAGTACAGACCCCTCAGGAATACCATCTGTCACTGATCTCCAGCTTGACATTTAGCCATTGACCACTACCCTCTGGATGTGACCATCCAACAAATTCCTCATCCACCAAAGAGTCCACCCATCACATCCATATCTCTCCAATTTAGAGAGAAGGATCTTGTGGGGGACCCTGTCAAAGGCCTTACAGCAGTCCGGACAGATGACATGTGTAGCTCTTCCCTTGTCCACTGATGCAGTCGCTCCATCATAGAAGGCCACTGGGTTGGACAGGCAGGACTTGCCATTGGTGACGCCATGCTGGCTGTCTTGAATCACCTTCCTGTCTTCCATGTGCCTTAGCATAGCTTCTAGGAGGATCTCTTCCATGATCTTCCCAGGCACAGGGGTGAGACACTTTAATGTGCCTTAATAAAAGTGCAGTCCGTTCCCACGTGGCATTGCTGTGTCAGGTGGTGACTGCTTCCTAGCTGTTTCTCTATTAAGACGGGCAAGTTTTTGAGGCAGGTACTCCTTATGCATTATATACATTGTTGTACACATTGAATATCAAGCAAACTAAAAGCAAGGTATTTTACAGCTGGCAGATCCGCTTGTGTAGTTTTTGTACAGCTCTGAGAAATCTTGCTGATGGTTGCTTTGGAGTGGGGTTGTTTTTTCAGTGGTGGGATTTACGTGCCATCTCCTGATGTAACTGCACTTCAGGGATGGCTTCGCCGGCATGGGGGTGCATGCTTGTCTTGCATTAGGAGAGTGGGTGTCTCCTGTGTGAGAGGAAGCAAAGGGGAGGGGCAGGTCTGTCAAGTGGGAATAGAATAAAATTTAACAGGCCTGAAATATTTCCTGAAGAACAGCATTTTGGATGCAAGGGAAAAATAGTGAATTCCCATGCTGGCTCACCCTGCCACGCAGCGGGGGAAAGGGATTCGCCTCGGTCTGCGGGCGCTATGTGCGACTCGGTACGCTCTGTGGTGACTGACTGGGTCAGAAGCGGGTGGGTGTTCTGCTGCTGCAAGGTTTTTGTCCTTGTGCCATAACTGACCTTCAGTGCCTATTTCCAAAATTTAGAGAAGTGACTGCACACAGTAGTTCTGGAACTGATTTTCATACATATCTGGGGGGAAGGTGTAGCATCAGAAATGTGTAGAAAACCTGCATTTTTTTTTATATTAGTTTTTATATTTTTTGATCCGAACATGCACTTGTTCAGTTGCCATTCAATACAGCTTCCCTGTTCCAAGTCTCCTGGTAAGAGCAACGTCTGTTTCAGAGCATTGGTTTTGTGTGCGTCTGCACAGAGCTAATTTCTGCACGAGATCCACACTGGGATTAGTTTAAACTTTTTGTATCTTTTTCCCCCTCTAACTTGCATTTTGTAACTTTGTGTGCACTAGGGCTAGACATGAAGCCCAATGAGAGATGCTGCTCATTTGATGGCGATGCAGATAGAATTGTTTATTACTATAAGGATGCAACTGGCCATTTTCACCTAATCGATGGAGATAAAATAGCAACTTTAATTAGTATCTTCCTTAAAGAACTTCTTGCCAAGGTAACTTTAACAGATGAAATGAATGCTGACACTTTAATTTGCAAAGTGTAAAATATTCTGAAGAACTTGTGTTAGTTTGTACGTACGTGGTCTCCCTACATCTACCTAAAATGAACCCAGCTTAAAAAGAGATCAGTTCTGTACCTCATTGGTATGGCCAATGTGTTATTTTTACAAGGGTGTGACTTCCAGACTCCAAATAAATATCTGAGCACTGATATTTTAACCTGGAACCTTTTGTTAGTGGGAGGGAACTTTTCCAGTTTCAGTGTACAAAGTGTTGATATTCCATTCTCTTTGTTTCGGTGTCTTTCATTAATTTTTCATTAATTAATTTTTCATTAATTTTTCATTAATTTTGGGTTCAGTCCTTCCCTCAGCATTTCTCTGAAGCTTTATGAAGGTTGGTCCATTCCATTTGCATTAGAACTTGGTTGTGGCAGCCAAGGGGTTTGTAAGTCATCGTTCCAAAACCACATAGTATCCTCTCCCTACAGAGGGAGGAAAAGCTTTTCTTTTTCAGAAGTCCTCTTAGATGTGGTATCTGTGATACTAAGCCTAGATGAATTATCCTGGTTTTTCTTAGAGACCACCTCATTTCTTACACTGTGGCAGAGATGCTGGCCAGTGAGGAGAACTTGTGCTTGCCTTTGCTTGCTTTGCACTGGAAGCTTTGACTTAACTGCTTGTGTATATGGCCTGATGTAAGGCCACATGTCTGGCTAGTGCACTGAGCTTGCTGAATCTGAAAAAAGGGGTTTGGAAAGCCTCCGCAGGAGACTGAATGGAGAGCTGCTTTGAGCCAGCCACAGAAACTGTGGTATAGAAAGGCTTGAACAGAATTTGCATTGTCTTACAAGTTCTCTGTGAGCTGGTTCTTTCATCTGATGCCCAGGAGTTTTAAGTGTCTGTAGGAGAACGCATGTTTAATAATTCTGATTATCCTTTCATTTATCTTACTCCTCTGGCTATGTGCCTGTCGGACAGTAAAGCACTTTGCTTCTTGGATTGCTCAGGTGGGACAGACGTTAAAGATGGCAGTGGTACAAACAGCGTATGCCAACGGGAGTTCAACACGCTACCTTGAGGAAACACTGAAGGTATTCTCCTTTTTCTTTTTTCCTGGTAGTTTTCTGTACATGTTGTTTACTGCAAATCTGTTTGCTTCTAAAGTAAATGTTACTGTAATATGATTGCTAGGAAAACTTAAACTAGGCTAAAAATAAATGACTCTCTCAAACCTGCAGTAGCCACTGAATTCTTGGTGGTAAAGGAGCTGCAAGAGAGCAAAGCTGAAAAAGTTCTAGTCAGCTTTGACTAGTTAAAAAAAAAAAAGTTTGGCAAAAGTTAAACAAAATCCTTTGTTACTTTTGGAACAAGTTGAGGAATTTATGGCTTTGCAACCAAGTGAGTCAGTAAAAGCTCCTTGATATTTTGACACTGGTTGTTTCATTTTCTGTAACAGGCTAAATTCTGTTTGCTATGGAAGTGGGGCTTATGATTGGTTGGCAAAAAATTGAGCTAAGGTATTATTTCAGTTTGTATAGAAGTACGGTATGTTCCCTGAAACCATAAAATGGATTGGGGTTTTGTTGCAGTGGTGTTTGGGTTTGGTTTTTTTTTTGGGGTGGGGGGTGGTGGTGGGTTGTTGGTGGGTTTTTTTTTGGTTTTTTCTTTAATGAACCTTTCTTTCTACTTGGAGAAAGGAAATCTTCCTTTTAATCATCAGGCCTGCAGAAATAGTGGGTAAGTTTAGCTCTGGGGAGTCAGTAGCTGTGAAGCACAGGCCAGTTTGTAACAGTCTACCCAGGCTGGTGCTCAGTTCCTGGCACTTCACCTGCTGTTCCCAGCTATGGAAGAGCATCTCTAACCCGGTTTGTATTCTCTGCGTATCTTGGGCTGCAGGTTCCTGTGCACTGTGTCAAAACGGGAGTGAAACACTTGCATCACAAGGCCCAGGAGTTTGATGTTGGTGTTTATTTTGAGGCAAATGGACACGGCACAGTAAGTATGAGCATGTAATGCATAAGATCAGCTGACATGTACAAAATTTTAGGTAAATTAGCTGGAGAAGGAGGTCTTTTCACTCTCTGCTTACATTTATAAACAAGGTTTTTCTCTCCTTGTTTCCCCCTTCCGTTTCATTGCCACCAACTCTCCTGTGTTTTATGTGGGAATGGGAATTCATGGTAGCAAACGTTAAGGATGGTTATTGGGTTCAAAGGGTAAGACTTTTTTGTCATCGCTGCACATATCCTAGTTTGTGACGTGGGCTGATCTTGACAAGCTCTCCTCTTTTTATTCTAGGTATTATTTAGTAAAGCTGCTGAAGCTAAAATAAGACAACTGGCAAAAGAGGAGAAAGATGATGAAAAAAGAAAAGCAGCAAAGGTGCTTGAAAACATGATTGACGTGATTAATCAGGTAAAAACTGAGATAAATGTTGGTAGTCACAGGGCTAAGCCTGTTGGTGCGTACCTGTCAGGCGACTGCCAGGGACTGCTGGAGCAGGAACTGGGGTGCCATGATAGAAGGGGCCAAGAAGAAAAGGGCAGGAACAGTCGTCTTTAGAAAGATGGGGGATTTTCTCAGGAGTGGGTGCAGAATGCTTTTATCTTGCGCAGTCTTATGGCTTCAGGACCAAATGAGGGAATGGGATGGCATGGGAACCTAGCGACAGGAGGTGACTTACTTATTCGTGATTCAACAGCAAGTTCCTCTTGCAGCTGGTGTTTTTCACTGACCTGTATGGTAGGGGAGGGTGGGGGTGTTCCAGTGCCCGTGTCCACAGAGCCCTGGGACTCCCTGTTGCTCATCCAGGGTAGAGCCAAACCCTACTCCATTTCTTCACTGTTGACTTCTCTGGTATTTCTCCCCCTCCCCTCCCCTGTTAACAGACGATTGGTGACGCTGTCTCAGACATGTTGGTTATTGAAGCAATCCTGGCTCTGAAAGGGCTGACTGTGCAACAGTGGGACGCCATCTATGCTGACCTCCCCAGTCGGCTGCTCAAGGTTCAGGTGAGTTACGGGCCACCCTGCCTCAGGTTATGGCAGCCTCTTGGGGCCCTGCTGCGAGCAGCTCTTGCCTACGTGTATTTAGGTAAGCTTTATTTTGAAGCTGAAACAGCCCACTGAAGGGCAAAGTAGGCCAAACAAGCTATGAAAACAACCCAGAGGAGGGACCAGAATTTCACTTGGACTAACACAGAAATGTGACTTATACACATGATGAAAAACTTGCCAACTCTGTTAAGTGGAAAAACCTGACCCAAACTGATCAAATTTTAACTTGGAAATTCTTTTTTGACTTGGAAATTCTTTAACTTTCAAATTAGAAAAATACTGGATTTTTCTTGCTGCGCCACATTGTGTAACTCGACTAGCCAATATTCAAAGAGCTGGAGCAAGACCAGGCTCCCACATGGTAGTGTTCTGTCAGACACAGTAAGGGAGCTCTGGGCTCTAAATGAGCCAGAGGAGTGAGTTTGAGCTTTCTTATCAGCTTCAGTTCAGAGGCTGAGGCTGACCAAGGAGGCCAGAACTGACCCTTTTGCCAAACCAAGCAGCTGAGTCCTGTCGAGGCATGGTTAACCCATGCTGAGCAGGGATCCCAGGGATCCCAGTGCCTTCGAGGTAAGCAGAGAACTCCCAAACAGAGCTCTTCTTCAGGCAGCGCCTGAAGTTCTGTCTTACCCGTGACCTTTTTAATTGTGCTGTCATCTTACAGCTCCAGCACGCAAATAAATTCCGTTTCTGATGCTGCAGGTTGCAGACAGGCGAGTTATTGACACAGCAGATGCAGAAAGGCGCGCAGTTACACCGCCAGGACTACAAGAGAGAATTGATGTGCTCGTGAAGAAGTACAACTTGTCACGAGCGTTTGTCCGTCCATCAGGAACAGAAGATGTAGTCAGAATATACGCTGAAGCAGACACGCAGGTCAGAGCTTAAACAACTTGTATGTAAGGTGGATTTGTTTCTGTTAAATGATCTTCTGCTGAGCACTGGGTGAGGGGAGAAGCATGCTTACATACTGGTCATTTAATCACACTTTATAGGTGCTAAACTTTAGTGACAAAACCTTAGCACAAAAAGTCTCTTTGGATTTTATTTATGAAAGCGATGTTTAATGTTCTCAGTGTTTATCTTTAAAAGTCTGATGCTTATAAAGGCAGATTTGACACTAGATACTTTTGAAAAGAAAAATCAGCCTTCTGAGAACTCAGGGGTAAGAAGAAAGTTCCCAAAGCAGCCAGTTAACAGCATGATTTCATAAGCGGCAAGGTAGAAAAAAAAAAGTAAACTGTGGCTGCTGTTAAGAATTAGTTCACATGTGAACTTAAAGTTGACAGCAGAAGCAGTGGCCCTGCTCTTCCCCCTTCACATGCTCCTGCCCACTGCTCCCTGCCAGCGTGACCACAGTGGCAGAAGATACCGCAGAGCAGTAGGAAGGCAGCATTTGCAGGAAAGCGCCTTACTCGCACTTAATTGCTCTGACCTTCTCATGCCGACACCAACGTAACTAACTTTTAAAACATTCCACAGGAGAACGCGGATGCCCTCGCCCATGAAGTAAGCCTGGCTGTTTACCACCTCGCCCGTGGGAAGGGAGCGCCACCCCAGCCTCTATAACGAAGGGTGCGACTGCAGTTAAAGCTCATAACGTGACTTTTTTAACATTACTTTCTTAACTACTTGCTAGTGTGGGCATACCCTTCCACTTATTCTTTACCTCTGATAGCAACTTACCTCTTGATGAGACACTCTTGCTGCTGAATGTTTTCCCCAGCCCTCAAGTCCATCTGACATCTGAGGCTGCAGTGACTTAGCCGTGACTCACTTCGTGCCAGCCAGGGGCCCAGTCCTGCCCCAAGGGAATGCTGCCCCCCACCCAGCTTGCATCGTGGGTTACGGGCAGAGTCTCAAGATTCCGTTCACCTCAGTTCAAGGGAGAAGTGAGATAATGGAAAAAAAGCATTTACAAATAATAACATTATTGCAATATCATCTTCATTAGATACTTTTATGAAATTAAAGTGTTGCTTAGAAAGCAAAAGTGATTATAAATAGTATTACTGCAAATTAAGAGGGAAGGGACAGAGACAAGTTTGTCTTCTATAGCCCTTACTGCTCCCCGGCAGCATAAAGGGGCCGGGCTGAGGGGATGTAATGTTTTAAATACACAAATATCCTCATCCCCGTAGTTCAGTTCAGGGTACCTCCCTCTGTTCTTTGTCATCCTCTGCCAACTCCTGGCATGATGGCGCTTTCCAGATCACTAAATAAGCACAAGTTCCAAGGGATCAAAAAAACCCCACAAACAAACAAAAAAAAAATAAAGTGGAAACAAATTGAAAAAATGTGGCACTTTGTATTTTTTTAGTTTTTTTTTTTTTTTTAAAGACAGAACTCAAGACAACAAAACATGTACTGTAATAGTAGGCACCATAATCAATATGAGCCACCAATATTTAAACTTGATTCAGGCCACATCCAGAACTTTTCTCTTATTTACAAATATTTAACTTAAATACAACATTTAAGTATTTCATTACATACAAAGTAAGAAAAGAATACTATACAGCATTTCATTGGAATACATTACATATAAGCTGAACAGTACCAGTTTGGTTCATGTTTTTATGACACCTTCAAGAAAATCCTTCTCAACCATTTCTTCTATCTTTTGTCTTGCTTTGCTGGAGAAGGTCTTTAGGTTCTCCAGTTTTATGTCCTTACTGGGAAAACAGTTGGGGTAAAGGACAGGGCTCCCTGAGTGTCCCACACATCTGCTCGTGACCTTGCTGTTGAAGACTTGGCTGAGTACATTGAAGAAAGGCAAAAGCTGCTCGATGCTGCGCACGGTGTAGATGGTTAAAAGCAAGTGACCTGGTTCCCAGCTTAGTGTTTTCCCTGAGCTGTCCTCCTCCGGGTTTTTCTGTAAAAAAAGAGGAAATAATACAGGACAAAACGGAAAAAGCACAGGTGAAAATAAAAGACCAATGCCCAACAAAGTATTTCTCCATGTTCCAAACCCATCTATCCTATTGCCGGAATACCCCTGTGCTAGAGCGCAGCTTTCGAAGCAGATCTCCTGCTCCTCCCTCGCCACGCGTGGCAGCAGCGGTGCCTGAGAGCACAGTGACAAAGCTGCGGTGGGCGTTCGAGTCCCACCCCGCCTCAGCCCAGGGCTGCCCCCGGCCCCCACCGTGCTGCCCTGCAGAGCCGCTCCCGGAGCTGCATCCCCTGGCCAACGCACACAGCCCAAGCCGGGGACACCCAAGCAGGACAGGTCTCCGAGAGCACTTGCGCTTCACCCTACCGCCAGCATTAGTGACAATAAACCCCAGAGGAAGTTATAATAAAAACAGAACATCTTCACTTTGAAGCTAGAGTTCAGAGTTTTCAGAAAGAGCAAAAGCAGTTTTTAAAAGAAAAAAAAAAAAGCAAAAGCTGGTTTTAGGATCAGAAATAACACATATGGAGGCTCTGAACAAAGACTTGAAGTTGTCCTCAAAGGAATATGGTTCAGTTACTCCACGTGTCCTCAGAAGACCTCACTTAAGCATCCTCCAAAGGGAGAGAATGTCAGCAACCTCAGCAGCGAAGGCAGCAGTCACCCACCGGAGGCTCACAGGCAGTGCCAGCGCACTGCTGTAACTCCCTGTAGGGTTGCCTTGAGTACCTCCATCCTAAAATACCTGAGCACCAGCATCCAGCTGCTCATACGGCACTCCTCACTCGTTTCCTTTTTCCCTTCAAGCCCAAAACCATTCATCTCTAGAGAGTAAGGCACTATCACCACTAGGAATGCCTCGTTTCTCTCAATGCTGGAGAGAAAACCAGCGCGGGAGAGCTGCTGTCTGGAAGCAGAGTTCCAGCAATGCTGGGGTTTATTCTGCGAGGAAGGAGAAAAGCAGCACAAAGGCCACATCCAGGAGAGCCGCCTCCCGATCCGCCTCTGCCCAGGCCGAGCAGCTCCCGCAGAGCACGCTTCGCAACCGCGGGAGAAGGAAGGGGAAAGAACAGCAGTGGGCGCAGAGCGCGAGGTAAGGATTACTGACTGCATGGCCTTCGAGTAGACAGATTTTCTTCAAGAGATGATACTTTAGTAAATACAGTTTTTTTCCCCCTAAACGATGCAATTCCAGAGCCTACATGACGCTCGTTTCACAAGAAAAAATTCAGTTAAGAGTAAATATGAACACACTTCGTATTTTAATCTGGTGGTTTGTCTCCCTGTCACAGGAGATTACTGTTCTACAAGTCTCAAGAAAAGAGTGGCTCATAATGAACTAGAACGAAGGGAAGAGTGCACTCCAACGCCAAAACAGTTGTCGATGCCTCCCACTTCCAATGAAGCCACCAGTTTTTAAAGTTTCTCCTTTAAAAACTCCACACTGCGTTCACAGAAGAGAGGCTTTTCAGTGCTGGTTCTCTGCCGCGCCTAGCGTTAGCCCGGCAGTGAGCATGGGCTACGCCGGCACGCTGCGAGCGCCAGTGTTACCCAACAGCCAAGCAAATGGGGGGCACGTGCAAATCCTAATTCTCCCTCTGAGCAATGAAATACAATCCGTCCAAGCCATTTCCTCACGGCAGCATCTGCTAAGCAAACACCACTAATTCCTCAGGTACTTAAAACAACAGTTAATTTGACAGAGACTGATCAGGGATTGCATGTTTCACCCTTGCCCTTTGGCAAAAAATATTGTATTATTTAATTTTATAATTATTTGCAATCATAATTCTTAGAACTAAGATTAACCTTTTGTAACCTATTTCATGTAAGAAACCAACTTAAAAACAAATTTTTAAGTTACCTATAAAAATAAGGGCCTCATTGTTATTTCACTTCAAAACCCACTCAACTTTGTCCTCTAACAAGACTGATCTCCCCCAGGTCTCACTGGAAGCTAAACACTGCCCAGGGCCCTGAGGTGATGGTGTTATTATGGCGAGCTTGTTTCACAACTCAAGCATCACAGGCCACCCTCACCTGATGCTTGGCCATCTCCATTCCCTCCACAACCACCGTCTTAAAGTCCTCCTGTTTGTCCTGTGGAAGGAAAGAGGAGAACTTTCAGACTGCATTTCATATATCAAAATAATACTTTGCCGTGAAGGCCGTGCAGTTGCTTGGTCAGGTGCTGTGCTTCAGCTAGAAAAATCACCCGCCCCAAAGAGGCCACGGGCCAGAAAGAGCAGACTCTGGGGCTCGTGTGGCCAAAGCACCGTTGGACAATAACAGCACTGCCGCTTTGTTCTTCTCTTTATTGCCAGTAGCGCCAAAGGAGGTTTTTAAGCACGTTTCCTTCAGACAACAGAGCCTGAGCAACACCACACTACACGAATCTGAGCTTTAGTCAGAGTGCCCTGGAGGAAAATTAAGATCCACTGGAACATTTTACTCAGATACAGTTATTTTCTAAGAAAAAACGACAGCTATATGCAACAGTATTCTCCTCTGCACAAGGAAGAAATGGCCTGGAAGTCAGTATTCATTACCTCTCGTTTATCTCATCCTCATACCCCTATAGCTATGGTTCACTGCGTGCAGCTGCTGCCGTGACTAAGGGGTTCCAGAAATCCCAGCGAGTTTTCTATGTTCTTGAAGCGTACTATGGAAGTCCTGACTTCAGGCATCTATCTCAACATACAGTACTTACCAGAACGCACATTCTATGTGTCATATGTAATTTATAATTCATACAAAGAGCTTATTTAGAGCGCGACAGCTTTCTAACAGGTACAGCATGCTATGCTGAACACCAGGGTTAGGGGTTACGCTTGAGCAGCAGTCACTTAAACCTGATTATTCCTTTATACATGTGAGAAGTTTAGTCTCATCTTTGGGGTTCAAAAACAGTAAAATGAAGAACGCAGATGTGCTTCAGATACTTGTTTTATCCCCTACAGTTGTGAGTCTTGCTTGAATAGTTCAGATCTGCCCACAACTAAGTTACCCCTAAATTTTATGTAGCCACTCGTATGGCAGCAGTAGTTTCTTTACTCAGTGAAAACATCCATTAGAGGTTGTAAATGCAGTAGCTACAGCAAGCTGCCAGTCTTACAGCCCTGACAATGCCATCTATTTGGAGGGAAAGCTTGGAAGTTTCATTCTTGGCTTTCTCCCATATGGCTTTGAGCTTTCTCGCCGTTCCCCTGGCCCACCCAGCAACCTTTCCCAGCGAAGCGCCTGCCCGGGGAAACGCCATCCCCACAGTGGGAGCGGCAAAGCATCTGGCAGCAGTTTTCTTTGCGGCAGCAGAAGAGAACTCCCTGGGACAGGGCTTGGCCAGCTTCCATCAGCTACATTAGTGGAACACGCCTCCACCCCACCCAAACGAGGGTTTTAATATACCTCATGCACCAGCATAATGACAACCCTAATTCTGCTCCCACTCTACAAACCGTGCAGCCAAGAGTTCCCCAGAACTTGTTTTTACTGCTTTCTGCCTTCTTCCACTCTTCCTAACTGCTTCGGGGAAGAAACCCAGCCCTCCATGGCTCTGCACAGTCTCAAAACTCTTGGTTCTGTCATTTTTAGGAATGCAACAGTTTTCTAAATATTTAAATGTGATTATTATTACCAAAAATGCTCTTCTGCTTCA
Organism: Egretta garzetta; assembly: GCF_000687185.1. Lineage (NCBI taxonomy): Eukaryota > Metazoa > Chordata > Aves > Pelecaniformes > Ardeidae > Egretta > Egretta garzetta. The sequence continues at coordinate 2,482,594 of NW_009258267.1, forward strand.
AAAGGTAGTTAGTTATACTAGTATCTACATACATGACTATCTGAAAGTGATTTTATGTTAAAATATATTAGACATTGAAAACCACATTTTACTTTTTACTCAAATAAAACAAATAATACTTTTAATTGGAAACTCCAAAGTCACTGACCATAGGGGTTTTTTGACCACAGCAGGTTTGGGGGGGTTTCTTGTTGTTTGATTGGTTGGGATTTTTGTTTGTTTGTTTGTTTTGTTTTTTTCCTGTTTTATAAACCTACGTGTGGGTTTTGCCTGATGCTTACTTGAGACTACTCCAGCGGGAATCTCCCACACCAGATAAACTCCTTCCCATTCTTCATTATTTAAAAAAATGGCCAAAATGAAACAGTGCTGTAAGTTACTGTGCATGAAAGTTTTCAATGAAAAGTAAAACTGGGAGAAAGCAACATACCTTTGCTTTTTTTCGCAGCAGTTTTGCAAGACGCACCACATACGGTTTGAATTCCCTCTGATGCGTACCCTGTCTTCGTACTTCCAAGCCCGAATCATCTGATGCTTCTGGAATAAAAGCCCAACGATACCTGTCACGAGATAACACAAGCAGACATTATCCTTATGGAACATGCAGACTTTTCTGCTAGGTCTAAAAATATGAGTGGATGAGACAATCTAGTTAAAGTATCAAAGAAAGAGGGGGCTAAAAAAAGAAACAAAACCAATCCACACGAAACCTATCAGTCTTCGACAAGAAAGAATAGGAAAGGCACGTTCTGAAAAGCAGGAAGTACCATGGCCGAGAATGTAGCGTTGTCTTTTTCCTTTAGAGCTTCTTAAAGTATTTAAGGATGCCAAGAGCAAGATAAGGCAGAGAAGCTAAAAACAGTATTCACATCTTCACTGAGTGCAACAGAACTGAAAGCAATTCTGAATTACAGAATATGTAAGTTACTTAAAACATTTTGCTCCACATTTGCAATGCTTACTGTATCACACAAAATGTTCCAAATATACCATGTCGATAACAGAAATTAATTTATTTTACCAATGAGACCAAGTGGACCACATCCCTGCCTTGCTGCACTGCAAGGACTTGCTACTTGCATTATAAATTATAAAGGAAATCAAAGTTTTTGTCCTTAAAACTTCAATCCAAGCCTCCAGGAGAATGCCATAAAAGCCAGTGTGATTCAGCGGGACTACTGGCCTTCCAGAAGTGCACAGTAATGACCTAAATAAAACCAGGTTGGCTAATAATGGGAATTAGGACAGCTTGGAGCGCTGAATAAGAATTATGAGCCAAATCCCCAGAAAAATCACAGAATCCCAGAATGGCAGGGGTTGGAAGGGACCTCCGGAGATCATCCAGTCCAACCCCCCTGCTAAAGCAGGTTCACCTAGAGCAGGTTGCACAGGACATCGTCCAGGCAGGCTTTGAATATCTCCAAAGAAATAAAACAAATGAAGGAACCTTCAAGATTAGTTTTAAGTTTAGAAATACTACAGGGCACGAACTGACACAGTGTGTGCAAGCCCTTCCACCCTCTAGCCCACACAAGCGTCTTTTAAATAACCAGATAATTAGAAGTGACCAAATGTCTACAGAGCTGTGCCAGGGCAGCAGCTCTCGCACGGTCACCATGGTGCAGCGTAAAGGAAGAGATGAGACATTTTTTTGTCCTTGGTGGCCTATCATTTCTAGGGCCTTCAGCAAATGCCAGTTGCTTTGCATTCATTTTTTTTCCAACAGAAAAGGACTGCAGAAGCCCTGAGGAAGCAGTTTGCACACACAAGCACTAGTGACCAAGAAAAACCTCTGGGGTCCCCTTCACAAGCAGGTTTGTTGCAGCATCTTCCAGACAGATCACGCAGGAGTAATTTAAGGGAGTCACGCTGAGATGACATACAGTCGTCTGATCTCATGCATTAGTCACCGAGATGCGTGGGTGTATTTTGAGTTCTTAGACATTACTGCAACTAAATACTTTAAAAATAAAATACTTGAATAAATCACTGTTACTGACTAGCTCACAATTGTGGAGAATCTCTTGCCAGCTTGAACGTATTTGGCGTGTAGTATTGTTTGCCACTCTGACACTGGGAGGGAATAAACTGTGGGCTTCCCTGGGTGAAGGCCAAAAAAAGGAAAGGAAATAGGAAAACAAAGATTTTTTTTTTTTATTTTTTTTTTTTTTTATACACAAAAATTGTAGCAAGAGGCATGGACAAACATCCAAAAACTTAAATGACAGTGTCCTCTACTCACATCTGAAACTGAGGCAGATTTTCAGAAGGCAAAGCTAGGGCCAAGTCCAGAAATTTGCAAGCGGACAAGTACAGGTTCAACCATCTCTGGCTATTGTAGGACGTGGAGAAACCATTGCCGCCTGTGTACGTTGTCTCCAGACCAGCAACAGATGGGCCAGAAGTTCTAAAATAAATTGTAGCAGGCAGGTGAGTCGTAACAGCCTTCTGCCACCATGGGAACATCATCTTTCTTACTTGCTCTTACAAATGTACAACTATTTACCAACTTAATCCTGAATCCATACATCAAATTAGAACATTGCAAGTCTGTCCTATGGGTGGAGTTCTGTATGTTTTTATATATAGATATAAAAGATAACGTTAATATATAATAAATATGTTATGCTGTATCTCATTCCCATCAGACATCCAAATTAAAAGAAACTTTAAAATTGCCAGTCATGTCAATATTACTTTATTTTAGAGGAAAATTCTTCAAAAGAATGAAGAGAATCTAGAAAAAAGGTGAAGAACAAGACTC
>NW_009258268.1:0-4709 GCF_000687185.1 Egretta garzetta
GTTTATCTTTGAGATGACTAATAGGAAAAAAAACAACCCACTTTTTTTTCAAAAAAAAGGGAAGTTTTATTCAAAACCTTACCTTGCTTTGAATACTCTGATTTTGACTTCCTGCTTTTTGCCAGGGAAGGTTGCTCCCCATTAAAGGAGAAGTTCTCTTCAGGTCTCATTATAATAAGAGCAAAGCTTGATTACGGGAAATTGTCCCTCTCCTCACTTGAGCAGATCCTACAGAATCTCTCCTCAGGCAACCCTGCATCCTCCTGGGGCTGTGGCTCCTTCTCCTGTTGCCATGGCTGTGCCATGGTGTGTTTCTGGTGGCACCTGGCCCCAAATACGGAGGGACATCTTGCGGATTTGGTGTCTAAGCTCCTGCTGTGGTCCCTGGAGGTCAGGGTGGTCCACGGTGCCGTGGCTGGGAGCCCCGCATCTGCATCAGGGTGAGCCAAACAGCTCCTTAAGTCTTTGCTGACCCCAATGCAGGGTGAACATGGGGGAACCTGCATGGCGGCACTCCTCCATTTTGGGGCCAGCCCCAGGGTCTTGACTCAGCTTGCTGCTTTAAATGCTATTCATTCTATTAGTGTCTGATTTATCGTCAAATAATAAAAAAAGAGATGCAGCAAGCCATTCTCCACTCGTCTGTACCCCCTCTTTGCCGCAGCCTGGCACTTGGCTTTCCCTGATCTTGGACCGTGAGAGCCAAATAATGCATTTCTTTCCCTGCTCCTGCCATCCTCTCTGCCCAGGTCTTTGTAGGTCATTTAACCATGAGAGAAGCTGCAGCTGCTATTGCTGCTACTGTTTGACACTTGGTGCCTGTTGTAAATGTGGAATGGTTAAAAGTGGGTTCTCAACACGGTATTTCAACAAAAAAAGGCCCTCAATGGATAATAGGGCAAGCACATTTCTGAGCTTGGCTTCCTGGGGAAAGCCAGCTTGCGTGCTCACAGGGTGTGAATGCAGATTACGCCCTCCTCCTGAATCTTGTGGGGAATCTTAATCAAACCGGACTGTGGGGAGAGGATGCAAAGAGAAACAAGTTCCTATGGGTTTCATGATAAAGGCAGCTGAGAAGAGATAAGAAATTACCTAGAAACCACCCCTCAGAGAAGGGCTTGCAGCCTGACCTCCCTGGCTGTTAGACATGACAAAATCCCACATGGCACAGCCTCTGCAAGTCCCAGCTTCAGGGAAACCTTCGGTCAGACTTCGCATCTTCCTGGGTACCAGAATGGATTGACCACAGGGCACAAATGTGGTTTCGTTAGCTCCAGTCCTCGTGGGCTACCTAAGCCAGCCTGCTGGTTCTGGTTTACCCCCCTGGTCTTTCTGTGCCACACTGGTGCAGCTGCCAGACTGGCGTGAAGGTGAAATAACCAGCCCGGGGCAGTGGTGGAACCACCCGTATTCGGTAGGACCTTGGCAAGGTGCGGTCCATCAGAAAGATACATGCCCACCGTGCTGACTGCCGCTGTGCTTCTCGAACACAAGGGGATTTTCTTTCCCCCTTGGTACCAAGGAGTTTTGTGCTGAGTTGACTGAATAAGACTTTCCGGCAGAATAATTTCCCTGGAAGATTAGGGAAGTCAAATTTTTCTTGCAATGCCTATCATGTCTGAAATCTCCTTATCCTGCATATGAATTACTTTTTTCCTTTTAAACCCACAAATGCACTAAAGCTGAACGCACTGCTTTCCCTCCCAGCCGTTGCTATTTAGCTGCTCCCCTCTCTCCTTAAAAACTTTTTAATTTTTTTTTTTTTTTTTTTTTTTAAGGCAAGAGGCTGAGAGAGGTCAGCTGGAGCATAAGTGCTCGGCTTTTCCCTTTCATTAGCACAAGTGATGGCTACCCACGGATTTCAAATTTGTTTCAGCTCTTACTGGGAGCTCTTTGCAGCCTGAAGTGGGGACTGAATGTTGGTGAAGAGGCTCTGCGATAACAAAAGCAGAAGTCAGGCAGGGAAGGTCTGACATGTGAGCTGTCAGAGGTGGTGTCACCGCCAGCTGACCCATCATAAGACCTCCAGGGAAAGCCGACGGGCGCCCTGCTTGGGAGGTTCTAGTGCCCTGCTCCCTGCTAGTTTGTGCTTGGAAACAGATTGACTAACATAATGGAGTGATTTTGTAATCTGTCATAATACCATAAGCTACAGATCCACAGACTTTGACCCCTCGCAGGTATAATGAGCTCCTTTATTCAGCTGCACATGCTCTCTCGATAGGGGAGAGAGAGGGGGGCTTTTTCTAATTATATATCCAAAGCATATGTTTTGCCCAGAAACAAAGCATTATATTCATTAGTAAAATCCTATAAGCTAGGCTCTTTTTATTAGCCAGTTAACTAATTGACAGTTAAGAACGTGTATTAATATCACGGTGTAACCATGCAGTCACCTAATCTGACAGCTTTATTAAAATCATAGCATTGCTCCTCTAAGTTGCTACAGCGAAAAGCTGTAGCATTTGCATTAGAAACCCCGGTGTTTGGAAATATATAGCTCAGCTGCGAAAGAAATCCATGTAACATCATACAAAGTCTCAGCCTAGTGGCGGTCTCTGTTAATCCTTTGACAGAGTTGGAGAAGCGCACCAAGGGTCCTTGCATTGGTCTTCAACAACCTGCTCAATCAATTTTAAGTAGGTTTTAGGAGCGCACAAAAACATGCGTCGCCACATTTTCCTTTTCCCTTACTAATTCAGAAAATGATCTCATTGTAGCAAAAGGCAAAGCATTACGCATCTGAAAGAATAACGTGAAAGGCTGGGGGGCGTTTGGGCAGGGGGTGCATGCTACGCTGGGGAGAAGGGGGAGCCCGAGTACAGCTGCAGATGTGGCACTGAACACAGCCCTTCCATTTGGTAGGGTAGTTTAAAAAGGTAAATGACCTGTATATGGAAAAGCTTAGAAAATAAATACTGTTAATGGAACCAATGTCATCACAGTATGGTGACACTGTACAAATCAATCTTACATCCTCACCTCACCTAAGTAATAACTCCCTATAGTAGCCCACGTTTGTAAAGGTTGTGGTTGCAGATTGATGTCACGAAGTGCAGTGCTTTCATGAGGAATAATAATAAAAGCTCTACCGAATTATATTATTCCCTTTGCTATGCTTGCACAGCCTCTGCATTTGGTTTACAGATCTTTATCACCTGGTGCCTGACAGATAAGACGGAGAACAGAATACAGCTTTGGGTTTGTCAGCCTGATAGTTGGGGGGGGGGGGAAGGCAAACTGGAAATCAGTGAAGGAAAAATAAGTATGAAAATACATAATGGTGTTCTTACAGATCTTTACTTCATACAGATTGGCAGACATCAAGGTAAAAAAAAAGCTTTAAAAGACACCTCCACTGAGCAGCAAAGCTGCCCGTTGTCTGGGCACACCATCCCCATTGCAGCTGCGAGAGTTGTGCTGAGCTGGGCTGAAGCTTTTCTGTATTTGCTGGCCTGGCATGAATCACTGGGTGGTCAGGATCTCCTGGCGTGGTGGCCTGGCCCTATCCATAGCAAAGATGTGCATGTCCCCGTCCCACCTAGGCTAGGCTAAATCCCTCTGATTCAGACATTTACCTGCACCCTGTGCCTTCTGTGCCTGAATCTCCCATGACCCTTATTTTAGCTCACCAAGCAGCAGACCAGAGTCTGGCACCAAAGGCCATCCTACTCCTGACGCCCTGGGTACACGATTCAGGCAGGCACTCAGCATGCCCAGAGGTGCGCAGCTGTAAGTTGCTGATGTTCTCTTCTGTCATGAGCTGTCCCAGCTCCTCACCAGTAAATCTCGCTGCTGCAGCTGCCCCATACTGGGAGTGTCACAGGCTGGGCTGCTGCTGTGAGGCACCAGGACAGTTTCAGAGTGCTCCCTGGCTCCACTGCTTACAAAAGAGGCTTCACTTATTCGTGAAGTTTCATTTATTCGTCTTCATTTATTGCAGACTTCCCACCTCTTACCATGGGCAGCACTGAAGGAGGTGTCATGGAGCTGTGTGGCCAGACTGGTCCCGCAGCCAATTTCCATTGCAATGAAAGATCTTGTCTGGGATGGTTGGGACCAAGTGAAAGTCTGAGGCAGATGAATTGGACATTTCTGATGCAGAAGCAGAAAACTCAAAGCATCTTCAAGAGATTGTTGATTGCACTGCAGACATTAGTATCCATCCACAGAAAGGAATAGAGCGCAAGTCTGATGAGGAGCAGCTGAGGGAATTGGGGTTGTTTAGCTTGGAGAAGAGCAAGCTGAGGGGAGACCTTATCACCCTCTACAGCAACCTGACAGAAGGGGGTAGCAAGGTGGGGGTCGGTCTCTTCTCCCAGGTAATGGATGATAGGATGAGGGGAAATGGCCTCAAGTTGCGCCAGGGCAGGTTTAGGTTGGATATTAGGAAACATTTTTTCACTGAAAGGGTTGTCAAGCATTGGAACGGGCTGCCCAGGGAAGTGGTTGAGTCCCCATCCCTGGAGGTGTTTAAAAGATGGGTAGATGAGGTGCTTAGGGACATGGTTTAGTGGTGGATTAGGTTAGCGGTTGGACTTGATGATCTTAGTGGCAGGATTAGGTTAGCGGTTGGACTTGATGATCTTAAAGGTCTTTTCCAGCCTAAACGATTCTATGATTCTATGATCTATTGTCCATCTAACCCCTTCATCAGCTTGCTGATACTGTCTGACTCCCCCAGCCTTGTGTAGGTGCCAGCAAAAAAA
>NW_009258268.1:7502-12606 GCF_000687185.1 Egretta garzetta
GTGGCCAGCCTGGCCCCGCAGCCAATTTCCATTGCAATGAAAGATCTTGTCTGGGATGGTTGGGACCAAGTGAAAGTCTGAGGCAGATGAATTGGACATTTCTGATGCAGAAGCAGAAAACTCAAAGCGTCTTCAAGAGATTGTTGATTGCACTGCAGACATTAGTATCCATCCACAGAAAGGAATAGAGCGCAAGTCTGATGAGGAGCAGCTGAGGGAATTGGGGTTGTTTAGCTTGGAGAAGAGCAAGCTGAGGGGAGACCTTATCACCCTCTACAGCAACCTGACAGAAGGGGGTAGCAAGGTGGGGGTCGGTCTCTTCTCCCAGGTAATGGATGATAGGATGAGGGGAAATGGCCTCAAGTTGCGCCAGGGCAGGTTTAGGTTGGATATTAGGAAACATTTTTTCACTGAAAGGGTTGTCAAGCATTGGAATGGGCTGCCCAGGGAAGTGGTTGAGTCCCCATCCCTGGAGGTGTTTAAAAGATGGGTAGATGAGGTGCTTAGGGACATGGTTTAGAGGTGGGATGGCAGGATTAGGTTAGTGGTTGGACTTGATGATCTTAAAGGTCTTTTCCAGCCTAAACGATTCTATGATTCTATGATCTATTGTCCATCTAACCCCTTCATCAGCTTGCTGATACTTTCTGACTCCCCCAGCCTTGTGTAGCTGCCAGCAACAAAAGTTCACTACCATCTGTCTGAAGAATGGCTGTTTTAAACCACTCTCCTACTGGTTTACCCCATGCTGATGTTGCAATACTTGTGCGCAGCTCTTCCACTTGGCTGTTGTTTCCAAAGCTTTGTAAACCTCCAACATGTCTTTCTTGGTCACTTCCTCTGCAGAGGCCCAGCCTGCCTCCTTGCTCCCTGTACGCTGATCTTAAGATGATGCCCTTCAGCATTTCAGTTGCCCTTCCCTGTGCCTCCTTTAGTTCCGCTTTCTATATCAAGGGTATATCCCAACAAGCGTCTGCTTTAGCCACAAATGTGAGGTGTAGACCAGTTCAGCCAGCAGGTACTATTTTTAAAGCCCCTTTTACTTTTGTCATGACTTCTCTTTGATATTAATTACTTTTTCATCTTAGTGAAAAACATTTTTTATCCTTTGCCTTCTGACACTTTATTCTAAACCCAGACACTCTTGCACGTTAAAAATAAGCAGAGGACAAAGTAAACCAGAGAACTGTAGTTAATTATAAATTGTTAATGAAAGCTAACAAAAAATCTCAGGAAGCCCCTGTGCATAACATTGCGTTCATGGTTTTGCAACTATTTCTTGAGCAAATCTTGCACCAGTAGCAGCCAGGCAATGGTGTCAATGCGAATTTCGCCTGATCACTGGCAGCGTAATTGAGATTACTGAGGAATAAATAAAATGGCAGGGAAAGCCCTTCTTAAACATTCAAACAATATTCGTTAACAAAGCCCAGCCATGGTGAACGGCAGTGTTCTGCTGCGCTAAGCTGCTGTACCTTGGAGCAGGCTTGTGGGGTGGACCACAATATCACGCTCCCTGAGCATTTTCTGAGCAGCAGAGGAGTAAACAATACCTCCAATGCGAAATCAGAGGTGAAATGATTTAGGTGGTGATAACCTTTTAAAAAGAAAAGGTATTTTGTGAGTTTCTGCGCAAAGACCATTTGACCTCTAAGCTTCGTAATCAGCTTGGAAAATAGTTTAACCCGCAGGAATCTTTGTGACTTACTTCTGTCTTCCCCAGTTTGCAAGGTCAGCTATCAAAACAGATGTTGTTTGAAGAGCTCTGAATGCCAAGTAGTAAGCATACTTTACAAATTCTTTTCTGTTTCTAAAGGCAGTGCTATTGCATCATTTTTAGGCCACGTTTAAAAATATGGCATAAAATAGTTAATTTAAACAAAAATGGGAAACTTGAAAAGGGGGGGGGGGGGGGGGGAGGACTTTTCAGATAATCCACTTACTGCATCTTTGTTGTGCCTATCCTCATAATACCCCTGAGTCCCAGTTGCTGGATTTAACCGCAACACTTATTAATTTCCAGCAAAGCGGCAGCCGCGCTCCAGCTTTCACTGTTCGTATTCCCAATGTTAGTGCCCTGTTCTGATGCCTGTGAAGCCCTGCGGCAAAGCCTGCACCTCCTCAAGGGCAAAACCCTCCCGGCTGCTCCCTGTGTGAGGCTGGGGGAAAGGTAGAGAAAAGGAAAGAGAGAAAGAAGAGAATGAGAGAAAGAAAGAGGGGAAGAGAGAAAGATGAGAAATGGGAAAGAAGAGGAGAAAGGTCAGCATTTTGGACCTAGGTCAGTGGAAACTCTCAGCCCCTAAAGCTCTGCTCAGTTTCTGTATCGCATCCCCACAACCACTCCCTGGCACCCAACAGGGAAGAAGAAAGTAGGCCAAGATGCCAACCAAATTGATTCCTGATCATTGGATTTTCTGCTAAGGATAAGACTTCAGGGAATCACAGCCCAAACGTCACAGATGAGCTTATGAGGGCCATAAGCTCTTACCTTCCCACTCTCTTCTTCTCTTCCCACTTCCCACTTCTGGCACTGCACTTTGTTCAGGAGCATAGCGGGGTTTTGCGCTGCCATTAACCTCTGCACAACTCAGATACAAGCTGCTAGCAACTTGCTGTAGTACATTTTTTCCTGGATTTGTCACCTCTCAGGAGCATTAAAAAAAACCCCCCCCGTTCCCCATCACCTGTAAATACCCACCGCATGAAGTTCTGTGGTACTCAGCGCACTGCCCAGGAAAGCTCCATCTCCCCATGCTACAGATTTCCATGCCACTGCCCTTCAGCGTTCCCCCATCCCATTGCTATCAGTCTGGCCCAATCCTTGTGCCTACTCAGGAGTGGATCAACAGCAGTTTTTGTGCAAATCACACTAAGATGTTAGGAAGAGAGGAGAATACGATACATAGCTTTTCTCACCCCTGTTTCAAAGCAAATTGGACATTGGGGGACGCAAGAACGTGGTAATCCCAACCAGAGGGAGTTATACTTTTGTGGGCACCCCAAGAAGAGGTTAAAACCTTTCTATGGTCACGTTAGGTGTGTTGTACACCTCAACCCCTCTACAGTCCTGGGCAACTGCTTGTTTTATTCCCATCAAAAGCAGCATACAAATCTGAAGAAGACACGTCCATGGTGGTTTCAGGATGGATCACTGGGCCATCGGTTTGAATCTAGCTTCCCTGCCAGAAATAAATAAAATAGCAGCAACAAAAAGTGCCAGTGAGAAAAGCAGCGGTGTTTGCAGGGAAGTGGGTGCAGGCACCTTCCCTCCCATAGCGTATTTCTCTTTGGGAGAGTCTTTTTTTTGGTTCATGGCTCTTCAGGTTGGTCACACGCAACTTTTGCTGACGGGAAGTAATTGAATGGACCATCTTGTGTCACAAGACACGCACAGAGGAAGACCATCTCTAAGATAGCTGGGCCAAACACAAAGGCTCCTGTGTGATACTGCCTGCAGAGTGGACCAGGAGCAGAACAAAGGCAGGGACCTGCCTGACCACCCAACACCGCCGGGCAGCCTGAGGTGCATCCCAACTCCATATGCAGTGCAGATCCTACTGCCTTTCTCATGCCTGTAGCTTTTCCATGGCTACAGGTACTTCTGATGCTCTTACAAAGAGCTATTTTGTTAGCAATGCCCATTTCAATGAAATATGTCACGCAAACCTGTTACCTTCTCCCTTTCTCACCTACACACACTAAGAGCCTCTTCCTTTGTTGGTTTAATGACCCAGATATGCTAGACTTATGTAACGTTCCATTGCATTTTGCTGGAAAGTAATATACCTATAAAACTGGCAAATCATTGGAAATCCATCGCCTTCTTATCAGACTTGCTTGGCAATGGCGTGAGCTGGAGAACTTCCCAGCACCGTGTTGGCTTGCCATTGTTGTAGAAACTCAGTGCTAGCAGCTTAAACATTAACAGCTAGAGTAGACAAACTCTATAGATGATGCTATATGAATTGTAACAACCGTATGACAACATGCTGAATAGCTAGCTATGGCACTGGCTGAAACAGAGCTAAGAGGACGTGAAACAGGATATGGAACCACTGTACGTTGCAGAAGAAGATGACCCCCTAGCAACCGCTTAGTAATGAAACAACAAGCAAACCAAACCAATAAAAAGCCAGAAGACCCCAGGTCTTAATATTACAATTGGTCAATTGGTCCAAACTGCTGTGTGAGGGGTGGGGGACTGAGATTGTGAGGCTATAATTGCCTCGGAGGCACCCAGCTCGACCTGTAGCACTATTAATAGAAAGGACTTTACAGAATAATCTCTTTTTGGCTTATTGATTCAGTGGGAACCAAGAGTCAAACCCTACTATGGTGGCTGGCATGTGTGATTACTATAACAGTTTAGCAGCCCAGATGGGACCCTAAGGAACTGCTGCTGGATGGTGGACCCTCTTGTCTCCACAAGTCCAGCTGCCAGCATTGGATGAGTTCACCTGGGAGCTTTGGGGATGGGAGGCGCTGACCGGTAAGTGTTAAAATTCTGCTGCTAAATCCTGGATATTCTGGGTTCGACTGGATTCAGGTCCCCGCTTGGAAGCGTGCTAGGAGAGGTGTGCATGGCCTGATCTGCGTAAGGCGCACGAATTTGTCATATGGGTACGGGGAGTGTAGCTGGTGTAGAGAAGAAGGGGATGGCCTTAGGCAAGGTACTAGAAAATTGGAGGAAAATAGGTGGCACTGCAAGTCTATCAAAAAAAGAGCAATAGCATTGTGCCAGGAGGAATGACTGGTGATGGCTGGACTGGGAGGGTAGCCCCATGAAGGATCCTTTGATCAGAAGAAATTAATTTTACTATGACATATTCTGGAAGATGAAAAACCTTATCAAATGGATTTTTGGTATGTGTGGGACGACTGAGCATATGACTGCCCTAAAGAAGGTGGTCAGAAAAGTTCACAGAGAACCGGGTTATGACTCGAGCTGTAGCAGTCGTAAGTGATCCAACAGATATGCTCGTGGAACCTGCTCCACGCTATGCACCCCGCTCTCCGCTTTCTTCTAACCCATCTTTTGCTACTCCTTCTGCCACTTCTCCAGCTACTGCTTCTGCTGATGTTCTTCCAAATCCAGCTGTGCTGC
>NW_009258268.1:12657-17741 GCF_000687185.1 Egretta garzetta
CAGGAAATTTAGTTGTGTGGGGGAGTAAAATGCCTAGACTGAGGGAAGATGCGGATCAGTGTGCCCAATTATTTTCAAACATTTGTACTGGATATAATCCATCAAGGGGGGGATACTCAAATGTGATTGAAGGAGCTACTTCGATCTGATGAAAGGAATTAAAATACTTGAAAAGGATGCATAATTGACATGACAGGCTCAGGGAAATAGGAATCCTTGGCCAGCAAATGATCCAAATTGGGATTATAATAATGCAGGAGACAGACCCAACTGTCAGACAGTGATTCGGAATTTAGTGGAAGCTATTAGAGCTTGTGGAGAATTGGAGTGAACTGGACGGAAGTACAGGAATGTAGGCAGAGGCTGTGCGAGCACCCTAGTGACTGCTGGGGATGACTACAATGAGCTTTATGAAAATACAGAGGAATGACCACGAAGAACTTTAACAATGAGCTACGGGCAAGCGTATTTATTGATCAAGCCGCCCCAGATAGATGGAAATACTTAAAAGAAAATATGCCTGGGTGGCAAGGGGAGACGTTACAAAAGATCCTAAGTGGGGTGGCGTTTCTGTTCGATGGACGGGAGGAAAACCATAGAGCTGAACTTGCAAAAGAGAAAAAACAGGCAAAGCAGCAAGGAGCTTGTCTTTTAGTGGCAGCACTGGCACAGAGTTTACAACTAAGAGGGTGAGGGAAGGTATTTCCCCTGTGAAGAGAATGAAACAGGGGAAGAGGTAGGTCAGACCAGAGATTTGAAAGAGGAACGAGAAGACTCGGAAATAACCGGGAGGAAAAGTGTCACTACTGTGCGAAACTTGGTCACTGGCAAAGAGAATGCCCGCTTTGTCCGAGGGGACCTCGGAGGGAACTGGACATGGGAGGTGTAAGACAGGAATGAAGAAGTAATCTGCAATGACGGGAGGCAGGGGACTCACTGGAGTCTGTGGAAATTGGGGTCTATGGGATGTGGAAAGCTCAGCTGACTCATAAGGGACATATAATTAGGAAAATAGAAAGAAAGGAAGTTGAATTTTTAGTCAACACAGGAGCAATGCTATCACTTTTAAATTTTGTACCAAAGGGATCCGTATCACAGGACAAGGTGTTAATTCAAGGGGTAACAGGAAAGGGAGAACATGTTTTAAGTAAATCATTATTACTAACAATAGGAAACAAAGGGGTGTGGGGTAGATTTGTAATAGCAGAAGATTCTCCAACTTGTTTACTAGGAAGAGATTGCCTCCAAACCCTGGAGGTACAATTACATCTACCACCCAGGGGTCCTGATTTGATACTTCCAGAGTAATATCTGAAGTCCAGGATCCCAACCTAGAGATGCCAAAACCCCTGCAAGCGGTGCCCAGGGAATTGTGGAGTAAACTAGGAACCGATGTGGGGCTGCCGAAACTGGCGCAACCCAGACACGTAAGAAAGAGCCCTGGGAAAAGGGGTCGAAAACAAATAGATCAGTACCTTGCCCGAGGAATCTTGAAAGCGTGTGAATCCCCGTATAACAGCCCAATGCTACCAGTAAGAGGAAACAGACTGGATAAAGACAGGGATCCTGACTTTCCATTTGGTCAAGAGTTTCGATTTGGCCAAGATTTGAGAGCAATTAACCAGTATGTTATTGTCCCACACCCCCTAGCGCCAGGTCCCTCTACCTACTCTCGCAGATACCGCACGGGGCTAAGTGTTTTGCTGTGGCTGGTCTGACCGCAGCATTCTTCAGTATTCCCACAGACGAAGAAAGCCAACCCTTGTTTGCTTTCACTTGGAAGGGACAACAGTCGACGTGGACTCGCCTTCCGCAGGGTCTCCCACCATATTTTCTCAGATATTAAAAGAAGATTTAAAGGATATTGAGTTACCCGGCGGATCAGTTTTAGTGCAGTATGTGGATGATTCACTGATAGCTAGCAAAAGTTGTAACAACCTTTTAAAAGATACTACACATTTCTGTATCGCCTTATGGCGGATCAGTTTTAGTGCAATATGTCTTCATTAGATTCACTACTAGCTAGCAAAAGTTGTAACGACTGTTTAAAAGATACTACACATTTCTGTATCGCCTTAGCAACCAAGGGACATCACACATCTCCATCCAGCCTCCAGCTGTGTCAAAAGGAAGTAAAACATCTGGGATTAATTTTAAAGGAAGGACAACAGGTAATAGAACGAGCAAGAGTAAAAGCTATGATTGAAATTCCTCAGCCAGTCATGACAAAACAGCTACAAGGGTTTTTAGGTGCAGTTGGGTTTTGCTGACGATGGCTACCAGGGATTAGGGGAACTAACCAAACCTCTGACAGAGGCAACAAAAAAAATGAAGAAATAGAACCCATTGCATGGGAGCCAGAACGGAAAAAAGCCTTTAGAGCTGTAAAAGGGGCCTTGGCTTTGGCCCTAGCTTTAGGACTTCCAGACTACACAAAACCTTTTGATCTGTATGTACACGAATGAAAAGGGGTGGCTAGTGGAGCGTTAATGCAGAAATTAGGACCCCATCAAGGACCTGTGGTATATTATTCTGTTCCACTGGATCGGGTGGCAGCTGGAGCTCCTACATGCGTTAGTTAGGTCCGTGGCAGCGGCAGCTGCAACAGTGGAAACAAGTCGATCTTTAGTATTAGGGCACCCAACTACAATCTATGTGCCACAGGAAGCTGAATTACTTCTCAAGCAATACGCGACACAAGCCTTGCCTCCCCAATGCGCACATAAATACGAACTAACTTTTTAAAATGCGGGTAACGTGGCTCTGAAGAGGTGTAATACATTGAACCCGGCGACACCACCACCAATACTTAGAGAGAGGGAAGAGCATCACTGATGTGACATGGTAATCCAGACTATTAGTAAGCCAGGAACAGGTCTCACAGACCTCCCCTTACAAAACCCAGATCCTGTTTTATTCGCAGATGGATCGTCCTGCTCTTTACACGGGCAACGAGAGACTGGCTACGCAATTGCGGACCAAGGGCAGGCTGTAGACGCCAGACCCCTTCCAGCAACGCTTCGTGCTCAAGGGGCAGAGTTGACTGCTTTAGCCCGAGCAGCTCCCCTGGGAAGCGGAAAGCGAGAAACCAGCGACACAGATCCAAGGCACGCTCTTGGCGTATGCCATGCCATAGGCACACTGCGGGAAGAACGGGGGTTTCTCACCTCCTCGGGAAAGGCTGTGGCTACTGAAACAGAAATCATGCCGGCGTGCGTGGTTTCCGTAACACCAGCTGCCGGCCAGTCGCTGCCTCTGGAAATGCCTGCTCTCCGGACTCCATCGGCTGCGGGAAGGCAGTCCACCACCTCACTCGCTCAGCACTCTTTTCTCCTGCCAGTAATTTGGGTCCCTGGCTTGCGTGGTTAGGATTTAAGGTGGGACTGAAGTCAGTAGGCTGCGTTTTTGTAACATTCCCTTGATAAAAGCCTGAAGGCGCACGCTTGATCGAGGTGGCCAGCAGCTGACAATCTCCCATGAGATCGGAGACATCACCAGTGGGCGTGCAAGAGATGCTGGTGACTGCGAAACCGCTGCGCGAATGGCCACGCACATGACACGGCGCAATCTGAACCAGGTGCAGGGTGCTGAGGGGAAGCCAGGCGACCACAGAAGCGCGCCGTGAGATGGCGGGGGCAGCCCCTGCGGCCGCAGTAACCCGTTTGCGCAGACCCAGCCCACGTGGAAGGGCCCACTCCGACTCCTAGTAGCACGACAGTGCTGTGCCGCGAAAAAGAGCGCTTTTCTGAGCGGACAACAATGGGCGCTTAAAGCATTCTGAAAGCATTTTGGGAAGAGCAAATTCCTCTTAGTTTAGAAATAGTTATCTACTGGGGAGTTCCCATAATGCTGTCTTCACCTCCAGCGGACCCAGCTGCCCCTGAAATCCGAGCAGGTGGGGGGGTTGTATTTACCCGGGTGACCTTCCAGACAGGCAACACTGTTCCCGCCTCTCCCCGGTACCTGGGCAGGTTTTTACCTGCCTCGCAACTTTTTTACTGCCTCACTGTGAAACATTAAGGACTGGAAACCCCCAGAGGGAGGGGAGTTTCATGCATTCGGGCATCTTCCAGAACAGCTACCGCAAGAGTTGTCGTCATTGCAGAGGGTGTACAACACCCAAGGGCAGCGCATAGAAGCAAGAGACACAGACGGAAATACCCTGAACTTTGCCTACGAACTCTGCAAGGATCTAGCTGGGGACAGTTACAAAGCGTATCAATGAAGAAAAACAATTTTTTAAAAAACATTTTAATTAACACAAAATCCTTTCCCAGAAAAACTAAAGAGACTTCTTCCATCTGCGGGCTGCTGCATCATGGCGACGGGACACTTGGTGCCGCTCACTGGTTGTGGCGTTGTCACCTTTCTCTCCACTTCCCACATCAGCCTGCCTCAATGTTGGGACAGCCCTTCTCCCCCACCACACCTGACGCCTCCCTGGCATCTGACGCCCTCACAACTTCTTCTGTGCCCACGTTTTCCCACACACTGAACTTACCAGGGCTGACCCCGCGAGGTATTTACGAGACCGCTCTTGGTGAGGGGCTGCACGCCGGGCCGTGAGGCCGCAGAGACGGGCGTTCTCTCGTGAACGGGCACGGCCAGCCGCCTTTCCTGCTTCAGAGAGGGAACCTGCCCTCAGTGGGGTGATGGATGCCACCACAGCACCTTGCCCTGCGGGTTCACGCTGTTAGGGTCACATCCTCTTGGAGAGTTACCACCATTCCTGCACCGAAATTCAGAATTTAGACACAATTTAAGTGTTTGCCCTCACACGGCTGCTTAGGGTCCGCCCTCCCAACCCTGAGAACTTCGTGCGTCTGAACTACCTTCGTTACCCAACTCCTTCCACATCGTAATACTGCCGTGCCTTTTGGTCCCTTATGCACCCCCTGCATGCTGCCGCCCGGCCCTCAAAGCCCCAGCAGCTCCCGGGGACACCTATTTTGCGTGGGGATGAGGGCAGGGAACAAGGGGAGGCGGCCGCGGCGCTATCCCGGGGTAGGGGCGCCATCTTGCGGGAAGCGGCGGCGGCCCGCGGGCGAAGCGGGGGATAAACGCTCCGCTCCCTTCAGGCCACC
>NW_009258268.1:19645-42671 GCF_000687185.1 Egretta garzetta
GTGATTTCTTTTGTGTTTTGTTGTTGTGGGGGGTGGTTTTTTTTTTTTTTTTCTTCTCCTTTCTTGTCTTCCCGGGGTGTTTCAGGGCGAGCGACCTAAATTTTTATCGAGGGAAAAGAATAAGCTATTGCACGTTGTTTTGGAGTTGAGGCCAAAGAGGAAAAGTTACCAGGCTCTGGTTTTATGTGCTGTAAAGTCCCAGCGTGACTTTAGCTTGAGCATGAAAACGGGGCTTTAATTTTTCCCAATTGCAGTGCTAGATTTCTATTCTGCCCTTCAGGATGAAGTTTTGTGGCCCAAGCGATGTTAGAAAGTTTCTCTGAATACTTCTAAATTTCATTTCCACCGTCATTTCCCCCTTTGTCTTTCCTGCATCCCTCTGCTCTTGAAGAGAGGGGGCATTTTGGTATATAGGCTGCCAGGAAGATGTTTTTAACTGCAGTTTTGAGGTGAAAAAGGCTGTAGAAATTGCTTTTAAAGGCAGGATGGTAAGTGCTCAGTAGACCAGGGATGCTTGATGCTGATTCCCTATGCTGAAACTACTGACCTTTCAAGAACGCTTGTGCTTTGCAATCTGAGAAAACTCCCTTTCACTCACTGCATCGTTTTTACGTTCAGTATCTGGTGGTTATTAGTGGTTTTGTATGCCATTTTAAATGGCTTATGTGGTTCCGTGTAACGTAGTTTTATATATAAAAGAAATACTCAACAGTGAGATCTTACTCCTATACCGTCCACTGAGGAGTAGGTAGGAAGAAAAATTGATAGAACAAATGCTGTTTAGGTCCTAAATCATGGCTGTTTACAATCTTGGTTGCTGACAAACATGCCTGGGGCTTCTGACCGGGCACTGGCTAGAGAACATCTTTGGAGGATTGATCTCTGCCCTCCAGATACTGCCTGTTGTACGGCTGAGGAGTTAGGGGTTTTCTATTGTAAAGAAAGGTTTCTCTGCCTCCTCTTGCAGGGTCCTGACTGTTGCAAGAGGGAGACATTAACTGTTGCTGAAGACATTTTGTAATCTTTGGGTTGTTTTTAAAGAGCGGGGGATCAGAGAGAGAAGATAACTTTCCTTCTGTAACCTTTCCCCAAAGCTTAGGATTTTTGTTTTGGTTTTCTTCTGCAGAAGAGTGGGAGGTGATAGGGGAGAAAGTTTTTCTTTCTCTTGGATAATGTTTTACTTCCTCTGTAGTTTAGCAGCTGCTTCTCCCGAAAACTGATGTGACTTAGTTGAGATGCTGTGCAGAATGGTATGGCTGGCAGTGACACTCAGTGCTCTTAACTTCAGTTTCAAGGGGCTGACAGAAGCAGGAAAAGCCGTAGGAATGCTGTCAAAATTGGAAACGCTTTAGTAGCCTTCTGTTTGATCTTCAGATATCCTTGCAGAATGGCAGAAAATGAAAACCTAACTTTGGAATATGGCTATATGGATTGTACCCAGTTTCCAAATAGTCCTGCCATTAAACATTACTCATTTCTTTCCCTCCAGCCAGCGTTGTCAAGTGTGTGGAGGGCCTGCTGCATATCATTCTGCAATTAGTGCTAGGTTCTTGCAAGGCTGTATCAAACCATACTTTCCAAAACAAAGGGTAAATTTTATTACGCTGTTGGTACAAAAATGAGTCAACTAACTGAAAATCACCAGGCATGGCAATGAATGGAAATGAAAGAATGATTTCTGCTTCATAATTATCTTAATGGATTTTAAAATGTGAGTATAGTCCAGTTTTTAGCATACGGTTTAATAGCATGCCTACTGTCTCAGGGCTGAGTTCTGTTCTGCAGGCTCTTTTCAAATAAAGAGTTGAGGTGTTGTGCAGATCACATTAGGACTTCTGGAGCGCTCTTTTGCTTCATTGTGGTGGTCTAGTCGTTTAAGCGGACTGCTCTTGTGTGACTCATTTGTAGCAAAATCCTATGAATAGCCTTCACACAACTTCATATGGATTCAACCATACCTGTTCCAGCATTTGAATCATGTTTCAGGAATAAATTAAAACCTTGTGATGAAGCAAAGTACCGACTGTTTAGCCATGTCTTCTTGTTTTCTGAATAGTTACTCAAAAACCCCCAAACAAACCAAAATACATGTATAATTTCAGAAACTAAGAGAAGACCTGTGTCTTTAGAAGAGAAAGTTTCCAGCGCTGCTAGCTTATGATTCCTGTAATGAGCAGGAGTATCTAGACTTTGATGTTTATTTTGATACTAATTTAGAGCAGGTTTTCCAACCAGTGAGGCACATTACAGGGCCAAACTGAATAAGCTCTGCCAAGACCTGTGTTCTCTCCATGTAGGACCAACTAACATTTTTGTTCTGGAGTTGTGTTTTGTCCTACCTGTGCTATAGAGTCCAGCCTAGAGATGCCTTTGTGGCCCCGGGCGGAGTTGGTGAAGCCCAGGAGGACGAGCCAGCTGTTTCAGCTCCAGATGCAGCAGAGCCTGCCGGGAGTGGGAAGACTGGATCAGACTGGATTGGAGTGAACTTCTGTGAAGCAAATCACATGCACGTCCTCCTCGCTTCAAGACCCTTTTGCAATGCAAGCCAGAGTACATGAAAGACAGAGTGGGTTCATTTTTTCCAACTAGGTTGGAAGATGTGCTTCAGCCACGTTGATTTGTGAGAGCAGACTACAGCTAGTCTGAAGCAAGAGTGAAACACTTAGCATGGAGGTCGAGCCTTCGGTGCCCGCTGTTTCTACAAATGTGCTACCAGAGATTGCTGGTACTTGACAGCATAGAGAGAGCCAGTGGAGGGGGAGGAACGAGAGTGCAAGACATTTCACAGCTCTGTTCAAGTGAGGTTTAGTGCCAAAAATCTGGGAATTGCTGATGGTCCGTGACCTTTTAGGATTTGTTCTGTGCTGTGGTTTTGTAGTAAATGCTCATAGAGTAAATGGAAAAAAAAATATCGGTGTTTGGTTTTGCCATAGTGCTTTACTACTTTGAGAAAACTCAAAATGTGTTACCTAGCGTCAGATTTTTAGCAGGATAGTTTTTTGGCAAGCCATTAAGGTTTTGCTCTTAGTTCTTTTTAAAAATAAACTTTTGAAAGGCCTTTTCAAGACTACTGTCTTGAAGAACAGCATGATTGAACCTGTTGTCTCTCTCAAGTCCTGAGTAAAATTTCAGCTGCTTTTATTTCCTGGGTGTATGAACCTGATTTTTTCTCAAGGCATTCCGAGATAGTCCATGTGAGGTGTTGCTGCAGCCTGTGGCAGGGATCAATATTTATATTTGGGAGGGTTTTGCTGGAGTGTGATAGCCACCCTGTGACCTGTCCTATAATTTCATTGCCTCAGCTTTGATAAACCAAACAAGCAGGTAATTGACTTTGTAAAACAGATTTGTCCCAATTATCTCCTCCATGTTCGTTGTAGAGCTAATAAGGCTCTTATAAAAGGTTAATTGTTCAGCTTTGTGTTTTGGGCTGCAGTTTGATAACTGCATCAAGGTAGCAGTGCTCTAAGAGAGCAAGTCTTGTATTTCTCCCCCTCCCTTGCGCCAAATAGAGCACCTGGGCAGTGTGAGGGCCTGGAAGAAACTAATCTGAGCTAAAATGAATTTCTGGCCTTTTTTTTTTTTTTTTTTTTTTCTTTTTGTCTTTTAATGTATATTAGTTTCTGGGTAGGACTCGCTTTGTGGATGTCTGGGGTGGTGCAGGATGTGACTGTGAGCTGGGAGGGGAGAAGGCTGATTCTTTCAGGTGATGGTGAAACTGCCATGTTGTTGATCCTTGACTTGTATCTTTAAAACATGGATGTGTGTTTTATTATTAAAAAGCAAACAAAAAACCCAAACAGAAGAAGCAGTTCATACTTTGTGGATTACCTCTGTTTTGGGTAAATATTGGTATAACTTTAGCATTATTACTGTGAGGAAAACTATTGCAAGGACTGTTCTTGATTTGGAACAAAAAATACAGTTGCTAAAAAGTTAATTCTGGTGCAGATTCACTTCTTAGTTAACTAAGAAGTATTTTCTGAAATAGGAATTTTTAAGTTGTTTTTCAAAAAGTTAATTGTGGGAGTTGAAGAAAAGGTGGTTTTTTCTCTGCAGTTAGGAATGGATAAATGCCCATCAAAGTATATTTGTGTTGTTGGACTTGCTTTGAACCAGTTTCACTGTAGGCTTGTGTGGATTAAATAGCATCTAGAAAGGAAATGGAGAGCAAGAGGTAAATGAATTTAGTTGGATAATGCACCAGTTGTTGCACAATGCTGATGTGTTTGCTGAACTTTGTGTACTTTTTGGCTTATACCTGTGCTGCTGAATTGAAACACGTAATTGTAAAGCTATGCTGAAACGGGTGGTCATAGATTGTGATGTGCTTAATAGTTAAGTATGTGTATCTGTGAAAGCTTGTCGTTCTGTCCAATTTTTGAGTTGATTTAAGTCTACATTAAATAAATTATCCTGGTTTGGGGCACTGGGTATTTATAATGTGTTACAAAGCTGCTGGAAAGGATAAAAGTCTCTATTCTGAGTCTTTTACAGTAACTTGAACAAAACAAGATATTGAAAACAGTTCAAAAACCCCAAAGAATAATAGCTGTGAATTCGGGGATAACACTAATGAAAGTTTTCTCTTGTAGTCTCTTCTCTGAGAGACAAGAGGCTGTAGGAGCTATTCTGCTTGGAACGTAGATCTTCCTTCTTGAAGTGTAAGAACAGAAAAACCTGCTGTAGGAATGGGAAAAAAAATGAGCTGCTGTGTTTTCATACCTGGGAAAAAATACTGGTATGAAATTGATAAAAGCTGTTCAGTTTACTTTCATTGTGATTAGAAATCCATATAAAGTATGTGTGTGGGTGTTTTTGACGGTGTTGCCGTCCCCCCCCAGCTCTGTGTTGTCCCGGTGCTCACTTTTTTCCCCTGCACCCTCCCCTCTCAAATGTTTCTGTTGCTGAGATGTAGCAAAAGATTTCTTGAAGAACATTGGGCTAATGCAAAGAAAAACTTTATAAAAAAACCCAAAACAAAACCAAAAACTGGTTAAATGAGGCTATTCCCTGCTAATCTTTGAAGATGCCATGCCTCTAGGAAGTAGCATAGGCAGTTTGAGATCCTGTGTTCTAGTCCAGCCTTTTTGCTTTGGGGCTGGGCAAAGTGCAGAAATACTATAGAAATAGAGCTTATTAGGTGACTGTTAAAAGGGAGAATAGAATATAATGGTGAAACATAATGCTATTCTGTTAATTTTTTTACTATATTGCTATTTTGAAGCAGTATGCTTTTTTGCCTACTACTGTAGATAGGTAGTACTTGGCACCCATGATCAAAACCTTGAGTAGAAGTCCTGAGAAAGTCCTTCTGTAAAGGTTTACTGTATTAGGAACCATACTTCTCTGTATATCTGCCCACTGTACAGGATGTCCCTATGTAGTAGCATAAATATGAACGTTTCTCTGTCATTTTTTGGTACAATTTTCATCTGTAGATCTTGAGGCTGTCTTCAGAGATCCATGTTAATCCTCTGCTTTAAAATGGAAGTAGAGGAACCGAGGCTGCAAAGTTTATTTGGCTCTTTAAGGGCAAACAGTGAGTCTGCAACTTGGATGTGACTCAAGCCAATGTAGCAAATGCAGGCAGTGCTTCTTCTCTTCTCCTTGTAATGGAGTAATGAGCCCTGGTACCTTACAGCAGCTGGGGGAGAGGAAGGGCGTCTCGGTACTATCTAATACGGCTGCTCCCACTCTGGGTAAAATTCCTCTGTGCTGCGTCTAATCCTCTGGTGACATAAAATTGGCTGGGGTGGGTTGAGTGTGACCCGAATTCTCATTGACCTTGCTTCAAAAGTATTTCACAGCATTTTGGTATTTGGTGGTACAGGATGCTGGTAAAGGACAAGATAACTGGACAGGATAAAAGCACAGGGTGCCATGCTTATTGCTAATGCTTATGTGGTGGATGGGCATGGGTGTGAAAACTTGGTATCTGTGAATATAAGCGTTTTGTGCCCCTGTGTGTGTGTGCGCTTATCCTTGCCTGTTAATATAACCTCTGAGCTTTGTATCAAGAAGTGGGAGGAGAGTCAGTGAAACTCAGTTCTGCATTTAAGAACTGTTATTACATATAAATTGATTTTTTTTTTTGAGGTGTTGAGAGACTGAGGGTACTACGGTTAACTTAAACCATTTCAAGTTCAGAAAAATACAGCTTATTAGGTGACTATAATAGTGATACTTAATACTATTTTGTCAATTTTTTCTATATTGCTGTTTTGAAGCAGTAGGGTTCTTCTGCAGAAACATTTGAAGAAAGGGCAAACATCATGAGATGTCCATTAGTAATGCCTTACAATTACATCTAAAAATACTTTGCAAAACAAAGCATTTGGACAGTTATCTAAACCACTGTGTTATTTGGAAAATGTCTTTTCATAGAATTTTTTAAAGTATTGTAATCTTATTATAAGCGTCGTAGCCTCCTAGCAGTAAAATAAAATTAATAAACCTGTATTAGAGATTAATTAGTTGCATAGCTTCAAGACTGTCCAGAACACTTAATTCTGAAAAGCTTTTTCTTGCAAGATAAAGGTCAAGCTATTACAAGAACTTTATCTCTTATTACATGTACATGTTAATAAAGCTGTTTCTATTTTTTTAAAAATTAACTTTTGTTATGGAAGCTTATGAAAACAACATTGTAAAAAATTTTATTATATCCCTTGTTGTTAATTTTCTACTTGCTGCAGGGATATCTTGACTGCTTGTGTAGATGACACTGAACTACCAAGACGTGCAGGCTGTGTATTAGAGAATTCAGGCTAATGCTATTTAACCTGTTCTACTCGTGGGCAAAGTATGGTGGTTCAGTTACAGCTTCATGAGCAGCTAAGCCATTCTTGCAGTAGGAAAAGGAACTTGAGAGAGGAGCAAGGTAAATGACAAGGAATGGGATCAACAGCAATTCCGAAGGGAGGATTTGGGGTTTGGTGTTTTTGTTTGTTTGTTTTTTTCCCCCTTCAAATTCATGCCTGTGAAGAAGGGTGTAGGTCTGCAGCAATTCGAACAAGTCTAGACCAGGGCTGCTGCATCCTTTGATCCCATGGTGCTGCCCTCTCCCACTGAGGGAGTTGTGGTCCTTTCCCTCAGTTGTTAGCCAGGGCCTGACACACGTGCCTCCATTTTATGGTGAGGGAGGTCATGCTGGCTGGACCATGTCAAGAGTAGGGAGAAGCCCCAAAATAGGTACTTCATTTCTTTCCTGAGCACAGAGATTTGTGTCTGCACCAGTTTTTAAATAAGTGTATGACTGAGAAGACTGAAGGGGTGTTTTCAGGTTTTCACTTAATATTTCCCTTGTACAAAAAATTACTTACAAGCATTCTAAATATAGATCTGTTGGAGATGATGCATTTTAGATTTAAGATTCCTTTATCTCAGTTGTCTGGTTGAACTATTTGAAAGTAGGATGTTTGCTAGCATTGTGACTTCTACAAAGGCTTATTAATAAAGTTTCAAATACTGATTTTTTTTTTTTTTTTTTTAAATAGAAGAGTAGATATACTGGGTCAGGTCAGATGTCTTCTTTACAGGATATTACAAAAGTGTATGCCTTAAGGAGGAAGTAACAGGACAAGACTAAATGATGCTTCCTTTGCATATTCTCCCAGTTCAATGACTCTTCTAGCATAGCATCTATACCATCCTATGGCAAGGAGCCAGCTCTGCTGCCCATGCCGCACATAATCACCTTTGTTTTGCATCTGCTTCTGATTTTATTTGACAGTCCTTGTTTGCTCTACTGGCAGAGGCAGTAAACATTCAATCCTGTCTGTCCTGGCTGTCACTTAGGTTTTTTACAGCCTTCTGTTACCTCTCCTTGCACTTTTCTCTCTCCCAGCCAAAAGATTTGTATCTTATATTTTGGACATAAATCTTCTCATACGTTTGGTGGCCCTTGTTCACCTTAATTGAATATTTTCTAGCTGCCCCTCTTTGAGAGGTGGGGACTAGGACTGTGCATCATAGTCGAGGTTGTACATACCTTAAACATATGTGGTGGAATAATCTTCTCTTCCTTTCTTCACAGGAATGCTCTAAAAATTTGCTTTGCTTTTTATAACTAATAAGCATTCAGCTGAGGCTTTCATAGAACAGTTTCTCACAGTGCCAAGATCACATTCCTGAGAGGTAATGAGCCCTTAGCTCATCCTCATATATATAAAACTAGGATAGTCCCTGTTGCTCTTTACATTTTCATACCCTGAATTCCACATGCCATTCTGTAGTCCACTTGCTTGATCTTTACAATTCTTCAGGATACCCTTGCCCTTGTTACCCAGAATAAGTTAATAGTGTCCAGAAGCTTTATTTTACTGCTTGCCTGTTTCCCCAGGTTACTTATTAGTGAAATGTGAGTATCGTAGTTCTGGCGCAGATCCCTGCAGAAATCCTCGCAATTTCCTTCTGTTGTGAGAACTTGCTATTCAGTCTGTCTTCTAGTCATGTATTTATTTTTGCAATAGTTAGATGGTTGTCCTGAAAGACTTTTAAGAGGAACCTTTCAAAAGCCTTTTGGAAACCACAGGCTGTGTTGGTAGGATCTCTTCTTCCATACGTTTACTTTCTTTAAAGGAGTCAACTTTGTAAAGCTCACTTTCCCTTTTCAGAAGCCCAACTGATGATCAACAGATGTATGGTACTTATCCCTGTGTCCACTAATTCTGTCCTTTGTTAGTTTTTTCAAGGTGTGCATCAGAACAATACCGAATACAGGCATTTTTGGTGGTATGCCAAGTGACTTTTGTCTGGTTTTGTTTTGGATTGAATGTATTCTGGTTCCCTCCCCATGCCAAATTGATAAAATAAAGCTAATAATTAAGGATGTGTAAGTCTTGGAGCCCAGCATTGTTGTTGATTTCATCTAAAATTGTTAACCTTGACTTACATGGGTGTTGTTCCGTATTAAAATGGCTGTTTTTTCTGATTCCACTCAGATTTCATTAAAGTTTTGCTGATATAGCTGTAGGTCCAGACCTACTATACATTTAGGTGATGTAGTTTAAATGTTAGTGTAATTAGTCCCACTGACAGTTTTGTCAGCACAAATGATCCAGTGTGCTAATAGGAAGGAGAAGGTTTGGAAATGGCTTGATTGAGAGTAATGTAATGTGGAACTGTGCCCTGAGACCAGCAAGGCTGGCTGTAAACAGTTCAGGTAAGTAAACTCTGAAAAGAAGTTAACTCTCAAGATGTTGAATCATCTTATGTTACTATTCATTAAAGCTGTCAGTAACAAATGCTGTCTTTTGGTCAGCAAGTAACTTGTGTAACAGTGTGAATGAAAAGTTAGGTTACTTTTTGTCCATTTTATGCTTAATCTAGGTGCTGGAAAATATGATCTCAAAAAGAAGCCTTGATATTAACATATTTCACAGGACTTCCTGAGTTTATGAACGACTTGGAGTTTTAGTAGTTAACAACAACATATTAGTCAAAACACATGATATTTTTTGATTATTTCTATGAATATTTTACTAGACAGAAAAAAAATCTCTTTCAAAACGACCAGGGTCAGATTATTCAGCTATAAACACTTTAGTGAAGAGGCTAGCTTGGACATGACCTCTTTATAGATAAACTCGGGGTAATGAGGACAATTCTCACACTAACAGACATTAAAATTAGAAAGTATCTGTACAGATCATTTAATTCTTTGCTGATATGGTCAGTTCAAAGTCCTGAACCATGCTTTTCAGTTTAAAAGAAAAGTAATAGTAACTGAAACACTAGTGGTCATTTGAAGGCTTTTGGATTTAAGCAACTGCATTTTAGAACACTTTAAAATCAATTTAATTTGCTTCATGCCTCATAATATGGTGGTTTACAGTAGAAGTCAATTCTATTATAATAAGATTTGAAATTATTTAGTATTTTCAGGGATGCTGCTGACTTTGTGGGTTACTGGGAGTTTGAATCTTGCCCCTTAGTTGCTGGGGAAGATGGGTTACTGCTTTAAAACCTCATCAGTATTTGGCCGTGGTTTCTTTTGAAAGTAAGTGTGGGGGTTTTTTCCCTCATCCTGTAATTTTTAAATTGTTCCTGGATACCATACTATATCCATGTGGAGTCTATCTTAAAATAATTATCAAGGCAAATGTCAATAGCGTTAAGCAAAAATGGCCTAGTAAGGCAGTAGGGTTGCGTTTTCATACTTGTATTCATTGCCTGTTATCTGAGAAATGTTTCTGTGATTAAAAAAGTAAATTTGTTCAGAGAGCCCCAGCTAAAGACCTTAGTAAACTAATTGTCTGTACCGTTGTTTAATTTCTGTGATTGTTGAAGTAGGAAAAAGTCCAAGACTTCAGCTTTTGCATGTGTATGTGTATACAAGGTGTGTATGTACACATATACATAGCTGTTGAAAGGAAACAGGAACCTATTTAGTGCATGATTTAGAGGATTAAAACTGTAGAACTCTAAATAAACCCCAGCAAAATCAGGAATTCTCAAAAGCAGTGTTTCAGCTGAGCCTGCTACCCTCAGTTTTAACAGAACCAGTTTAATGCTTAGAGTCGTGGTACCCTTGGGTCATAACCTTTACTCAAGACTTGCATGATATATGTGTTACTTGCATCTCTTGATGCGTTCCACAGGTACAAGTTTCCAAGACAGGGGTAGAGAGAGGATGATAAGCTGCAAATAAGTTTTGTGGAAGTCTGTCTTCAAAGTGATCTTGGCACTTCCTAGGCTGTGGAACTCTGTCACTCTGTGTTCCTTGCTGAAAGAAGTCCTTTTCTTTCAAAACCAAACAGCGTTCTCCTTTGGGTGAATTGTCCGCATCTGGTGGGCAGAATGTGTCATATGCACCTCCTCATATTGCTTTTTCTGATGGAGTCTGCTGGAGCTGTGTTTTAGACTTGCTGCCTTTGTTTTTCTTAGTAGCCTGAAGGCAGATAGGATGCAGGAGGCTATGACGTACTTCTGTTCTTTCCTACTGTTTGAGGTAGAATGATGGAAAACTGGTGGCTACTCTTTATTCTGGATATTAGGGGGTTTTGTTAGGTTTTGATTGTCCTGAAAATCGACTGTATGATCTTCTTAAACTTTCACATGCTTTAGATACGAGTACTGATGCCAGTAGTTTTATTTTGTGGTATTTCTTCCTAAGACTGACCTGTGTTTGTTGTAGCTGAAACAAGATTCTGGTGGTTAAAACATCTCTTCTATATAATTCCAGGTGTATGTCTTTCCTTTCCTTCTCTTCCAGAGTTGCCCATCTCCAATAAATGTGTAATCTTGTCCCTTTCCTCAGGAGGATGTAAAAAATGAAAAAGAATCTCCCTTGGGTTTTCTTTTGGCTCTTGTTGGAGCCTCTAGAACCTGAAACAAAAAGGTTACGTATAGGTAGGGATCATGTCAGGCATTCTGAAGGATAAAATGGATCCTTCTGTTTCTTCAGGAACAAATACATAAGGCTTCTTGAACACTTTCGGTAGTAGAACAGTGAAGACTTCTGCTTCGCTGTCAGAAAGGAGTAGGTCAGAAGTAATTTCTGAAGTAACAGCTAGGTTAAGTTACCCTTACATGGGTTACTAAAAATGAAGCAAAACCTGTGCAGTGCTTTTGAATTTGTATTGCTTTATGGTGTTCGCCCCAAAATTACTTGTATCCCAGACCTTTATTCTGATGTCTCAGTATAGCCCTGTTATCTGGTGCCCTTGTTGTTGCCCACAGCAGCGGTTCATTCTTTCCCTGGTACTGTTTTTAACTTGTTTTGTGAAGTTGTACCAGCACGTGTGTCACAGATTCTTCTGGCGAGAGGAGGGCTTGTGTTCTGAGGTGCCCGGCAGCTAGCAACCTTCACGTTCCTCACGTGCTGGTAGAAGCGTGCCTGCTTTGCTAGTCTTCAGCAGTACAGCTGAGGTGGTGATGGGAGTGTAGTAAAACAATATGTAGCTGCTGTATTTTATAAAGGCCTTGTTTTTTGAAGACAATGTTTGTATGAGCAGTGAAAGACTTTGTATTCTTACGATGAGGGGGCAGGGGAAAAGTGCAGAAGGGCAGTGTGTGCATGCCAGTAAGTAAGGTATGGGTATGGGTGAAAACCAAAACTGAATTTAAGTCAGGCATGGCTGAGCTATGGGCCACAGTTTGTATGCAGTCTGTGGATACAACAAATCCAACCTGTGATCACAGAATGGCAAGGGTTGGAAGGGACCTCGGGAGATCATCTAGTCCAACCCCCCTGCTAAAGCAGGTTCACCTAGATCAGGTTGCACAGGACATCGTCCAGGCAGGTTTTGAATATCTCCAAAGAAGGAGACTCCACAATCCCCTGGGCAGCCTGTTCCAGTGCTCTGTCAGCCTCAAAGCAAAAGTTCTTCTGCATATTCAGCTGAAACCTCTTATGCTTCAGTTTGTGCCCATTGCCCCTTGTCCTGTTGCTGGGCACCACTGAGAAGAGTCTGGCTCTGTCCTCATGACATCCACCCTTAAGCTATTTGTAAGTATTTATGAGATCGCCTCTTAGTCTTCTCTTCTTCAGCCTAAACAAGCCCGGCTCTCTCAGCCTTTCCTTGTAGGAGAGATGCTCCAGTCCCTTAGTAATCTTTGTAGTCCTCCTCTGGACTGTCTCTAGGAGTTCCTCTTCTTTCTTGAACTGGGCACCCCAGAACTGGATGCAGTACTCCAGGTGCGGTCTCACTAGGGCGCCCTGTGCTCCTCGCCCATCTCAACAAACAGAAGTTGAGACATACACTACAAGAATTTCTTTGCTGTGTGAGGGTGATTAAATGCTAGAACAGGTTGCTCAGAGAGACTGTGGGGTCTCTGTCCTTGAAGATATTGAAAGGCCTACAGCCAGAGCCCTGAGCAACCTGCTTTGTTGACCCTCTGCTGAGCAGCAGGGTTGGTTCAGATGATCTGCAGAGGTCTCTTCCAGCCTCAAATGTTCAGCTGTTCTGGGATACCCAAAAACTGTATGGTCTGGGTTACCCACCCAGAAAAAGCAGACACTTTTGGCTTATTCAGCCTAAAATTGCTCTCTTTAGAGACCTGGATATTCAAGAGGCATACATCAGTTCTGACAAAGAGGAGTCAATTGTTTACTTAAGCATTCTCTACTGATACCTGTATTGTCACCTGGAATAGAAAGGAAGAAAACTTTTAGTCACAAAATAAAAGAAATAAAGATGAAAGGCTCTTTTTTTCCTCCTTTTTAAAAAATTGCTTTGAGCTTGTCATTCAGATGTTGCATACCTCTTTGGATTCAACATAAAGTTCACTATATCTCAAATGTATGGATCAGTGATCTTTAGTCGTTCTCTAGTTTGGGTATGTAGCCAAATGGATGGCTACCTTTTAAGGAAGCAAAGTCCCAAACACTTGTTAGTTTAATTTCATCCAGAAGTATTAAGCAGATTGGTGTACAAGTGAACTTTTTTCCCCCATTTAGTTATTAATAGCCTAGCTGTGCTAGGGTCTTGACTTTATTTTCGTTTGTCTAAAAGCTTTAGACAATGTTGGATTAAAATACCTACTACTGTTGCTGGAGGACCTGGTTAGGTCTTTCTGAATAATTGAAAGAGATGGCAGTCAGGTTTCCTTTTGTACTGGTAATTGTTTTGTTCCTTGCGAACTTGGAGAGTGTATTAAGATGTAGTTTTGGCTGGATATTTACATACATTTGTTAAGATATTACAGTAGGCACTTGCGAGAACCCTCTAAAAGTAAGAGTTGTACTGATAAAAAATTGCTTGTGAATCTTGGGAACTTTGGATGCATCCGTAACAATTTGGGGGGAAATGGAGGAAGCGTGGGATGCTTTCCCAGATTATTTACAGAAATGAAGTGGCACTCTACATCCTCACCTGATACGGGTGCTTTAACAATACCTTGATGCATGGATTATTGTTAGCAAGATTAATTCAAAAGCCCATGGATGCATTATGCCTTTGCTTTTCAAGGCTGTTTAATACCGATTTTAAAAACCATAGGAGAGATTCACTATTGTTAAGGGCTTTACCCATCAAATAAGAAGTTGTTTGGACCAGAAGAAAAGCATTTCCCCCCCCTTGTCTCCCTGTAATCCCATGTCAAAGGGTGATGTCTGAAGTGCTCTTATGCTTTAATGGGGAGCCATGATCTGGAGCGAGAAGAAACTGGGAACTTTGCTTTTCAGACTCTGAACCTATTTCCCTGACAGAGCAAGGTTTCCAGAGCTAAAATCCAAAGAAGGTGCAATTCCTATTTCACTGCAAAGCTTTACCCTGAGCAGCATGTATTGTATTTACTCCTGCGTGCTTGGGGTCTGCAGGATATTGCAGGGACAGTGTGCCAGGCAAATCCACTTGTGTGAAAGAAAGCTCCTTGGGAGAGGAAGGTAAATCAAAACCAAAAAAGGACCTGACTGTATCCACAACTTGCTCATTAGAAATACATTGCTGCTTTTGTTATGTACAGTAATTATCTGTTATTCAGGCTCTTGCTAGCCTTTTTTTTTATTTACTTTTTTTTTCTGCAACCGATTTCTTCCGAGCAAGGTAAGTATTTTCTTTGGTGGAATCCCATACATTGTCTTTAAATAAACAGGAAGCCTAGTTTTCCTGGATACAACAGGAATATAGCTTTCTTACTCAGGGTGATGTTTTGCCAGTGGCTTTCTGCCGAAGCTGGGAGCAATGCTGTCTGTACTCCTCTGCCTTTCTCCCGAGTAGCAGCCTGTTTTTGAATTCCACAAGTTAATGCTTGTTAATGATGACATGTGA
Source organism: Egretta garzetta (assembly GCF_000687185.1). Taxonomy (NCBI): domain Eukaryota; kingdom Metazoa; phylum Chordata; class Aves; order Pelecaniformes; family Ardeidae; genus Egretta; species Egretta garzetta. Next base: position 34,363 of record NW_009258268.1, read on the forward strand.
CAGAGGAAGTGCCTCAGGATAGCTCTGAATAATTTGAATATTCTGGACTTTAGCATCAACTTGGGAAGGATTTGATTCTCTCTTTATGTTCCGGTCAGATAGCTATAAGCAATTATTCATCTTTTCAGTACCCTGTTTCCTTTTGGGGTTGTTAATCAAATGAGACCATTGTCATCCCAAGATCGGAAAGAAATTAATGAGGTGCTTTTGCTTTGATACGGTTTAATCAACTGTAATTAGATTTGATCCAGAGTTGTTCAGATGGGGGGTGAGGGGAGAAGCCAGTGGCTGCTTAGCATCATGCCTTAATTTGGTATTGGTTTGAAGAGGTCCCCCTGTGCAGCATGGCTGTTCCAGGACATCATTACTGGGGACTCTTTAAGTGACTTGGGTGCTTGCTGTTTACCTGTTTGTTTATCCGAAGGGCTTAACTTTTGCTCATACCACTTGCCTCGCTTTTTTTTTTCCTTGGTGCTATTGTCAGATCGTTCACAAAAATGTGACTCCTGCAGCTGTTACTGGAAGGCTGTTCCAAAACCTCAGTTCTCTGGTTACTATAAACCACCTTTAGTTTCTAGCCTCATTTTCCCCTGTGGTCAGTTTTTCTTTGACCTTATGCCAACTCTTCAGTTTACCTTGCACAGCTATTTTTCTGTTCCCCACAGTGCCTTCCCCGAAGGGCGTTTTGGAAGCTTTTTGGCATGGTGAGGTGCCGGGTATCGGCTGTTCTTGCTGGGAGGATGTGGGGGGGAAGGAGAGGGTCACCTGGCACTTGCGGGGCTGGACAGTAGGCAGGTTTGAGAACTGGTGCCTTGTGTCACAGGGTGGCACGGATTTTTAAGATGAGGCACAGTAGCTTGTTAAAAGCATCATAGCAAAAATACATAGAAGGACTCATACCCTGTTAGGTGTGGTTTTCCAGGATTAAGTAAATGAAGTTCTCTTAGTCACTTCCTGTTTCTCCAAGTGCACTGGTTTTCACTCTAGTTTGGGGTATTTCTGCAAGCAGTGCAGTTGGTCAAGATGGTTACCAAACAGCACTTGCCCCTTGGTTGCGCTGCAGGGGTGCCTGTGGGGCTGTGGTACAGATGGGGTCAGGTAGCTGCTCTGGGTCGGTGTGGTGGAACTGAATGGTTGCCTTCGTCTTGCTTCAGCACTGCACAGCTGAACTTATCAGCAATATTTGAAATGAGCGATTCATGCTTAACATAAGCACATGTGTCTTCTGTGAGGCTTGTGATGCCTCTGGTTCGAGTATCATCGGTGGCTTTTTCATAAAGCCATCACGTTATGGCTCATAGTTGTCCAATGACTGTTTAAAACCCCCCTGAAATTTTTCCTCACTGTTTCTTTTGCAGAGCTCTTTAGTCCTCATAACTTAATCATCTGTCTAGTCTTTAATGCCATCAGCTTTTTTTTGAAATGCCAGTTCTATGTGCTGGTAATATCTCCTAGTTTTGCATTAAAACTCCATAGTTTAATTGTAAGTAACAATTAGCTCACTTGTAGTTTTGGTGGATCCAGTTCTGAACCAACAGAGACCAGTAGGGAGTCAGTGTTGCATTTTAACCCTGTTTTCACTGTCTTCTGAATTTTTCCTTCATAGTGCTTTATAAAGCCTTACAAAGTGAAATTAAGTGGGCAGTTGCTTAACCAAATATTAGTAATATCCTTTTTGTTTAGGAAGTTTCATATTTAGTACCTGTTTTAAGCATGTGAACAATCTTTGCAGATCAGGAGAACCGCAAAATACTTGTGTGGTTTATCTGTCATACAACTGTGAGAAGTTCCAAAGCTTATTTTGAAGTCCTGCAAGAGTTGGATCAGATGCAAGGATTGAATTATCCTCTTTGGGGGTGATGTGACTACTAATCTAATCTTCTCAGGGAATCCCATCAAGCTGTTTAATGTCATACTGAGTTTTGGGGAAGATATATTTCATAGAATTAAGTAGTTCAGAAAAAGCTGATATACTTTTCTGGTTCCAGTACCTTGTCTCTGCAAGCTTTAATGTTTGTCTGTTTTACTAGTTTGTGGGTTGCCAGATACTATCTGTGTTTCCACTTTCTACTTCTGGCAAATCAGCCAGAGTTTGGAATATCATCCTGTGCTCACATCTGATCTGGGTTAAATCTGAACTCGTGGTTGATCTGGTGCATGATACTGGCATTTATGGTCATGTTTCTCTGGCCTCAGATGGTTGTGGTGACTGCAAATTGAAGTTATAGACATTTCATCTGACTTGCATACTTGCTTAGAAATTCACGTAGATCACTGCGCGCCATATCCCACCTCCCAATACCTTCAGAATCACTGAACAGAGGTTGTCGCTGTCTTCCACAATCACCTTTTAGAAATTTGCCAAAGAAAAAATGTTTCCATGTATCATAACTGCTATTCTAGTTAAGTTGAGGGCATCACCTTGTTAAAAGTGCAAAGCTGAGGTTTAAGACTTTTTAGGATGTGATTGACATATGCTTTGGATCAAATTTGTTAATAAAATTCCTGCTTTTAGATAATTTACAAATTACTTCTAAATTAGCAAATCTAGTCACTTTGTTCACCAGCAATATCTAAATGTATTGAGACAGGATGAATTTTTTTTCTCTTAATTCTTTCTCCTTTAGTATAAAAAGGGCCAAGTGGCCTTACTCTTTTGCAGGTAAGGTAATCACAGTGACCTCCTCACTTCAGAAGTGTTGCAGGTCAGACTGCATAGTTTATGGATAGACAAGTTATTTAAAAGATAAACAGGGCTGAAGTCACTTTATAACATACAATTTCAGTGCTTACAGAAATTCTGTACAGGCTATTTGCTTTCCACCATACTTTTTTTTAGCATAGAAGACTTCTTTGACCAAGACGTAAGTTGGTCTTGATTAACTCTGAAATACAACTAAACCTCTCCTAACAGAGAGAGCTTCCATGCCTTGTCATGGTGATGTTGACAGTATAAATACAATTTTCTTCCAGTCCCATCCTGTCCTGAAAGGACACTGGAGGAAATCTTGTTGGCTAGTTTGTCATTAATGCCTATACTCTTGCCAAGGGCCCATATTACTGAGCTACATGGCTTACAAATAGCTATTATCTTACTCTTCCTTCCTTTTCTCTTTCAACAGGAAAAACCTAAATGAAGGCAACTTATAAAAAGCAGATGTTGCAAAGATGAGGAAAATGCATCATATGTTGAATTGAGGAAGTAGCTGTTGCTGTAGCTGTGCTCTTTAGTTGTATACAAACACCGTTTTGCATGTGGGTTAGGTTTTTTGGGGGTTTTGTTTGTTTTTCCTGCACACAGTAGCTGGCAGACTGAAATGGGAGTCTTCTTGGAGTTGAATATCAAATGGCAGAAGAAAAATTTACAGGTGCACGTTAGCCAGGCAAAGGCTGGGTTTACAAGTGATGGTTGCTATATGGCATGTGGAAAATAGAATGGATTCCTTTTAGGTAGTGGTGAATAATCTGACCAACTTCTTATGTTTATGGATGCGCATTGCCACTTAAATGGATAAAAAACATTCTTTCCTTCGGTATTGCTGGACCTTTTGTTAGTATTTGTGCTATCTACTCCAGGATGAAGTGAGCATGTTTGTAATTTTGTTTTTTGTCAGATTGGTTAATCACAATCTTTCTCTATTTTTATAGAGCAAATTCGATTAAAGAATATAAGGAATGTATATGGAAGATGCTTGTGGTATCGTTTGCGACTGTTAAAACCACAACAAAACATAATTCCTACAGTAAAGTAAGTACATTTCATTTGCATGACTTCCTATTAAAGCAATTCGTACATTTTTATTTCTATAAAAATACATATTTTTTTTTGTAATCAAAGTAGCTGGAGTTAGTTACATAATAATGGCTTTTGTGTCACAGAAGAGACATTTGCAGTCTTCTATATTTGAATAATTAATAAGTTAATCGTTATTACCTAGTAGAGCTTGAAATCAAAATGGATGCTGTTTGTCCTTCATAAAATATCTGCTAAATGAAACCACTGAACCTCAGCACTAATAAATAAGTAAACAATGCATTTATTTATTCCAAAAAGTAATCCTCCCTCACTGAAATTAGTGGTGCTACTGATGTCTTTTGATTTAAATGTTTAATATGTAAACATATATTCAAATATACAACAGTAGTAATTTTTATGTTCCCAGCTGATGGTTTTATATCCTCCAATTCTTTGTTTATTACTCCCATCCTCAATATTTTGCTGCCTGTTATGCATCTGTTTCAGCTTTTTTTTAACACTGACTTTGTCTAGGATCAGGTTAAGGTCATCCTTTAGAAACGGGAAATATTATTGTACACCTGCTGAGGACAGGCTATTAAAGAATGGAAAGAGCCTTTGTTGATAGTGGCCTGCCTCTCTTTTAACAAATTAATTAATGTCTGAGCAGCTGTCTCATCAGTGTCAAAGGTGGTGTTATAGCTCAAATACTTACACCTGCTTTAAAATGGCTTTAATGTTTCGTGCTATTTTTATATTATTTCTTGAAGACTGATATCAAGTGGCTTCTGATGTTATTTGTAGAATTAAGCTAGTGATAGTGGATTTGTACATCTAAAAAATTTTGTCTTCCAAACAGGAAAATAGTCCTCCTTGCTGGCTGGGCATTATTTTTGTTTCTTGCATACAAAGTTTCCAAAACGGACCGAGAGTATCAAGAATACAACCCATATGAAGTTTTACATTTGGATCCTGTAAGTAACAGCACCTTTCACTAGTCTGTACTGCTATGACTGTATATTCTATGGCTAGATGTCAAATTTAAGACTTTTTTTTTTTTTTAAACAAAATAAGTTAAGTTTAGTGATATATCTGCTGGTTTTGTTCTCTTTTTTTTGGCATCTGACAGTTGCTGTTGCATATTTTGAAGTCAGTCATTAGATATTCTTTGCCTGTACCTGTACTAATTTATAACTTTTGTATCTAACTCCTCCAAAATTCTCGTGGCTTTCTTAATATAGTGAGATGGAGTTTTTTATCAATTGATGATGTTTTCCTCACTTGGTACAGAAAACAAAAAAGTCATTCTGCTTTGTATGCCCTGTGAAAAGCCTTTTAATAGCCATTTTTAGGGATGCTGCTGGATAAGCTGTATAAATAAGAATGTGGATTCATTGGATTTACAGTTGTTATACAGCAATATTTCTCTTGTAAATGAAGGGCTTCACGAAAGGGTGTTGGTGATGCACATTTTGATGTACTAAAGGTTACCTTGAATTTCAGTTGCATTTGTGAATGCAAACAACAAATTCTAAACAGTGATACCAGCCAACTGGTTTATTAAACTGGGAAAAAAAAAAAAAGATGTAGTGTTTATCTAGGAAACAGATGCAGTGCTTTGTTTATATTGAAGGCCTGATTCATAATAGATATAAAAAGTTATATTTCCTGAGGAGACAAATAGACCTTCTGGACATATCTTAAACTCCTATTTAGTCTTGTCAAACTCTTTTCTTCGTCTTTACCACTACCTCCAGCAAATTCTCTGCTTATGGTAATTATTTCCTGATACAAAGCTCCTCTTTTGAACAACAGTAGACTCATCTTTTCAGTTCTGAAGTCCGGGGTATGTTTTACGCTCCAGTCTAAGGATACAGCTGAGCACAAGAATATGGAAGAACTTTGAATGTACCTGTTTTGATTAAACTTGATGTGTATTGTCAGTGTGGGAGAGCTTAAAATGTATATGAACACTTGTTGTGGTTTAACCCGGCAGGCAGCTGAACACCACACAGCCGCTTGCTCACTCCCCTCTGCTTTCCAGTGGATGGGGGGAGAGAATTGGAAAAAAAGTAAACCCCCTGTGGGCTGAGAAAAAGACAGTTGAATAAAACAGCAGAGGAAAAGAATAACAGTAATAATAATCTTAATGGTAAGAGAATATACAGAATATACAAAACAAGTGATGCACGATGCAATTGCTTACCACCCACTCTCCGATGCCTAACCTGTCCCCAGGCAGCTCCCCCCTGGCCAACTCCCCCCGAGCATGATGTCATATGGAATAGCCCTTTGGCCAGTTGGGTCAGCTGTCCCGGCCATGCCCCCTCCCAGCTGCTTGTGCACCAGGCAGAGCATGGGAAGCTGAAAAAGTCCTTGATTGGTGTAAGCACTGCTCAGCAACAATTAAACCATCAGTGTGGTATCAACATTATTCTCATCCTAAATCCAAAACACAGCACTATGCCAGCTACTAGGAAGAAAACTAACTCTATCCCAGCCAAAACCAGGACAACATTAATAAATACATCTCTTGCCATTAGCAGTGTGGCTTGTTAGCATAAGGTTAGGCATCACTGGTACTGCTTTTCTATGCAAAGAAAGCCCTTAGAGCAGATAACCAGACTCTAGCCTGTCATGTGCAGAGGCAAGTTATTTAAATTCAACTTCTGCTCAGTTCCTCTGTGAACGACTTGATTGCTGACTCACGTGTTCTCACTGATGCACAGGAATGGTATATGTTGGAACTGTTCATATATCTTGGCTAACTTTAGTTAGACAAATCAGGCTAGGGATTAGGTCACCAGAGGATTTTCTTTTGTCATCTTTGTCAAATTTCTACAAGTAACAGCTCTGAGGGGAGAAAAGAATGTATGTAGTGATAGAGGGATGGAGCATATTGTCATAAGGACAAGTTGAATTAAAGCCAGAGATGTTACAAGAGGGATGAAGAGATAGGTGTGAAGATAGAGCAGTTGAAGTAGGGTTCAAAATAGAGTCCAAGATTCCAGAGCGTGTTTGGTTTTTTGTATTTCTGTGCTATCAGACAATGTCTGTTAAATCCCCTTGAAAAAACTTCAGACTACATGAAAGTTAACAGCTTTCTTCTGTTACCATTCAAGTGGAACCTTTAGAGTCGTTGCCAGCCCTGCTGATGTTGAAGTGATACAGATGTTGATACAGATGTTGAAGTGTTGTTAGATAATGGAAATGTTGCTTTTAAAAAACAAAAAACCCCCAAACTTAAGAAAAAGTTGCAGACAAGTACTTGAAAGTTTTGCTATACAATAATTCATTTCTTTACATTCATCCTGTGGGCAAGATTTTTTTTTTATATTTTAATCTTATGTTAGCATATCAGCTTATAACAAGAGGCTTTTTCCTCCAGGGGAGAACCACAGCATGGACAAAGTCAGACAACGTACATGCACCTTATTCTATATAAAATATTAGCACTTTGGTTTGAACATAGAATAGCTCTTTTTAGAGCATACGACTTGAATTCACTAATACATAAGGCACTCATAGGATTACTGATTTATTGAATAAGTATCCTTACTGCCATTTTACAGGTGGGATCCAAGGTGAAAAGCTGAGGCTCAAAACTGATTATAATTTTGGATTCTTTAAGTAAGGCAATGGGGCCTTAATTTTTTTTTCGTGAGTTGTTAATATAGGGAAGCTCTGCATTCCAAGCAGAGTGCTGACTGACATCAACTGTCCTAGGCTGCTAAGCATTTCTGTAAGTCAGGCCTAACCTCTGCAGCCTAGCTTTTGAAAATAAGGAGTAAGCAATTAATGATAGATGGAAAGTTTGTCATCAGTTTATCAAGAATCGCATGCAACCTCTGTGGCAGAGAGAGAAAAAAAAAATAAGATTTTTTTTCTTTATGGGCAGCATTCATGTCAGCCATGAAAACCCTTCTGTTCTCCAACAACCTGATTTTTTTTTCTCCACTTCCCAGCTTCTGCTACTCATCTGGCATTCTTTATCTAGACTCAAAATGGCTGTTTTTACTTGAAGTCTAACTTACTGTGGAGTAAATTCATCCTGTGCAGGCATGCTGTTGAAAACTAGTGTTGGAAAATGATAGACACATTTTATAGAGAGAGATAAAGGAACAGCAACTGAAGCCTCAGGGTAGTTAAATCTCTGATTTAAATTTATTGAAACAGTACCATTATCTTTAAATAACTTCTTGTATGTTTATTATGCAGTTAAGGTCAGCATGCTAGGCCTCTCTACCACAAAATGTTGAAGAGTCCTATGGTTATGGTTCTGTGAAACTTAGCAGATAGGTTAGTAGAAAAGCTTTACCTGTGTTTACTATAAAGTTTTGCAGATTTTCTTGAATAGTGAAGTTCACAGTCCAACCTGAAAGTTAATGTACAGGGAGTTGTGTTGGTGGCATTTAACAACGTGCTGTAGTAGAATAAAATAAATCTCTTTCTCAGGTATAGGTAATATATTCCCTTTGTTCAAGAAGTTTAAAATAATTTATGGGTAGGATAAGTCTAGTCAAAGGCATTCTTAAGCGGCAGGGCTTATCCACTGTTCCTGCTGGCTGGCAGA
>NW_009258268.1:42690-48996 GCF_000687185.1 Egretta garzetta
CTACAAGCTGCAAGTGAACCATCATACTTGATCTATGAACTCTTTGCTTAAATAGAAGAATATCGCAAGTGAGAATTCTTTGTATTCATGAATATGTTTAGGAAAAGATAAGATCTGTCAGACAAGGCAGCCTTATTTTTTTTTTTCCCTATGGATGAATGAGGTAATCCAGGAAACAAACAATACCCAGCCATCTGAATGTCTTTGTTAGACTATAAATTCTACCTTGTTTTAAAAATTTAATGGTTATAAAATTGTTATTAGAAAAATAGTCGTGCTTCCATGAAGTGCATATGTAGTTTCATGATCATATTGTATTAGAACATAATTCTTTAGTTCAATGAATGGTTCAGAGAAATATTGCACAATGTGCTTTAGAATATAGATATAGGAGAATGGATTTAATTTAAGTAATTTATTAATAACTCAAAACTTTCCTTTTTAAGGGAGCAAGTATATCAGAAATTAAGAAACAGTACCGTGCACTATCACTAAAATACCATCCAGATAAAGGAGGAGATGAAGTTATGTTCATGAGGATTGCTAAGGCCTATGCAGCGTAAGTTTCTTTTTTTATTTACAAAAAATGGGAACTTGGTTTTACAGGGATGGAAGCCTCTCATGTAATAGCAGGGATGACCTAAGCAGCCAGGCAAAATGTGTTTGGATATGTAATGAAAGTCAAAACATGTCTCGGTTCAGTGCATACTTGCTCTGTACAAGATAGGATGGATAACTTGTTTAGCAGCTGTCAGAATTCTGTAAGGTGTTAGGTCTTTGTTTTAAACTTCCATTTCACCTAGAAAAGTGTTTCCAGTGTGATACAGTATTAAATCTTAAAGATGACAAAGAATAAAATGGATCTTGTGGTTTTTAATGAACCAGCCCTGTCGCAGCAATTCTGAAGTGTTGCTTAGAAAAGAAATATACTGTTCATTGCACCTGGTGATAAAGCCAGAGTGTAAGAGAGTATTTTTAACTCTGTTCCCATCTAGCGACAAAGATGTTTCATTCTGGTTCTGACTTGATTTTCTCAGCTCCCCCACGTCCCTTTTAATTTGCACTTGCCTTGCAATCCTGATTTTTCACTCAGTGACTGTTTCATATTAGCTACATCATTCTTAAAAGCTGAATCTTCAAATCTTTTCCTCCAGAGTATTTTTTGGCCTTACCTCTGCTTATAGCTTTTTTTTTCTCATCTGAGAGATAATGTGTAATATTAGAATTCGTTATAAAGGAACTCCCTTTTTATTGAATTTTTCCATAATCAAGATGTGGGTTTGGGTTTTGTAACGCTGTTCATACGTAGAATGTTAATACAGCTTTATATTCTTTTCTGCTCTAAATGATCATCTGTCAGAGTCCAATACTCTCTGACCAGGTTCTTTTAGATATTCCATGTGTGGAGCCTGTAATGTTTAATATCAGATTTGCTTATCTGAAGACAGCTGATGATTTAAGAGTGATACATTTGTGGTTTTAGTATATTTTGTAAGTTAGACTTCACAAAATACAGCAATTTCAATACACAGTTCAATCACAATATCAACGTGATTCCCATTACTGGTCTCTCTAAGCTCACTGTCACAATGCTGGGCATCCCCAGGCGCTGGGAAGGCATGTATGGGTTGAAGCCGGCTTGAGCCTGTTGTTCTCTTCAGAATTCTTCTGCTAGTTGTCTAGTTTTTATACTCTTACGTTGGTCTGAGCCAGGTATGTGCTTGCCCATGCTGGTCTTGCAAACTTGAGGAGACATTCATACTTTTTTTTTTTAGTGAACTCGAGAAGAAAGTCAGTTGTCTATGTGGTTGACCTTACTGACTGAGTGTCCTGTTTGGGATGAGGTGAGAGGGTGAACCAACATCATCCTCGCTTGAACAGTTTTGAAATCATATTTTCTGCTTAGGCACATCTGCATCACTATGAAAGTCTCTTCAGTAGGATATTCTGGTATTGCTTTCTAAACTCCTGAAACATCTTGCTGCTTTGCTTTGCAAGCTAGCACTCAAATGCTTGATTATACAGTTTGATGCTTCAAATGCTAGTGCAAGGGCTGTGGCAGAGGCATGTCTTGAAGTAAACGACGGTGAAGTTCCTTAGCCATGCTTTCTTGAAAGAATATAAAAGCTACCCATTCAGTGAGTCTGCTTGTTAACAAATGTGAGACTTAGAAATGATCAGGAGATGTGACTCATTCACTGGGTTTCTTCTGTGAGACAAAATCTTCCGTATAGCGAATGCGTGGTGTTCTGTTTCCTAAAGCAGTATTCTTCCTGCTAGTAACAGGGATTCTGTTTGAGGTGCTATATTATTGCCAAGAAACTGTCATTACAGAACGGGCATAGAAACTATAAAATTTAGGAGGTGGTGTCTTAATTTATTTCTCTCTTCTTAAATATGAAACTAGGGAGTTCCAGGAAAAAAACCAACCAAACAAATGCATGCCATCAAAAGCCAGAAGTCTAGAGTAAGAGAATTAAAAGCCCATATGGACAACTTCTGCTGTATCAACTCATCTTGCATATTTACCTTCCTTCCAATGAAAGATAATGTTTTCAACCTCTGTTTCTTTCAAAATTTGCTGTACTGTAACCTGGCATTGAAAAGTGCTCTTTGATGGGTACAGAGGCACTCTCATGAAAGGGAGATGCGATTCTTCCATGTCCTGTACGAGGGTGCACCTTCTGTGTCTGATTTCTTCTGCTGTCGTAGTGCTAAAAGAATTTGCCTGTGTATCATGAAGGAATACAGCAGTATTGTTTCATATCAGATTTCATATAAACTATAGCAGAAGCTGTTTAGCTTGCCAGATCATCTCCGAAGGGTAGTATAAATGCTGAAGTTTCTGTAGGTTAATGATTTAGAGAAATTTCTTTACTTCTGTATTAACTTAATGTCTCTTCTTGAAACTAGCTTAACTGATGAAGAATCACGAAAAAATTGGGAAGAATTTGGTAATCCAGATGGACCACAAGGTAACAATTATGAATGACAGAAGTAATGTAATTTCTATGCATTGAGCTGTGTAGTATCTAATCATTTGAGAAGCACTCGGATCTTATTGTATATAGAACAACTTTCTCCTATGATTTGAAGCAATGCATCCGATCAATTCTTTGCTTGTGAAACTGGCTCTGTGGTGGTGGTGGGAGGGAAAGGCAGGAAAGAGTTTGCTTTCATATTTTTCAAGCTTCTTACCAGGGAAAAGAAGAGAAGGGTATTTTTTAATTATGCAGCTTCAGTAAGTATCTAGAGAGACTTGCCAATATTAAAATGAGGTCTCAGCAAAAAGTAGAATAATGCTCATCAGAAGCTTGCTAATTTTAAACATTTCTTAGTATTTATGATCAGATACTATAAATGTATACTGACAAATTAACAACTAGCCATAATGCAATAAACACACTTGGAAGGAATGTATGTGAGGGTATGTGTGTATTTGAATAAATACTGTATATGCATCTGTCTTCCATTTGCTGGAAGCAGTACTGTTTGAGCGTGGCTCTATGCTACCTTCATCTTGAGGAGTCCTGGTGATTATCCCTATGCTGGTAGATTGTTCCTGGGCAGGTAGCTATATGGAAATAATCCTGATGATGGTGTATTAAAGCTTTACAGTAGATGATCCAAATTAAAACCATTTAAGACTGCAAGTTAATAGATCCCTCCACTCCCATTTGCAGTTAAATGAGTTGCTTGTATAACATCTTCGTGAACGTTGTTTAAATGGACTATTTGTGAGGAAGAATATTGTGTATTTCTAGCTGCTTCTCCTGATATTCATTACAAGCAAAAAGAAATTGTGCCATCTGTTAGGACAGGCCTCCATAGATTTCTGTTGTTGATGCCCTGCAGTTTGCAGGACTAAGTTCTACTACATATCTACGTGGAATGAGTTAAGGCCAGCTTGGAAGTAATAAATGGAATTTGTAGCTTATTTGTGAAGTTACGAGGTGATGTGAGGGAACTCTGTGCTGGAAATTCTTCTTCTGAATTATACCCATCCAACGTGGGAAATTCGTTTTAAAAGAGGGGAAAAAAAAAAAACCCAAAACATCCCCTGAACCAGTGTTTCAAAGAAACAATCTTCCCTCCCCCTTCAAAAAAACAGCTGTGTCAGCTAAATCATAGTCTGACAAAGGCATTTCTGATGGACTAAGGTGCTGGTTCAGTTTCTTTAACCTCTGTGTCTTATAGCATAGCAAATTTCTTTCAGCTCATAGCTTCTCTTGGTTTCCTAGCCAGGCAAGTAGGAGGACTCTGTCCCTCTTCCTGCAGCATACAAATAAGATCTTGCTTCAGAAATGCTGTCACAATATCAGCAAAATTGTACTGTAAATTTTAGTCTGGTATGTGCACAAATAGTTTTCCTAAGACCTTTCCTGATGCTAAACTGTTCTTGGCATCTACAAGCTACTAACTTACGTGTTGCCAAGGCATAGGATTTCAAGTTAGTATGTCAGTGTCCTTGAATGGATCTGAGCTGGGACTTCAGAAAAAAAATTCAGCCAAAAGCTGAGAAATTAAAGTAATGAAGGTCCTTGTGCGGTTGGCTTGGCGATTGCTTTCACAAACTTAAGGGGCTCTGGATTCCTGAAGGGCAAAATGAAGTGATTCTTTGGTATGGTAGCAGCTTGTACTGTGAGTGTGAAGCCTCCTGCTCTCCCGAAACCCCAACTCAGACTATGGTGGAATTGGAGGTCTCTGCTTTGCTTCTAGGGGTCTCGTTGTTGCTTCATCTGAAGGGTGGGAAGAAGCCTGAAATTTTTTTTCTCTCCTAGCCTCTATTCTGTAACCTTGTTCCACACTGAAGTGTGAGGAGCTTTCTAATCTAGTGAAATTCATCTTCTCTTGATTTATACACTTGTAGTGCAAAAATCTGTACCCAAGCTACGTCCTCTAGTTTTTTAGGTCTGCATAGTCAAAGAATGGAGATGGTCCCTTTTATAGATATTCTGGGATGAGGTGAAGCATATCTAACCAAGTTAAATGAGGTACATCCCACCCTCTGTGCCCAGCACAGAGGAACAGCAAGCGCTATTCCTCTATCCAGCTGAAGCAGCATAGAGGTTTAGGGCAGGCAAACAAGATTTTCTTGTCTTTGCATGACTTGCTCCTTTAGTAAAACACTGAGTGTACAAAATCATTTGAAGAGTGTTTAAAAGCAGGTGGGAGAGTAAAAAGATAGGCTTTTAAGAACGTAAGGCAGTTTTAGCAGACATTTCCCCTTGGTGTTTGCTAGTGCTGCAGCTCTGAGCATGGATGGGGGCAAGGAGACTCTTAGACCAGAAGAGAGAAAGCTTTGTACTAAACTAATTCTGTTCCCAGAACAGTTTGGAGCTACAATCCTAAAGGTCAAAAATATTGTGGGGAAACTGAAATTGATACTGCCATTAAGACACATTACATTTTTAGTAGATTCTTCTATAAATCCTTAACCATTAACATAGAGGGAAATGTCTCCAGACACTTTTCCAGAGCAGGGAGTTTCTGTAACTTAGTGTGGTGAATTCACTGGGTGTTACTCTGAACTCCTAAGCTTGAGGTGTGATCAAGTCCTCCAGAAGTTTAATTTGAGTCTCAACAAATAGCAGTTTCTGACTTAATGACATAGAAGGCACATTAGGCTTGTGCATAACAACTGGTTGTCTGAATTGATGGCTGTCACAGTCTGTTGGAGGCAGTACCGGCATAGTACCTAAGTACATAGGGGGTCATAGTCTGTCCTTATTTAAAGCAGTATTCCTCATTGATACCTGCTAGTGCTGAGGAAAACATGGGTTTTTGTTTTTGGGTTTTGGTGTTTTGTTTTTTTTTTTTTTTTTTTAAGCAAGCCCTAGAAATTTGTAAAGTCTTTTTCTCTTTTTTTTCTTGGTTTCCTAGAACTTTCAGTGTTGGGATAGGTACTATTTGCAAAATTCAATTTATTACTGCTAAAGCGTCTGAAGGCAAGCTATTTTATGCTATTCTATATTCAGATATGTGTACCATAGATGTTGTAGTTAGAGAACCATGTCTTCTTTCTGCAGCATAACTCCTTTTGAATTGAAAAGTGTTCCTTTCTCTTTCTTACCAAATCGTACAGAAATTTGAACCTGCAGAGGGGTTTGTTTTTACAATTTACAGCTTAGAACACTTTCCTAAATTTACAAACAAATAAAACTTCTTCCATAGAGTTCATTTGCTCAAACAGTTTTCTTGCAGTTCATGTATTCACTGAACTATAAGTATTTAAACTGCTGAAAACTCTGCCAGGCAGAGCTCATAAATCTTTCCATCTGTGAAATTTTTCTCTTTTCTCCCCCC
>NW_009258268.1:49011-57385 GCF_000687185.1 Egretta garzetta
ATATTAATAAATCTTGCATATCTATTTTGCTGCAATATGTTAAGCTAAAATCTTTGGTATTTCAGATGTTGCATTTAAATCTTGTTATTTTATTATATACTTGAGTGTATTTCTAATTTGTTTTTTGATTTTGCTAAATTTGTTAGAATTTTACTTATTGAAGTGATAAACGTGAGGATTTTTTTGTGGGTTGGTGGTTTTGTTGGGCTTTGTTGTTTGTTCGTTAGACTTAATGTGACTTTAAAACAATTCCTTAGTATTTTATAGTAAATTTCCTTTTTTTTCATCCTACAGCTACAAGCTTCGGTATAGCTTTGCCAGCTTGGATTGTGGATCAGAAAAATTCAATTTTGGTGAGTCAGCTTACTTAGCTCAAGATTTTAAGGTTAACTTTCAACTGTTCACCTTAAAATGTTCATGCTTAATACTGTGCATTTTAGTCAAAAACGTAGTTAATAACACTTTGGTCCAAACGCACATCTTTGAAGCAAATTTCAGGAGTCACGAGTGGTGGAGTAGCTTAAATCTAACCTTTGACAGTGAAGTATTAATATGCTTGGAAGGATCTCATTGCAATGGTAATGAGGTGGTGCTGTGGTCACCCCTGCTCCAAAGTGTGTGTTTGCTGTTGCAAGGAAGCATATATGGAACTGTTCACTGGATTTCTGTAGTTCTGTGTGACAGTGGACTTATTGCACATCGGGCCACAAATCTGCTTTTTGGACAACGGTTCCATTTGGTTTGCTAGTGATGCTGTAATCATACAGTGTCCAAATGTTCTTTGTGTTGCATTTGTTGCTGCAAAGTATTTGGCTCACCCGCTTGATTTCTTTTAATGCTGTAATCATCTCTGTCCACTGCATCATAGTTTGGCTGCCAACTCTTTAATTATTAAAGAAACCCACCTGAGACAATGTGTGGATGATTTAAAAGATTACTTACACTAAACTGATACTCCTTATTTAAACCCTGCCCAACTGATTATATTACTTGTAAGTTGTTCTTCAGAAATAATGACAAGTATTAATGCAATAAGCTTACATTAATTTGTAGTAGGCTTGTGGTAAGACTACTTGACTGTATTTTAGAATAAAGGTTAAACAAGAGTGGTATTAAGTGACTGAACTATCTCATGCAGTATGTTTCATAATTTTCCTCTAGGTTTTGCTTGTATATGGATTAGCATTTATGGTTATTCTTCCAGTTGTTGTGGTAAGTATTATCTAATTAATATTCTACCCTCTGTAACCAAGCTGTAAACAAAAGCTCTCTTAGACATAAGTAGAGTTGCTCATTCTTGCCTTTCATGGAGAGAGCAAGCAAGTGAGCTTTTTTTTTTTTAATGTGGTTGTTTTCTCTGAAACATTTCTTTGAAATATTTATTTATGGAAAAAGTGTAGCTGCTGCAGAATTTAAAAAAAAAAATGCAGTGCCATAATAGGGAAAATATTAGATATCACAAGAGTTATGTAATTTGTCTCGTGCCTTCTGTCATTCATCACATGAAAAATTAATATGATGCGATGAGCTCGAGAGTACATTCCATGGTGTTACTGTAGAGCTAAGACTGAGATGTGTGTAGCTGGTGGTACTAGAGTGATTACTGAGTGTGGAACAGGTTGTTGATTTGGTTTCTCCTGGCTGCCTTAGTTTTCGTAACTTCAGTTTTTATTGATCTTCTGTATATTGTGAGATGTCTGTCCTTGAGATTTCTGTGTGTGAGGAGTCAATTGCTAGGTGAATGGTATTTCAGGGCTTGGGTTTGCCCTACGATACTGCTTTTGAACAATGTCCCTTATCCAGTGATTGTGCGTTTGGGGTATGGCATGAAGACAGGTTCAGAAAATTGACACCTGGAAACCTTCATGCTCTTGGGAAGAAGATTTTCATCTGAGGTGTCCTGGGGTCTTGGCAACTGCTTGCATTGCTGTGTGTGGAGGCTCAGCCAGGCATTATCCCTTCTTTTGAGACTCTTTCTGTATAATTGAAGATTTCGTGGAGAAAATTAGATGCGATTTCAACATGAATAAGGAGTCTAAAATCCAGGGTACAATGTTTACGTATTTTTCCCATCTTTGCTTTTAGGTTTCAGTTGGTATCTGTTGGTGCTTTTTTGTATACATGTACTTTTAGTGATTTATACAATGTTTATCATAGCTCAAGTGAAAGTAAACATCCTTTTTGTTGTTATGAACAAGTGTCCTGAGCAGAGAGAAAAAATAAGCTGCCTCTGCTTGCCTGTATATCAGATGTAGACTTCTGCATTCAGACTTGTCACTGTAGATTTCTTTTATAGTCAGTGAAGAGGAATAGTCATTTTTATGGAGCAAGTTATTTTATCATTTCATTCTAAAGTAGACACACAAGATGATTCATGCCTTTAATAGGCCTGTTTATTGATTCATAAAAGAGAAAGGAGACAAAATTAACTACTGTGTAGCCATCCTATATCTGAGATAGGCATCTAAAATAAAGTAAAGCTAGTTCCACCCTTTGAATCCAGATCAACAAAAAAGGAAAATACTGATATGTAGCTCTTCCTAGACCTCCACTGACCTAAATAACGTTCTGTACATGAGGTGAGAGAGGCAAGCTGTATCTGCAAAAGCAGTTACGGCAGCCTCTTTTGTGTAGATTTGGGCTAGCTATAGTTACATTTTTCTTCCAGTACCTATACTTTCTGATATTTGAAAGATATGGGGTTATAATCTAAATTTTTCTGCAGAAAAACTTTAAAAAAAGTTGTGTACTATTTTGTGTCAGGGTTCATCTATTCATGGAAGAATCAAACATAAATTATTAAAAAAAAAAAAAAGTTTATGGGGAGCCAGTCTTAGAGCACGTCCCAAATAATTAAGTAAAATGCTGAGTTCTTGCTGTAATAGGGGAATTTACACTATTGCCTATTAACTTAATTGTAGTAAGTGTCACTTAACTACTTCTTGTTACTTTTCACTTGTGATACATCTCAGTCTACTGTAAAGCTTAAAGGGAGGAGATTAATGAACAGACCTAGCACACCATCTTTCTTAGAATATATTCTGGAGTACAATAACTGTACAGTGAATTCCATAAGTTGAAGTCACTGGTGTAATGCTAATGAGGGAATTATTGGAATGTTTCTGAAGGTTTGGAAAACTTTTTCTGTCAACCTGATGGCTTAATTCTGAAAACTTGCAGTAAGGGCACCGGGCCACCTCCAGATTCCCCTTCTGAAAAGCATTTTCTGTTCTTAGTTTGGCCTTGGTCTGCCTAAGCTGAATTTGATTTGAATGCTGTGTTGCACAGTAAGGAATTATCCTGTATATAGAAAGTGGTAAATCCAGTGCGTTTACTGTTTGGTGGATTCACTAAAACACCACCACAAATAAAGCAAGCAGTGTATATGTGTGTGTGCAGTGTGTTGGGGGAAGTTCTCTAGGCTAGAGATCATCTAAAAACTTTAGCAACAGATTCTTTTGGATGAATATATTGGTATCCTTTTAAAATTTATGTCAGCAAATATTTTTTGTTTCCCTCTCCGTTCTGAAATTTGGTTGACCTTAACGTAGGTAAAATCAGTTGGGCTGAGTCATCTGGTTATGAACAGATATGAAGTGATCCAGCATAGCTGTTTCAAAGCTTCATCATAGCTGATGTCAGTTTGTTATTAAATGTCTCAGGGTTCCTGGTGGTACCGATCAATACGATACAGCGGAGATCAGATTCTCATCCGGACAACTCAAATATATACCTATTTTGTCTATAAAACACGGAACATGGACATGAAACGTAAGTAAAGGCATTGGGAAATGCTGATGTGTTCATCTGGAAATGTCACTCTGCTCATGTTAAAAAGCTGCTGCTTTATAAGCCTGTGTTAGGTTAAAATAACATTTTTGGTTCTGCTAGAGTGTTTTTAAAAACTTAAGTTTTCTTACAGAGTATTACAAAATGAAGTATTTGGGAAAGGGAGTTATATAGATCTATGTTTATGTCTGTCTGTCTATACATGGGGAAAAAAAAAAGAAAGAAAAAAGATACTGTATGTTGGGAAAAACATGCTGACCTGCCTGTAGTCCTGATTTACTATGTGGCCACTAGGAGCACAACCTCTATCTGTGTGGTTTTTTCTGTTAGCGTGACAAAGTAGGCTTCGGGAATTTTCTAGGGGCTGTCATAAAATTTTTGTATCACCAAAGAATGAAATAGCATTTCTGGTTCTCTATTCTTATTTGTTATGTTGTAGCTAAATTTCCATTTAAAGATTTTGCTCCCTATCAATTTCATGTTACTTTGTTACTCATTAATAGTTTTTGATATACTAATTTTTCTTGTCTGCTCACTTCTAAACAAATAAAAAACCCTCTTTTCTGGGTAAATCTGTAGATGCATTATTTTGGTGCAGAATTGGATCTCTCAGTTTGGAGGCTGGCATGGCCTGAAAAATTAGCATGGTATTAGTTCTAGATTGGAATTTACTAGATTGCATGCTCGAAGCAATTGAAAAACAGAATAAAAAAAAAGCCCCCAAACCCTCTAAAAAGGGTTCATAAATATATTCTCTCACTCCTTTAAATTGCACTGTTGTTCAGCTTTAGATTTGCTGGAAGATTGGTGGATTCATTTGCTCTTTAAACATCCTTTTCCTACCAAACAGAAATGCTTTGCAGATAATCCAGGAGGTGTAGGAGATAAGAGTACAGAAATATGCTCGCTTTCTAGTCACAGCACACATATATTTGTGTGTGGAATTAATTTAGACCAGTTTATGCTCTCCACCTTGTCATACGCTTTTTCCCCCTCTCCAAACAGCTAGGTGAGAAAGGAGGAATGAGAGTAGGTGAGACTTCTTTAGAATCATAGGATCCTAGGTTGGAAGGGACCTCAAGGATCATCTGGTTCAGCCTTTCTAGGTAAGAGCACAGTCTAGACAAGATGGCCCAGCACCCTGTCCGGCTGTGTCTTGAAAGTGTCCAATGTGGAGTCGTCAATGTTTAAGGAAATCACTGCAAACCTGGTTTCTTCTTTTTCCAAACTTGTCAACAGTAGATTATTTCATGTTCAACCTTGCTCAGAACCATAGCTTTGAGGCTTGCCCTGTCTCTCCTACAGATTGGTTAAAAAGTTAACCCTGAGCTTAAGTGGCCTTATTTAAGGACCTAACACTTTCAGGGAGCCTTGGGGTCAGAGGTAGGTCAGTTTTTTCCACTGAGGTCTGTTGTGCAATCGAATGAAAAATGATGTGCAGCTGAGGTGGCTTAGACAAACCACACAGTGGTCAGGTAAGGCTTTTGCTTGGCTGCACATTCCACAGTGGTGAGGTACCAGTGCCAAAATGCAAGGCTTAAGCCTGGGCAAATGTAATCAAGCTGGGGTAGGGAAATGGTGAGACAAATCTGCATGACTTGTCTTGTGTTAGATTTTTTTGTTGTTGTTGTTGTTTTTCAGGCTTCGGGACAAATGCGTTTTTTAAACTTCCTTTCCTGAAGATTCACACTTGTTGATCTTAAATAATAAGAAACTATTTATAGTTGTCTGAAACTTTCATAGGCTCTCCTCAGGAAGTAAATAGATAATTGAGAACGGAAATGAAAACTGATGCTTAGGGAACTTGAACTAGTTGTTAGTAGGTGGAATTCAATGAGCACTGCAAGTAGGCAAAAATAACTGACTTGCTCCGAAAAGAACTAGCTCAGATCTTAAGAAAAAGTTATTTTAACTGGAGCAGGTCATGAGTGAGCTTCCTCTTATTGTCTATGGCCGAGGGGTCTGATATGTTCATGAGCAGAAAGCTCATAATGGGGCTAAAATATCTTATTGTGTAGGTCTTTCATCTTAATTACACAATAGAATGTTTTGAGGTAGTATGGATTTTCCTATTCACATTAGGAAAGGAGCAGTCCATCATCTTCATGAGATTTGTTTGAAGGGGTATTTATTGACCTGCTTTTCTAATAATTAAAATTTTTTTGTGAATTTTCAGTGCTGACTGCACAGAAAACTGAGTTGAAATTTTATCCTTCCTGCCTCCCTCTCCAGCACACACGTTGTGGTGCAGCCGCAGGCACGTGAATTGCTGAGAGGAGTGGTTCTGTGAGCCTGCAGAAGTTGCCAAACTGCTGTGCGGTGACATCTGCCAGTCTAAAGAAGCCTAACTATGTTTTTGTAAAGACATTTAGAGTCGACTGCTGAACTTGATGCCATGCAAAATGGAGCCTTGAGCGATGTCTTTTGTCTTGTGCCAGGCATTGGTTCTTGCCTCCTTTGCCCTGGGGCAGTAGTAGCTGATCCACTACATAGAGAACATGGATATTTGTGGTGGTTGGGGGAAGAGTGGGAATAAGTTTTACGGCGGAGGGTTCTTAAGAAATCTCTCAGTGGCATAGAGTATTGCTGACCTTTTTCTCTGTCTGCCTCCAATTATCTTTGCAGGGCTTATCATGGTGTTAGCAGGGGCATCCGAATTTGATCCTCAGTACAATAAAGATGCTATGAGCAGACCAGCAGACAACATTCAGATACCACAGGTTAGTTGTATCCAGAGATATTATTTGTAAATAACTGTGACCCCTTCAAGGGAAGAGGGTGCTTCTAGGTGACCAGCTGACAGAATACAAGTTCTGAAGGCATTAATTTTGTTGAGAGGCAACTGTATCCCTTCAGAAATAGGAATTAAAACTAGACTTGATTTAATTATTTTAAAAGAAAAGGTAACATTAATTGGTAATAATGCTTAGCTTAAATGGAGTCAGTTTAGTATATAGACTGCTGAGTTTGGTTTCTGTGGAGGGGTAAACTAAATAGGGAATTCGAGTGTCAGTCCTTAAAAATTTTGAGTATTGATATAAGGTGGTGATCGCCATTTGATAAAGTTCTTTTAACATATTTAACCAGATCTGTGTTAATGATTTAATGCTGAAATAAAATTATTATCTGATGTCTGAACTAACAATGTCTTTATAATATTATAAAGATTCCTCCATGAATGTCTGTTTCCCTCTGGTTGCCTTTTATTTTCATTTCTACTCAGTCTTCCCAACAGAGATGCCATAATGCATGCTGTGGCAAATAATTGTTGCTAACAGAGTTTTAGGAAGTCTTATTTATCAGAAACTAACACCTTGGTTTTAAGAAGTTTAAAGCACAGTATACAAAATGCTCCAACGAAAATGTTTCAAATTTGCAAAATGAGGGGGGGTAGTCACACAGATTTAACTTTTGCATGCACACAATTGAATTTTCGAGTTGTAAATGTACTTTCATGTCCTAAACATAAAGAAAGAAAGACTGGGATACCTCTTAATTGTCTTTGTCTCATAGAAATTCTTTATCATCTTGTGGACTTCAAGAGAAGGAGCTGGAATTGTGGTTAGGTGAGGGTTTTCAGCAGTGGGAGCACATGACTGGAAAAGATCACCTTGATCATCAGTTCTCCTCCTGTGCTGTTGCAAGCATTGGCATTGCGCAAGCCCTTTATGTTTAATCATCCTTTATTTAAAAGGCAGTCAAGCCTCCTGTAACTATATCCTACTGAGAAGCTGTTCCAGAACTTGCTGTTCTAGTGGTTAGGAGTCTTGTTTGTGACCAATTTATAGCCATGGATTTTGTCATCGTTATTCTTGAGTCTAAATGATTCTTGTTGTGTATATCCTTAATGCATTTATAGAGAGAAGCGATAGCCCATTTGTTCTCTCTTTGTCTTCATTTTGCTAAACTAGAAAAGCTGCTGTCTTTTAATCCCCTCTTTCCCCAAAGGCTCTCCATTTCCCTTATCCTGCTACATGCTGAATAGGGTACTGTCCCCAGTTGATGTATTTGAATTTTACATTATTTTGTCTGTGCAGAATTATCCACAGTATTCCATGTTAAGTCTTAGCATTTCCTTAGTTGGTAGCACTGCTATCCCTGTGTTTCTGCAGGGAATAACTTTCAGCATGCTGTTTTCCACAGCTGTTTCATAGGGTGGCTTAATACAACCATTGTGGGATTGCTGTTTTCCGGATTTCTCGCATCTTGTATATGCCTGTTTTCCAGCTAACAAGCTCCCATGTTCAAGCTGCAGTTCTTGTTAGTATGCAAGTGCATGACCTTGCATTTTATACTGTTGGGTTTTGTTCCATTTCTAAAGCTGCAGTCATCAGTGTCATCTGTGTTCTTTTTTCCTTAGTGTATAGCAGTACAAGTCTCCAAAGCATCGATACAGAAGGGCATTGCTAATAATTTTTGTTCATGTATCGTGCTTTTTGGGCCATGATCGTTGTTCCCATTTTTATTTCACTGTTTTGTCATAAACCCAGTATTGATACCTTTTATAAAAAGTTTTCTCATCGAAGTTTTAGTTGTCTTGGTCTGGTGTTATACCAGGATGTGCTTATAAGGAACTTCTCGTTAG
>NW_009258268.1:57399-73003 GCF_000687185.1 Egretta garzetta
CTTCCCTTTGTGGTTGGAGATTTTGGAACCTCAGTCTCTCCTCAGGTGACTTGTTGACCTAAAAAGTGAAGCTTCTGGGCCATCTATTGATTCTTACAAACTATGAGCTTCTGTTACTCAGCTTTGCAGCCTCCCTTAGGGTCTTCAGAAAATTCACGTGAGAGACCTGTTTGAACTGCGCATCTTGGTCTAGTCAGGATCAAGATAGGTCATCCTGAAGAAAGAATACCATGCTTCTTTTCAAGTTGGTGCTGTTTATAAATAAGTTAAAATACTTGATCTTCAGCCTACCCGGGAGTTCAGGCTTATAACCCTCCTTCCTGTGATACTTGAAACTATTTCTGAGGAAGTTGGCTAGGTCTTAGGTGGATGAAAGGTCTCAAGATGATGCTGTTGCTAGTGCATATTGAGTTTACTATAAATACCGTAGAATAATGGTTGAATCTAGTAAACCTTGGCAATAAAATCAGATTTAAAAAAATGTATCCGTCAATACGAATTTACTCAATACTGTTAAAGGCAATTTTCTTGTGTGCAAATCTTTACTTCCCCCCTCACCCCACATTGAAACAAGGCATTTAAAGATACTTTTTGGAGCTGGGTTATGAATAAAAATGGCTAATGTTCGTCTCTACAGAACTTTCCAGGGAAAAGATACTTAAAGGCTTGCTTTTGTGAATGTAACTTTTCCTTGTAAATGGTTCTCCTCCTCTTTTTGTTTCTCTTTAGCACCAAAATAGCTATTTGTATTTAACTATTTTATTTTAGCTAATCAGAGAAATTGGTGGCATAAATTTAAAGAAGAATGAGCCTCCACTCACCTGCCCTTACAGCCTGAAAGCCAGAGTTCTGCTGCTGACTCATCTTGCCAGGATGAAAGTTCCTGAAGTCCTTGAGGAAGGTAATGGCTTCTCCACTAATTGGATACTGTTTGAAACAGCGCAACACAAGTACAGTGCTACAGTACTCGTAAACATACTTTTTGTCCATTTTAATGGACATGTTGCATGGATCTCTGCTCAATAATCTCTATGCAGTGTACTTAGTTTTTCAACTTTAATGACTCTTGAAAACATTTACTTAGCATTTTCCCATTCTCTTGATAGCCCTGTAGAACTAATATCCTAGTTTTTAATGCTTTTTGGCTGCAAATGTGACTTTGATAAATTTGGCCTTGTAATAGAATAAGAAGTTAAACATGTGAAGTGTATTTGCTTTTCAGAGTAAAGAAATCCAAGATAAGCATAATAGTGCGCTCTCTGACATTTCAATTTGTTATTTTGGGAATTTTTCCCCCCCTGCTGTGTAAAGCAAGGGTGGCAAGATTAGAACTTTAAAATATCAGTTACATATGAGATTCAGTTTTGTGTTTTACAATTTTTCATACTTGTAAATACACAAACTGAAATGTTTCTAAATGCAGCTCTTAAGTTTCAACCATGAAACTCAGGGTTTCTTAGGCTGACCAGCAAACTTGAGATGTTCTGCATTTTAATGCAAATGGAAAAAACCAAAACAAACCAACCAAACAATGAAGATGCTGTGGTTAAAATTTTACAGTTTCTTTCAAAACAAAAATGATCAATTTTAAATAGCCACTAAAAATACCTCTTCCTTGCCACTTAGTTACTATTTGTCCTTAAAACTTCACAGATCTGTAATCAAAAGTAGTTAGTACTTTACAAATAATGTTTTTCCCAGAATTGGTGTTTCACTTAGGTTAAAAAAAAAAAGTATTTTTAATTTTATGTTTACCTGAAGAATTAATGGTACTTTAGTAAGACTCGTAAATAGTCTGTGCCATCCTATTGATTTTTTTAGATGGATCTAACAAGTACTTCTTCATTTGGTGTGGAAGCTGCTTGTCTGGTACACAAAACTTGTGTTCTCTCTTAGCACTTGCTCTATCCTGTTTTGTTAGGGAATGTTATGGATAGATGTGTCAGTGTGAAGGAAGGTGGTATTTTCAATAATACAAGAATGAATAGAAATGAAGACGACACCATTAAATGTCCAGTTTATGTAAACTGCCCCCTTTTTTCCTATTAGAAGTGCAGCATAATTGCAGCCAGTTATGTCTTGCAGATCAGCAGTTTATCCTGAAAAAGAGTCCTGCACTACTTCAAGAAATGATTAATGTGATCTGCCAACTAATAATAATGGCTCGAAGCCGGGAAGGTAAGAAAAGAAACTGTATAATTAAAACTAGTAAATATGATTCTTCATTGCAATATTTCATAAAGTCTTTTGTTCTTGTGGGAATCTTAACCTGTGATATTTAGAAATGCCTAAATGCTCTTTTGCTCTTTTCACTGTAATGAGAGCTCTCCATTTTGAAGATTGAAATGCTGCTGCTTCCACCAAGCCCTACTCTGAAATCTTGAGTATCTGTGTTCATTTTGTAATTTTTGCAATTAAGTTTCTCCTTAAATGTGATGGAAAACCTTTTCTTAAAGATCTGGTCCATTTTTGGTAGCAAAGCACTTGGTATAAGATATGTTGAACCTTGTGTTCATCCGTCTTTAAATTTACACTTTCACAGCTCTTCCTCTTCAGTTATGAGTGTCACTTGTTTTGGCTCATTTCTTTGCCATCATATCTTTGTGTGTTGCTCATATTTCTCCATTTCTGGTTCCTGTGCTGTTGAGCCTGCTATGTAGGGTTTTTTTATTTTCCTGAACTTGTATTGGCAGGTCCTTTGCCATAATTGCCATAGAAATTACAATTTAATTGAAATAAAAATTAAGCTTTTTTTGATTTTACTGTAAAAAGGCAGTTATACTGAAGATGGTTGCTTGCAGTGTAAAGAAACAAAGACTTGGATCTTATTCCATTACTGCAACAAACATAGGCAAGGCCTTTTTTTTTTTTTTTTTTTTTAATGCCAAAATGCATTGTATTTTGCTTGCCATCAGATAAGACTCATTGGCTGATCTTTACTAGATCAAAACTCCTTTAACAAGCGTTGATAGTCTCCTAACAAGAATGGTTCTGGGGAAGATCTTTCCCAGCACTATTGTAAGGAGTACTAGAAATTGTGCTCCATAACCAAATAAAGTACAAGAGAGGGGACGTGAGCAGATAAGGGTGTTGTATGCTGGCTTACATGTCCTATTTTAGAAAGAAGTATTGATTAAATATATTTCTATTTCTCTTTAAACCCTATCTTTGCTATTCTGTGAGACTGCTGGGGAGAAAACCCGAGACCTGGAAGGGAACAGTAGCTGTATTTTTCATTGTAGAAATAATCTTCACCTAACATTAGATTGTATTTATTAATGAGTATCACATTAAGAACTCAGCTGTGGATAGATATTGGATATGTTTTTGTGAATATTCTCCAGACTAGCACTGTAACTAAATTGCGAAGATTTCCAATACAGATTTAAGATGTGGATATTAATGCTGTGAAACTTTATTAGTTTAATAGTAATTTATTTCATAAAAAGCTTAAGCAGCTGTTCTGGAAGTGTTGGGGGTTTTTTGTTTGTTTTTTTGTGGTTTTTTTTTTTTAAGTTTTGCTATCTCAGCAAGACCAAGGACACATACTATAGCTAATTATGAAAAGCACTTGAGTGAAGACATATTTTTACTTTTTATAAGCCTTTGCATATGACAAATATAGCTACTTCTTCCCCACCCCACCCCCCCAAATCTGGATAGGTTTTTTATAAAATCCTTCAGACCTTTAGAAGATGTCTTTTAAGGTGGCATATGTATATATTAGTCAACTAGCAAATACTTGTTTTCACTTGTGCAAAATGAGACCAAAATAATACAGCCAGAAGCTTTTTTTAATGCAACAGAACAGGAAGTGTTTGAAAAATAAAACCCACCCCCTTATCTTCTTGTAAAAGCTGAAATAAGATACTTAAAACAGTACATGTTACACTTTACAACTTGAATGACCTCCAGGTAGCTGTATTCTTCTCCTTTAGTTCTTTATGTATGTGGAAATACCTCTTTAATTTGACCCTGCATCTATGAGTAATCATTTTACTGTATTCAATAAACTGCTTTGAAGTTCCAGAAAATTTAGGATTTAGCTTAGGTTAAAATTAAAAAACAAAACAGTATTTTGGAAGAGAAGAGTGTAAACTAATTTTCCATTTGAATGTGAAATGGAACTGATGGTTATTTAAAAAAAACCAAAAAACCTAAACAACCTCTACTAGTAATAATTTCTAGAGATTTTCACGATCCCTGCCAACCTGAATGAGTCTGTGAATGTGGATGAGATAGTTGTTGTTATGTATGGTAGAAGTTACTTATGTAGATTTGGAAAAACTCCAAGTATAGTTGAGGATTTGTTTGGTATTTCTGTAGCAGGTTTTCTCAAAGTTATTTCCAATGTTTTAAAATAGCAGTATTCAGAAATGCGTACCAAACATTTCCTCTGACTTCCATGCCAGTGCCCGATTTCTGCATAGTCTGAGAGGCTTTCTTCTTACATGCAGCTCCCTGAAAATACACTTGGCTCTGTGGCACCGCTTGCTTGCATCCATCGTTTTGTGATGATTAACTGATAGTTGACAATCAGGGGGGGTCTAAATTATCGTGATGGCTTCTTTGAGATCCTCCTTAAGTATCTTCAAGTAGAGAGCTGCCCTGCCAGGCGAGGTGTTTGCTGCCAAAACCGTGGAATGTGCTCTCGTGACTCTGTGCCAAAAGATTAGGCATTGGGTTCAGCTGTCCAGTCAAAGTGCATTTCTTAATTCAGGTTGGAAGCTGCAGTGTAGTGAAGAGGTTGTGGTTTGACCCAGGTAAATACCATTCCTTCACAAGCAACTATGGTTTGCATTTAAATTTGTGATTGATTACTTTAATGTCATATGTTTTGGATGACTTTATGACCTTAGATGAAAGGTCGTCTGGTCTTGTGCACTTTGACAAGCAGAAGCTGTCAAAATATGTGCAGTAATGGCATTCATTTTATGGTGGGGGCGGTTGGGTGTTGTTAAAAGCTATAATGTCCTCAAATCCACTCTCAGGGAATATAAAGTCCTGTGTTAATTTCAGGAAACCAAAATAATATTCTCCAACTTTGTTAAAATGTTTTTCTACTGTCATGCGGATGGGGAGTCAATACTTTAAGAAAGAGAAGGATCTCTTCTCTGACTAGTGCTCTGTGGTCTCAAAGCTCCAGGTGAATTTCCTGCGAAAACAGTTTGTCAGAGAATATTTAGGATTCTTTTATTAGCTTGGTTTACAGTGTGGGGGTTTTTTAATTCAAAAAAAATCCTGTGACTTCCCTTAGCAGCAGCCAAAAACATTACAGGGGAGGTGGAAGATAGGTAAGATGGAAAGAAATTTTGTGCTATTTAGTTGAGAGATTAGTCTTTCCGTTACTTTTTTTTTATTATTTGAAAAGCAGAAGTGTAGAGGTTACATCTATCTCCATTACTTATCCGTATGTCTAGCTGGATAGTTCCGTTCATGTGTTATTTTTCTCTTTGCATTGCGTATAATCTTTAAAGTATTTATTAATATACTGGGTTAAAAAAAGTCCTGCCATGTAATTTGATTTGGTAGCTGATTATAGCTTTGTGTAATTAATGAAAAGTAATATTTAATGATATGCTTACAAAGTAGAGCTAAATGTGTTTTTTATATATATATACACACACATACGTATAAAATATACAAATTTAAAACAAGTTGGTTTTGATGCTGCTTTTTAAAAAAGAAACTTGAGTGGTGGAATTTTTGTCTGTAAGGATTGCATAGGTACCTTGTGCTGTTGTTCCCTGAGACAGTGCTAGATGGATGTCTTCCCCTTTCTCAGTGTTAGCTGTCGTAGCCTAAACAGAGGGAAGAAAATGTCTGCTGAGCTATGTGATTGCAGTGAGAGGAATAAGGCTGCCTGGTTAATTAAGCTGAACGTTTTAAGATGCCTCTTTCTTTGCTTGGTTGACTGAAAACAAGGTTTTCTGTAGGCTAGAATACAGGAATACATTGCAAAAGTGTAAAAAGAAAAAAATTAAAAATGATGTCGTCTGTTTCATTCTCCCCAAGAAAGGGAGTTCCGTGCTCCATCTTTGGGATCTTTGGAAAATTGCATGAAGCTTTCACAGATGACTGTCCAGGGACTTCAACAGTTCAAGTCTCCCCTTTTGCAGCTGCCTCACATTGAAGAGGACAATCTTAGGCGAGTCTCCAATCATAAAAAGGTATAAAACTACAAATGGTACTTAGCAACTTCTTAAAACAATTTCTGTTGCTTCTTTTACTTATTTGCCTGTAAGGAAGCAAGGTAATGAGTTAACTAAGAGAATAAAAATACAATTATTTTTCAGGAATTCAGTATAATACTTGATAGATGATCTGTGTGCTTTTTGTTTCTTTAAAGTCCACCTCAGTTAGAAGGTGGGAAATAAGATCAGAGATCTGATAAGTGTAAAAGACTATAAAAGATCAGCCTATGTTGGCCTCACAAACAGAAGAAACAGTTTCTTTCTTAGTACAGAATACTATCTCCTGTTTTGTGTTTTTCCAGAATGTGGCTGGAATATCCTACTGGGACACCTTTTTTTTTTTTTTTTTTTTTTTTTTGACTTGACATTCTTTATCTAGTTTGATAGAAAACATATTTGGAAGGTAGCACAGAGGAGTTCATAAGAGGAAAAAAATTATCAGTTACTGTGGGAAGTATTTTGGGCTTTGTGATCTTTCATGTATGAAAGAGGATGCTTTATAAAGCTTTTGCTACGTAGTTCTAGTTGATAAGTGTTGGCATTTGCAGAAATTAAGGACAAAAAAGAATAGTCTTCTCTGAATACCTGATACCTGCATATGTTTCTTCACTCTGTTTCACTGACTGTCTCTGTATTCAAACCTGCTTGCTTGATTGTAGTATATCTTCTAGGAATGCCTGGCTTCCAGTAGAAGCTGTTGAGACTTTTTGGATAGTCTTGCTACAATGGTTAATTTGGATCAATCTTAAAAATACTCTTTTTATCTAATGGAAGTTTTGTTTAGCTTTAACTACAACCTTAGGTGGTGTTTAAATGCTTCTGTGTTAGTGTGAAGACAAAGAATTCTTAAGTACTGCATTTTTTAAATTGCCTTTGAAGATGCTTGTTCATCAAATAGTCAAGTAGTCTTTTCCTTTAAATGAAGTAAAAGAATCATTCTCCCATCAAACACTTGCTGTTCTTAATCCAGCCCTAAGCTACAGGGAGCATACAAGAAAGTACGCAATTTTAGATGTATTTTTTTGACACGTGCAGCGTAACCAAGTACAAAAATCAAGAATTTGGCCATTTCATAATCCTACCTGTCCTTCCCCTGAAAGAGGGAAGAGACCAATTTATTAGGCTTGTTTCCGCAGGTTTCCCATGCGTTGAGCTATTAAATACAGTCCCCTGGACTGGAAGTATGACAAGGCTAGCTGGATGCATGAAGTTGTTTTTAATAAAATACATACATTTATAACGCTGAAGTGATTGAGTGTTCAG
This sequence comes from Egretta garzetta, assembly GCF_000687185.1. Lineage (NCBI taxonomy): Eukaryota > Metazoa > Chordata > Aves > Pelecaniformes > Ardeidae > Egretta > Egretta garzetta. Next base: position 64,857 of record NW_009258268.1, read on the forward strand.
ACAAATCTGTGGTTTTTTTCATGCTTTTTGCTCTGCTCTGCAAATCTTAAAAGGCATGGTTTTAGATTTATTTACGGTTCACTATGGGGGAAAAAACTATACCTTGTACTTAGTTGTTCCTGCTAATATAAATCTCAAAGCACTGAAGTACTCCCATCTAAATAAAGAACCTGATTAGTAAGATTTCTTGACTCAGCTTTCTGAAAAAGCTGGCTGAAATAATAGTTTTATAAGAAATGTATCCAGTTTCTAAGAGGTGACATAGTAAGGAACACGCTAATGTTCAAAGTGATGCTAGGTCTGAATGCAACCTCTTTCTTCCATTGTTTCTCAAAACATACGCTTGCTAGTTTCTTAAAAGTGTGGTGTGGGTTTTTTTAATAAGCACAAATCAACTGATGTGTATGTGTTAGTAACGTGGGGACACAAGTGATGGATTGTCGAGAGTTTATTTGTGGCCTATGTTTCTCTGCTACAATGTGACTTCCTTCTTTTTTTAATTCAGTATAAGATCAAAAGTATTCAGGATCTGGTGAGTTTGAAAGGTTCTGATCGTCGCAATTTACTGCACTTCTTAGAAGATAAGAAATATGATGAAGTTATGGCTGTCCTTGGCAGCTTCCCGTACGTCACTATGGATATAAAACCACAAGGTGAGTGGGAGGCCCTTTTGTTCTGTGTATGTCACTCCTCTGACATTTTGATAGTCTGTTGGCAGTAAGCTTTTGGAGGACGCTGAAACACAACTCACCGTTATTTATGTGGCCTGGAAATGACATACTTTTTTTGAGTGGCGGCCTCTTGTACATGAGATTTATAGTCTGAGGAGATAAAGTACATTGAAACATTTCACAGATTCCCAAGCCAGCAGTACTTTCTCCTGCAGGAGCTTATGATATTTCATCTGTTGATTTAATTTTTCATGAGCAATGTGGAATTCTGCTTGAAATACCACTTTTATTAGCTATCTTAAAAAGCTGTGCTTATTCCAGAATTTATGCTCAGCTTACTCCAGCACGAAGAGTCCTTTGTGAGATTTTGAGTTGGAGACCCTGATGACTAAATATTCATGGGGTTCTTTTGTGATAATCCTTGTATAGTTTTTATATCTGGCAGAGTTTGTACATGCTGGGCTTAGCTACCTTTTGTGTGCACTGTTTCAATGAACGTATAATGCTCTTCCTCTCTGAAGATAAAGTGTATTGTTAAGCAGTTCCTGTTAGACAGCCTTTCAGTGGAAAGTGAATTGGTTCTGTGGTCTCCTTTCCTCCGAAGAAGATCAGTGCTAGTAAATGTGAGAGATTGGGAAGGTGGTTCTAATACTTGTTTCTAATTTGTATTGTTACTGTGGTTGTAATGATCAAATTAAAAATGCGGTATGTTTTGTTTGGGTGGCTAATTTGTAATTTGCCTTATGCGTAGTCCTCCATGAGAAGCAAATGTTAATGGAAATATCTGTTAAGGAAGCAAATGTCTGTTAATCTTGGTATTTCTAAATGTTGTTTATGTGTGTGGTTTTTTTTAAAAACAAACGACTTTATCTTATTATAGCACAGGATTGTACACAGTCCTGTTAATCTGCTTAAAACTCAGTCTTGGAGTGCCTTCCCGTATCTTGGCAAGCAACCCTTTTCTGCCTATAGCCTTCATTTGTCACACAACTGTACTCAGGTGTGGTGTGGAGGATTAAACAATGCATATGCTTTTCTGTTTAGCTCAGTATTACCATTATATAAAATATGTATGTAAAACTAGTGAATAGTGGGGGGGCAAATAAATAAAATTTCTATGTTACGTACTCTATTCCTCCGCAACCTGGGACATTCTGCCATTCATAGAGTAGAGATACAAAGTCCTCAGTGGCTTTCCTGTGGGTTTTCTGTTTGATGTTTTAGTTAGAATAATCACTGCTGTTCTTTTATTTTCTTTTGCCTTCTACTTAAAAAAAGAATTAAATGCATGATTGTTAATGTGGCATTGAAATTGAGTTGTTAATCATATGAAAGCCAGGAAAATCAAAGTTATGATTCCCAGAACAAATATAACAGGGTCCCTTTGGTCATGTGTGGTATTTCATGTTTCTGAAGTTTTATGCTTTAATATATAATGCACAGTATTACAGAGTTATGGTTCCCACAGCAGCTATAACTTTCAATTTTCTAACTTTCATGCAATTAAAATTTCAAACTCAATGTTGCTGTTTTATAGTTTGCTGAATTAACAGCCTTCATCCTGATAGTATATTTAAGGTTGTGAGAAACTTATTAAACGGTATTTTGAAATTATTTTTTGTTAAAAGTTCTGGAATTTGTATGCTTACATTTAGACATAGCAGCAACAATGTTTAATGGAAAAAAGGCTGTAAAGGTGTTTAATAGATGTGTTGCTTTTCTTTTTACACTAGTTTTGGATGATGAAGACAGCAACAATATTACAGTAGGTTCTCTTGTCACTGTTCTGGTCACACTAACAAGACAGACCATGGCAGTAAGTATTGAGAATACTTGTTCTTTCGGGGATACTGCACGTATATTGAAATAAACAGGCGTTTCTTTGCAAGCTAACATATTATTTTGTAAATATAACTGTAAAATTAAGATTTGAAATTGAGAACTTGTGCTCTTAATCCTCCCTTTTGTTTTCTTTTCTGAATGAGAGAGTTTTCCTGGAATCAAACCAAAGTTCAGTCTGACCCGTTGCCGTTGTCTAGGGAACAGTAAAAGAATATGGCAAGTGATACTGCCCTGAGATTTGTAAATAACAGGAAAAGAGACTTTCAGAAACTTAGCTCTTGAACAAGAATAAAGTATTCACTCAAGTCCTTAGGACAGTGTTTGATTTCACTTCATGTGAGCTCATAATGTTACAAATCTCTTGGGTGTTCTAGACACTTTTATGAAAGAAACTCAGTCCAGCAGAATGCAGAATATACATAACTTAATATAAAGGAGGTACACCGGTGCCACATAAAGAAGGTGGACTGCTGAATGGGTAGCAACGTGGCATAACCAAACTAATATTACACCCTAGTAGTTTAAGCTGAAAAATAAGCACAAGTCAGAAATTTAAATGCAGTAATGACTTTCTTTGAAGAAGAAAATTAATGCACAGAAACTAAACAAACTTCTACCTAACAAAGCATACAGTATCAATTTTTGCATCTGTACTATTCAGATAATTGTCTAAGTAAACGGAAAGTCTCAGTTATGCCTCTAAGGTAAGACATACAAAGATGAGTATTACGGTTGAGGATCAGACTAGCCTTTGAAGCCAGTTCAGCAGAAAGCCGTCTGGATATATAAGTACTATGTGTTCATGCTATGGAATTTCAGAATGCATCATCTTGGTAACTGAGGATGCAGTAGGTAGAAGGTAAAAGCACCATATCACTATTCTGGATCTTAAAAATGAAGGAAACTGAAAATTGTGAGCATGCTGAACTGTACTTAGAAATTAATTAAAATGTCTGACAGCATATAGAAAACTCATTTAAGATGTTTTCTATGTGAACTCCACTAGGCAGTCTGGCATTGAGATACATGGCCTAAAAAACAGAGCTGGCCTTTATATAATGTGGGGTGGGGTTTTTTTTTTTGTGGTGGTGGTATCTCATATTTGCCATCTTTATGTAAGACAGCTCTTTATGACTGAATTTTTTTTGAATGGCATGTAGTATGTTTTGAAGAAAGAAATGCTTGAAAAAAATCCATTTGCATAGAGATGTGCTAGTCTACATAATACTAACACTGTGTTTTGTCTTAGTGTTTCATATTTCTGGTTTGATTTGTTGTCCTGTGTCCCTGAGTAGCAGTGCAGCTGTTGAGGGTTTTAATGCTCTGGCAACTGGAGCAGAATTTGCATTTTACTACTGCTTGCTTTTGTGATACAGGATTTCTATGCTTTATAAAACAAGTAGGTTCCCTGGAACAAGATGACATGTTGTTACTAAATTTCCTTACAATGCTAGAGATGAAAAAATCCTAGACCAAATGTTCAAAATAGTGTTTAATTTAGATCTGTTAATCCCCTGTTGTTTGTCACTGATAAAAGATTTTGCCATGAGTAAAACCTTCAGACCTGATTAAGGTGATTTAGTTCAACTATAAAATAACTTGCTTTTTTGGTATACAGAAAGGCATTAATTGTTTTCACATCTTTCTTTAACTAGGAAGTGTTTGAAAAGGAACAGTCTATATGTGCAGCGGAAGAGCAACCAACAGAAGATGGGGTAAGTGAAAAATGAACAATCCTCTTGCTAGCTAAAGAGAGCTTTCTTTCAGATCTTGAGTTGCTAATTGTGCGCTTCTCAAGCATTTGTTTTTCAGAAATGCCTACTGAAGTGTCTCTTGAGCTATGTTTTCTAACTTTGGTTCTCAGCTTAAAATGCTTAAAGTACAGTGAATGCCTGAAATTTAATGAACAGAATAAACATTTTAAATACTGCTTTCCTACAGCAAGGAGATGTCAACAAAGTTAAGAGCAAAGGATGGCAGCAAAAGAATAAAGGAACAAAGAAAGCTTCAAAATCGAAGAAAAAGAAGCCATTGAAGAAGAAACCTGTGCCACCTTCATTGCAGCCACCGAAACAGCAGAAGCAAAAACAAGCTAATGGGGTAGCTCATAAATTCATTGATATTTTAGTATTTTGTTCAGTTTATCAGGCCTGATCTGATGGGGTTTTTGTATGTCTGTTACATTTCATTCTATGCTTTTGTAAAGCGTTCTTTCTAAAATAGCATTTTTTTCTTTACATTTAAAAATTACTGGTAAAATCATCAGAGAACCACCGCGGATGTTTCCAGTGGCCTGCTGAAAGTTGTGCCCAACTACTTTAGAAGTCTGGCATCATAATGCCCTCTTACTATGTTCTTATTATGCTGCCTTCTGGGAGGTTAATTGTTCTGTACCTTCTACTTTTCCTTTAAAGGAAAAATAAATGAAATGAGACTTTATTCTGGTAAATTTAGTAGCTTTAGTATGTTTATGCTCCCACTGCATGGTGTTTTCTCCACCTCATGGGCTATGTTTTAGGTATTTTCTTATATTCTCTCTAATTTTCTTATGACTTTTTGAAATGCAATAATCAAATACTATTTTCTCATATTCATGTTGCGGGTGCCATATGGAGATGGAAAATTGCTTCCCTGCTCCTCTTAGCACATGAGGTGAAAAGAATTAATCTTCACTGTAGACATAATCTGTGATACAAGAAGAGTGTAGATCAAAATAGGAAATAAGGGCTATGACCTTAAGATGGGTGCTGTGAATGCTGTATACTACAATAATGCAAATAATGCAGACCAACTAAGTTTGAGGGGTTTGTCCTTTGTGGTTCTCCCTCTTCCCCCCCCCCCCCCCCCCCCCCCCAATTAGGAAGTTGTTGCGAAGGAAGAAGAGGAGGAGATCTCTGATAAAGGAAGTGAATCCGAAGAAGAAGAAACAAACAGGGACTCTCAAAGTGAAAAAGATGATGGAAGTGACAGAGACTCTGACAGAGAACAAGATGAGAAGCAAAACAAAGATGATGAAGCTGTAAGCCTTACTTTTTCTTGAAGTATAATGTTGCCTCTGGGGTTGAGAGAAAATGCATTTTAATCCTCTAGCATCCCCTCAGGCTAGGCAACACTAGGATGAAGGAGTAATATCAGTTCTCCAGAGGTTTTCAGACCTCATTCCAGCATAAGAGCTTTGTCATTGCAAGTCTCTTTCAGAGAGAGCAGTGAAGGGTCTTTGCAGCATAGACAGAAAACTTAAAAATGACATGAGAAAAATAGATTAACTTTAGGGAGAGATTGTAATGTTTCTTTCAGCTTAATTTGATTACTAGCTGCTGCAGATTTTGTGAGATAGTCTCTCCTTTGAACTTTGTTCTTTACATGCAGCAGCTGTTGGATGCTGCACAGTGCGTACTATAAGCATGCAGTAGTTGAAGGAACATATACATGTGCTTACTAAACTCCAGTGACTGTTGTTATTAAGTTAGTTATTCGAAATTGTAACTGAGAATGAGGCATTGGGGTGGTAGATGATCTCTGCACTGCAGGTCTTGAAGTCCTGTACAGGGTGACAATAAGCTTCTGATGGGAAGAGAATCATCGAGCTTGTAATCAGGGCTCTTACAGCTCAGACAGTGAGTGTTTATAGGCAGTGCTGTAAAACTGAGTTTTGAAGAATGTGTGCAAGCCCTGCAGATCTGTGTTCTGTTCTGGTTGGTTTGGTTTTTTTAATATTTACAGGAATAGTCTAAGTTTTACTGTAGCTTGATTTTTTTTTTTTTTTCTTCTTTTAATCATACTGTATAACTTAATCTCTATGTGCCTTTCACTTTTATAATGTGTAGTGTAGCACAGGAACTTGTCATATATATCATTTCCATGGGCTAAAATTTCTTTTTTTTTTTTTTTTAATGGAAAAAATGGCTAGTGCACAGTAACTCTTTAAACTTGTCTTTGACAGGAGTGGCAAGAATTACAGCAAAGTATACAGAGAAAGGAACGAGCCCTTCTTGAAACGAAGTCAAAGATTACGCATCCCGTTTACAGTCTTTTTTTTCCTGAGGTCAGTAATAGAAAACACTACAGTTGTGAAACATGGGAATTAATATCATAAAAATCAGTTGCTCTTTTTATATTCTTAGTGTAAATACTGAGCTTTTAAAATAGCCTAATACTTGAAAAAATGGCTAATCTTCATTTAAAAGAAGTCTTAATTTATAAAGTCCTTTTCAGATACTTTCCTAAAAACTTTTAACGTATTATTCTTTCTATCCGGTTCCCAGAGACTTGCAAACATGTATAGAATTTAAGGTTCCTTTTTGATGTCAATAATGCTAAAGTTTCCTTTCTGCTCATCTGCTACGTATAGATAGATTCAGAATGAAACCTTTCATATATGCAGGGATCTAATTTATAGTCCTTTTCTCTCTATTGTTTTGTGGGGTTTTTTTGCTGTGGAACACGAAAGCACAGCAGTGGCTCTAATATGGACTTAAGGGTAGAGTATTACTTGCTCTTTATCTAACTGCAAGCATCTGTGAGTAGGGGAGGTCCTGACCTCTTCTGTGTTAACAGTAATGACAGGAGAGTTTGGAGGTCATCTGGATCAGCAGATTGTTTTGGCTTGCTGCTTGACTTCAAGTCTCAACGCGACAGTGTGGTGGCAGCACAGCGTGCAGCTGTGGAGGATGGAGAGGGTTGGCAAAGCTGTCTTTCTACCACAGTGTAGTCTGGAAGTGGTGGAAGCCAGTTGTGGAACAATCTTTCCTATCGAGCTCAAAACCACAAGATCAGGTGTGGATGGGTATCAGAGGAAGGGATGTATTTGAGAGTGGTGACTCAGTATAGCAGATAGGCTGAGGTGTCTCTACAGCAGCCTTTGGCGTTGAAAGTATGTTCTGATGTATCAGTTGTTACTTACACAAACAGCTAACCACTCAGTAGGTGTCTGAAAACCTATTCCGGCAATGAAACCTTGAAAAAGAAGGGATTTTTCAAAGCATGGTCATTGTGGTTTAACCCCGGCCGGCAAATAAGCCCCACACAGCCACTTGCTCACTCCCCCCTGGTGGGATGGAGGAGAGGATGGGAGGAGTAAAAGTGAGAAAACTGGTGGGTTGAGATTAATACAGGTTAATAGGTAAAGCAAAAGCCAGCCACGCACGCAAGCAAAGCAAAGCAAGGAATTCATTCCCTGCTTCCCATGGGCAGGCAGGTGTTCAGCCATCTCCAGGAAAACAGGGCTCCATCACGCATAATGGTGACTTGGGACAAATGCCATCACTCTGAACATCCCCCACTTCCTTCTTCCCCCAGTTTTAGACACTGAGTGTGACGTCATATGGTCTGGAATAGCCCTTTGGCCAGTTGGGGTCAACTGTCCTGGCTGTGCCCCCTCCCAGCTTCTTGTGCATCTTGACAGAACATGGGAAGCTGAAAAAGTCCTTGACCAGTCTAGGCAGTGCTTAGCAACAACTAACCCATCAGCGGGGTATCCACATTCTTATCATACTAAATCCAAAACACAGCACTATGCCAGCTGCTAGGAAGAAAACTAACTCTATCCCAGCCAAAAGCAGGACAGTGGGTTTTGTGTTCTGAGCAAGGGAGGCAACCAGGTTGGAACCAGGGGAAAGGAGTATTTGGCCTCAC
>NW_009258268.1:73017-100584 GCF_000687185.1 Egretta garzetta
TTCAGATGGTTTCCTTTGCTTCCCTGCTGTCTGACTAGGGAACGAATCTAGGATCTCCTCTCCAAAACAGGGAGGCGGGATGTAAGGCTTATGCTGCTTCTTGTGGTTTAAAGGAGACAACTGAGACAGGTTCTCTCTTGTGCTATCTCCAAAACAGGGAGGCGGGATGTAAAGCTTATGCTTCTTCTTGTGGTTTAAAGGAGACAACTGAGACAGGGAAGAACAGGAAAACATGAGAAAAAACAGAAGACGCTGTGTATATTTGCTCCCTCTTTTCAGTCCCCAAGGCTCTTTATGTCTATACCCTGTACAGCTTGTTGCATGTGCAAAACATACTCCGTTGTCCCCGTGCTTGTGATCATACTGTTTCCTGCTGGTTTTACCTAGTTCTGCCATCATTAGAAAGCAAAGTGTGGGAAGCAAGACCTGTTGCTAAGGAGCCAGACAAAATATACAAATAAACTAAAGAAATTGTATTCCGGAGGGCCTTCGCTGAGATTTGTGTGGCCTCATGACATCTAATTTTGTAATGATCTTGTAGTGATCTTAATGCTGTATTTTCCTGACACTCTTGGGTACCCTCTCATCTCTCAATACAGCTTCCAGCAGTACACCAGCATAACAGAAAAAGGTGTACTGACATTCTGCTCTTCTGGCTGCCTTAGATCATGTCAAATATGCAGCAGAGTCTTAATATCTCCTTGCTGTGAAGGCAGCTGGCTTTGGTCATCAGTCTAAGCTCAAACAGTGAGTATGTGCTATGCCCAGTGCCATTGGGGTGCTAACTATTCGTATTTCTTTTTTACCGCACTGAGGATTCCTTTGGAGACTTCACTTATACTTTGGACAAAGCTGCTTAAGCTTCAGCTATGTGTAACCAAGCTGCTGATGGGTTTTATGATAAAACCGAAATACAATATACTAAATACTATGCTAAACAAAATAAAAATCTAAGGCTGAACTGAATGCTTGAACTTGAAACATATACATGTATTATCTCATGGTACTGCAGCTGTAAATCTTCCAGCCTCTCTTCACCGATTTCCTGAAAGTTGAATGCAGCTGTACTTAGTGCTGTAGCTGCAGTTGAAGCATGTTCAGGTAGAGTTGATTTGCAAGCTCTGACGAACGAAAATCCATCATACTCTCTGTGCATTTTTTTTCATCTGTGATTTAGAGTATTACGTGTATTGTGGTCATGTCCAGTTTAGAGATGCAGAGTTAAGGATTAAATGCTGTATTTGTGTGAATCTCTGTATTTCCAGAATTTACAGATGTTTGAGTGTAGCTGAGCCCTAATATTCTTGTTCTCAGGAGGTAGCCTTCACACGGTCTCATCCAAGTTTTTGGGCAACTGATTCCCCTGCCAGTGATGCATCTTTAAGCTATGCAGGTTCCTAAATAATTATCTTGTGCTCTTGCATCCATGGATCCAGAAATTGCACAGATTGTAGTTTTGACATTTTTAGGTAGAAACTGGCCCTGGTGTTCCAATTTCATGAACATGCTGGTTCCCTGGCATGCCAAACCTTGCACCCATCTGTTAAAGGGCACTTTGCCCGCATGCCTGTTAGCTTGCCAGTTTCTCACAGGCATAAACTTTAAATTCCACCCAATAAGAGAGAGGAAAATGACACTCCTGCACAGTTGTCCTTTCTATAAAAAAGCAGTGGCCCTTTAGGGTCAGGAGCTTTACCTCCAAAGAGTTCACTCTATAGATTCCTTTGAGCATTAGATCAATGAATGTCATTTGTTCTGGTATTTCTTTCTCCCCTTGGCTGTTATTTTTACCAGTTTTTCTGAAAATCCAGTTGACAGTTTTGATCTTTGTTCTAAAAAAAAAAAAATTCCTTGCCACTGAGAGTGATGGAAACATACACAATGTATAGTAAGTTAGCATGGTGCTTTGGTAACATAAAAAAAAATGTATTGATACAAATGCAGATCCTTTTTTCTATGGTCAGAGTCCTTATAGGCTTAAAATGGTGAATAGCTATTTCTGTAATGCATCTAGCTTCTGTAGTTCTTGTTCATCTGTACTGTTTATACTGTTTATCCTTCTATTCCTAGAGGCCCCTTGGCTAGGAAATAAACACTTTGTCTGCATAAGATTCTTCTTTGCTACAGCTGTCAAGCAGATTGACAATGTATTTATTGTTGAAACTTACAGATAAAATAACTTATGCCTTGTAATCACATGGGACGGTTTTTTGTGAAGAAAATCACTTGGAATAGCTGTAAAAAGCACTACTTCTAATTCTACAAATTCTGGTCTTGAATGGTATATAAATAGGTTTTTGTCCTGTTCTCAGTGCCTGTTGTTCTAAATACATGAAGGAATGCTGCTGCTTTATTGTGATGCAGTTGCTTTTACTTTTATGCACTGTAAAATGGGCATTAATGTATTGAGTTAATTTTACACTCCTCTGCTCTGGGACTCACCAGTGTTAATCAGGGTGTTTTCGTTGCTGGTGCGAGTGTCTTGCCATTGTAAATCTGTAGTTTGCTAGTTGAATATTTCAGTGAGATGATGGTAATTATTACTAGCATAATAATTAGTCACTTCAAAAGAGAAAATGAGTTAATCTAGCTTTTGTAATTTTTCAACCTGCGTTGTTTAAATTTCAGATCACCAAACATTGGGTTCTGAAGTGTTTAACACCAAAACTACTGAACTTTTGACTCTTTCAGTAGAGACAAAAATTCTTCAAATTTTACAGATTAACGGCATTTTCTTCCCACCTGTGGAATTTGGAAGGGGCTCAGTGGTGCTGTTAAAGTCCTCTGTATCCTTTCATTCAGTCCTCCTCATGCTGTTAGATTAAAACCAAACCAAAACAACCACTTTCGTGTGGCACTGAAGCAACTACCTGATTGGTTTTGGTGTAAATATATAAAAATTGGCCGCCTGCTTTGGAGCTTGACTTGTAACTGTTATGAGATGGAGTCTTTAGGGCTGTTATAAATGTGATCAGTTACCAGACCATCGGGGCTGGGTAAAAATTGTTCTGGAACACAGTTCAGCAGTCTTAACATTGGGGTTGTCTAAAAGGTGTGGGTTTTTCCCTAAGGGTAAGATTATGATGTTACAACTATTACCTATCTACTAAAATACGTCTTTATGAAGAAGTCTTCCCCTCTCCCCTCTCGCTGTTCTTGCTTTTTTAAAAAAAGACTTAAGGAGGTGAAGGGACGGCAACTTGCTTTGCAGTACTAAACTGACTTTGCAATAGAAAGGTTTCAGCTTCTATCAAAACAAAGTGGATTTTGCCTAAAATGTGTGTCAAAGGATTAACCAAAAAGGAATAGTAGTTAAATGAAGAACGGTTGATGTTGAAGAGCTGTAGTCTTTCCCATTTGAGAATGATTGTGTCTATACTGCTCAACTGCACAGCAGTCTTAAAAATCTGACTCAGATTGAAGGATAAACTATTGGTTTTGTACAGTCTTTTATGAAGGACTGCACTAATTTAATTTAATTTGGTTTAGGAACTCTGCTTTAGTGCCTGCAGTGGCAAGACCTTTGAGGCCTGTCACTGTTCTGAAAGCTGTGTGTGATAGGCAGCAGTTGTTGGGTGTCCCTTACAAATACCAATATTGCCTGCGGTTCATGCTTCCTTGAAGTGGAATCTTGGCATGTCCAGATTCCTACTTTTTGGAGGGGGAGAGAAGTCGGGCAGATCATACGTTCCTGGAAAAGATTATTTACTGGGAAGAGTACTTCATCCTTCTTTTGGCATGCCTTGCTTTATGGGCTGACCTTTTTATCCAGGCTGGATTGATGCTGAAGCACCTACGGTAGTGTTATTACATGAAGTTGCTTGTTACTTCTCAGTGGACACAATTCTTCAGAACGGTTCAACATCTCGCGTGGTAGCTTAGGCTGAATACACAGAATGAAGCCTTTGGAGACCAACAGTTACTTGTGATAACTTGTTTCCTTTCAGTGTTCAATATATAGCATATATTTTATTCATACACGTCCAAAAAACAAAGCGCCGAACACAAACCACCTCCTTTCTATCTGTATTATAAGGACCAGTGAATCATAATTACCTGCTATGAAGTGTGGGGGCATCATTTTATGACTTCACTAATCCTGTTGTGTTGTGTTTTTTGTTTGTTTTGTTTTGTTTTTTCTTTCGTGAAAGGAAAAACAAGAATGGTGGTGGCTATATATTGCAGATCGGAAGGAGCAGATGCTAATATGTATGCCATACCATGTTTGTACACTAAAAGATAAAGAAGAGGTAAAGTACTTGAAGAGTTTTCTTTCGGGGTATTACAAAACTGTACTGAAGTGTCTTATGGTATGCAAATACATTTAGATTTTTTCATAGTTACCTCTTTAAGATGGAAAACAAATTTTACTCTCCTGATAGAAGTAGAGAAGAGCCTTTGAACTGTGAAAATCTATAATGGAGAAAGAAACAATAACTCTCAAGCTTCTTATCAGGGGAAAGAAAACCATTCTGCAATCAAAAGCTGATGAAAACCAGTATTTGTACACAAAGATCATTCTTAAAGAAAGTTTTTTCAAATGTGTGAGAAATACTAAGTGTTCTTTTTCTGTAAAGCAGAGGCTGTGACAAATTAATTAGCATTGGCTCATATGAACCTTTCAGAGACTGTAACCTTTGGCTGTGTTCTTTGCTTTTCTGAAAAATGGAGATTTGATGTATTTTGTTCTTTCAAACTAGATTTTATGTTCAGTTTTAAATAACAGTATACTTAGGCTAATGCTTTCAGCAGACTAAATATTTCAACCTGTTAGGGTTTTTGAGATTTAGGAAGCATACAACAGGGTGAAACTGTGTGCTTAATGTAGTTGGTCTAATTCAGAAAAAAAAGTGACTCTGATTATTCAGCTTTCATGGAAGGTATTGTGCTTGGGTATTCTGTCTCATTCCTGTGGGCATTTTATTATGTAGAGATTTTCAAAGAAGTGTCACTTGTAAGAAACTAAAACTTTTAAAGGAAAAAAAAAATTAATCTGTAGTAGTATTTACTGCTCATTAGAGTACTTAGGCACTTGTTCTAACGTATCACTTGAAAGCAGTAAGAACTTAGGGTGTGAATTCTGTTTTGTAGGTAGAGCTGAAGTTCCCAGCACCAGGCAAGCCTGGAAACTATCAGTACACAGTTTATTTAAGATCGGATTCATATATGGGATTGGACCAGATTAAACCACTGAAGGTGATGTTTAATTGTGTTATGTATTTATATTATAATGGGAGCTACTTCGTATGGCTATTAAAACCCCAGAAGTCCTGTTATCTTTAAGAATCCAAGCTGTCCTAATTTTAAAACAGTGGCAAGGAGGGACAAGTGGTTTCTACCTGATGCCAGTAGTGGCAGTTTTATGATGGGACGGAAGTTTGTGACGCTTTCTGGTGCCTGATAATTTAATACACGTTTTCTCACTTTTATTCAATTTCTGCAGTATGGCTGGCTCTGGCTTTATACCTTGAGGTCTGCCGTGCTGTTTCCCTGCCCTTAGTCCTAGATACATCCAGTTAATGAGAAAAATCTGGCATGCCTTATTTCTGGAAGCAGTTGTTGGTTTTGGTTGGGGTGTTTTGCTGTTTGGGGTTTTTTTGTTGTTTTGTTTTTTTTTTTTTTAACTGTCATGTAATTTGTTTTGGTTTGTGGGGTTTTTTTGTTTGTTTGTTTTCCCAAATTGGCATGTATTGTCTGTAACCCTTTTGTCCTGTCTTTTTTCTTTGTCCAATTACAGCTGGAAGTTCATGAAGCAAAACCAGTGCCAGAAAATCATCCACAATGGGATACAGCAATAGAAGGTGATGAGGACCAGGAGGACAGCGAGGGCTTTGAAGACAGTTTTGAGGAGGAAGAGGAAGAGGAGGATGATGACGATTAAACAATACTGTTGATTGACTACAATATCTGCACACACTGCAAACTCTTGGTCTGACTGTGGAACTGTACAGTAACCAAGAAACACAGTACAGAAGCTTTGAGAAGGCTGAGTTTAATTTTTCTTTACCAATTAAGAGTGCATTATGTAACTTCTCAGTGGAGGTGAAACAAATCTGTTGCCATTGATACACCTTGGGATATGCTTATGGCTCATTATAGCCTTCAAGTGCAGGATGGTGCATTTGTTTCAATTGAAAATAAAAGCTTTTTTTATTATAAATGTCCGAAAGTGTGGGCTATGTATTGTCTGATCAGTTTAGGGTCCAATTTAAATAAGAGGTACTATTAGCTAGAAGCAAACTTTAAATCAACTTTTCTGCATTAGGAATTTATTTTAGAAAACGTTTTGGTATATTTGACATTACAAATCTCTGTTGATTGAAACAACATCTGCTCAACTTTCAAACTCTTATTGGTTCTGTGGTATTCATTAAATATTTTGCTGTGATACTGCTCACGTCATTCATAGCTTTAAAAATCTGTTTTACTTAACTTGATCATTATAAATTGGCATCATACCCATTGCCACGTTCCACATATTCTGGAGGGCTGCTTTTTTAGGACTGTTGCCTTTTTATGCCCAAGATTATAATGGAAATCATAAACTTTCTTGACTCTGCCATAGGATACTTATTAATGGCTTAAAACATTTTTAAGCCTTTATTTCATCAGATCAGAAGATCTGAGTCTTTTGATAAACAAAATGTCTGAAAGCAATTTTGGGACCATGTGTTATGTAGTTTGGTGGCTTTTGTGTAATGCCTTTATAAAAGGTACATGCTGAAAGCCGAAGTATGTTCTTAACTCTGAATCTGCCTGACACTGTCGGAAACATTTTAAAGGTAAAATACAACATGCAAAGAGGGCATGTTTTGTATCAATTTTGAATTCCCATCAATAAACTGGACAATTTGATGGCTGTTTGCATTTGTAATAGTGTGCATCTCTTTGTCTGAGTTTTTTTACCTCAGTCTCCTGCAGGGTTGTAAGCAAGACAGTGATTCTATCCCTACCCCGTTTTAAAAAAACCAAGTCTAGTTAGAGAATAAATTCAGGGAGGAGAGAATCAGGGCTGTTAGTGTACTTTATGATTTGACAGAAGCCATGGATGGATTCTTCCTTTTCTTCCTCTCAATAAAACAAATGGAAGTGATTAATTAAAGTTGTATTTCTGTATTTCAGAAATACATGTGAGTGGTGTTCTGCAAGTAGGAACAGACTTATTTCTGTTCCTATGGATTGAACTATGAAAATGTGATGCTGTAAAACGTGACAAATTGTCATGCAGGAAAACTTCCATCCTGTGAGAATTGCCCAAAGCCAGAATAGGTGCACACTAATTTGTGACCTTGTTTATTAGAAAGGGTTGTCACTTTAATTGCAAATTTACATTGTTATAGTCTTTGTAATTGCCATAGTTGCAAATAAAACTGGAAAGTGTTCTAAATGAGATTATGGTATCTTTCAAAGTACTTCTGAAGTGCATATTGTGCAGGAAAAACTCTTGTAAAGCATAAGCAGTGTCAGGTGTTCAAACTGAAGAATGAAGACTAGGTTTGAATTAAATTGCTTTTACACTTGATGCCTTTTAACTCCGGTTTTTATGTGCAAAATACAGTAGAGAAATAACAATAAAAACCACTACTGGCTTTCCCGAGACTTTCAAGCCAAATACTGCACTGATGAGAGAAATGCTTGAGGAAGAGTCACCAGACTCCTTATTATCAAGTAGGCCAAATGAATGCTTAAACGTAACATCATTCTGTGGGAACAATTCATAGTGAACTTCTGCAGTTGTTAAAAGTTGGGAAGTGATTATAGTTAGGAGATATAATTGATAGTAAGAGCATGGGGCGGGGGGGAGGGAGTGCTCTGACTACTGATCCCTAAATTTGACTATTAAAAGTCAAGGTACATACTTGCAAGCTGTGAATGCATTGAAGTGACTTTTTTTTAAAAAAGAAGAAAGAATCATGTGCCTGGGTGTGAAGTATTTTATTCTTAAAGATCGAAGCTGACAGCTGGGATTACACTGAAAGTCTGCAAACCAAGGATAATTCTATGGCGCTAACAAAGGCTAAATCTAATACTTCTTCAAATATGCTCCTGTATAGTCAAGGTAACTTAATAGAAGATGTGTGGAAAAGAATTGCAGCGGTATTGGAAATCTTCGTAACGTGAAGGCGGCACCCTGATACTTCCTCTCCTAAAAATACCAGCTATGTTGTTGTGTGTCATTTTACAGCGCCTTCTGAGACAGATGCAAAAATGGGCCTGAGGAGGTATTTAAGTTTCACGCAATTAAAAACCCCAACTGCAGATGCACAACCTGTACGAGTATTACTGCATTGCTGAATTGCTGGTCTAGAGGGTAGTGTGTCCACTAGTAACCATTTTTTAATAATTATTTGAAGTGTCATTCAAAGATCGACTACCTCTCTCTTGAATAATGGTTGCTAGGCTGGGTAAAACTTCCCAGGAAGAAGCAGCTTTTTGTGCTCACTGTTGTACATGCCTTGCTTTTTGATAGGAATGAATTCAGCCAATTTGACACCGAACTCTTTTGAGACTGGACTAGTAACTGAAGAGTAAAAAAGTTCTAGAGATAAAATCTGCTTTGCTGCTGCACCTCTGTGCAGTAGTGGCCCAAGCATAATTTGGAGGCACCTAGTATCGTTTCAGTGTCAATAGGGTTATTTTTGCCCTTCTGCTATCGCGCTCCTCTCTGTGCCCCCTTGTTCTCGATGGGAGTAAGCAGCCGGACTGTCCACCCAAGCGGAGATGCTGTAAATGCCTTCAGGGCTTGCAGAAGCCACTTCCAAGGGGAAAAAATTGGCCTTGGCTAGAAGAGGCAGGAGGGTGATGCAGCGCAACTGGTCCTGCTCCTCCTGGCCCAGCCGGTGCATTGATACAGGGGGCGGTAACTTGCAATTAGTAGGTGGCAGTGCCATAAATTAGATTTTGGGTGAACACTGCTTGTTAAGATACAGACTAAATTTGCAGTAGGTATGTGTAGGTAAAAGGAACAAGTTACAAAAGTGGGATTTTTTTTGTTGTTTTTTGTGTCAAATGATTTAACTTTTCCTGCCCCCTCAAAATGTTGGTGGCGGATGGTCTGGTGCAGGGTCTGGAGCACAAGTCTGATGAGGAGTGGCTGAGGGAACTGGGGTTGTTCAGCCTGGAGAAGAGGAGGCTGAGGGGAGGTCTTACTGCCTTCTACAACTGCCTGACAGGAGGGGGTAGTGAGGTGGGGGTCAGTCTCTTCTCCCAGGTGATGGGCGATAGGATGAGGGGAAATGGCCTCAAGTTGCGCCAGGGCAGGTTTAGGTTGGACGCTGGGAAAAATTTCTTCACCGAAAGGGTTGTCAAGTATTGGAATGGGCTGCCCAGGGAAGCAGTCGCGTCCCCATCCTGGGAGGTATTTAAAGGATGGGTGGATGAGGTACTTAGGGCCATGGTTTAGTGGTGGGATGGCAGGGTTAGGGGAACGGTTGGGCTTGATGATCTTAAAGGTCTTTTCCAACCTGAACGATTCTGTGATTCTATTTAAGGAAGCATCACTTTTTTTCTAGTCTGATGCTGGGTGACCAGACAGTTGCACTTGTGCAAAAACCTGACAAACCCTCTCTAAACTGCAAATGCCTTGTGAAGGGGGAAAACCCGTAAGGTGTAGGGGAAGGGAAGGAGGCTTTTGAGGCGGCGGGGTGCAGTTCCCGGCCGCGCTCCAGCAGGGGGAGGCAGGGGCACGGATTTCTGCAGGAAACCCTGGGACTCTGCCAGGGGATACCGAGCTGTGGGTTTGGGTTTGTTTTCCCCCTTCCTGGAGAATAAAGCCATAGACGGAGGTTTCTTTTCTCTATTTCTGGTCTTTTAAACAAACTCGACTGTTACATGTGCGTTCCCCCTGTTTTTACATCTGTTTGTCTGTGGTGTTTTGGGGTTTTTTTCCCCCAAACGCCTTGCTGACTCTTCATTTAAAAACTGCTGAAGGAAACCCATTTTAAGATTGGAATCAGAATTCCTAAATCAGGATTATTTAAATTATTATTAATTTTTATTTAAAAATAAAAACCTGGCAGAGAAAGAAAGGCAGAGCTTCCTTTTGTAGCAGGAGCTGGGCTGCTAATGAGTCCCTTTTGAGCCTTAAATGTTCCTTTGCATTAGGTTTTGGAGAAGTATTTGCCTAAGGTGGGCATCGTGAAGGTATCTCCGATTCAGCTGTATTCTAAGCTCTGCGAGGTGAGGTACGTTAGGTGGTCCTACCGTGAGGATGCCTGTGCCTGGAAGAGCTGATTTATGGGGTACCTGGGGTGCCCTGCGGGCGGCTGCCTGCACTCGCAGCATGCCGTGGTCAAGTTTTACATCAAGTTTTACACTCGAGTTTTACATCCCTTGCAGAGACACATTTAAAAATGCCCCTGGCAGTATTGTCTTCAAAATCTGCTCAGGGCGATGGTGTGCTCTTTTCTTAGGGTTCATCGAAGACTTGGCAAGAGGACCTGAGTGCTGGATTAGAGGTTGAACCTGCGTTTAAACCCGTATCTGTTCAGCAAGGTAAGCGGGTGCTTTGTTGGCTGTGCTGTGGCAGGGCCTTTCAAGTTGGGGAACAAACAGAAGAGAGAACTTTGGGTGACTTGTGTTCGGTATCAAACTCGAGATGGGATACCAAATCTGTGCACGCTGTACGCCTGGGTGATGTTCATGGCTTGCACTTCATTTTTTTCATGTCAATGTTTTGTTTTAAGATGTGATTTGAGCCCACGCAGACACTCGGTGTGCTCTTTTCTTGGGGTTCATCGAAGACTTGGCAAGAGGACCCGAGTGCTGGATTAGAGGTTGAACCTGCGCTTAAACCCGTGTCTGTTCAGCAAGGCAAGCGGGTGCTTTGTTGGCTGTGCTGTGGCAGGGCCTTTCAAGTTGGGGAACAAACAGAAGAGAGAACTTTGGGTGACTTGTGTTCGGTATCAAACTCGAGATGGGATACCAAATCTGTGCACGCTGTACGCCTGGGTGATGTTCATGGCTTGCACTTCATTTTTTTCATGTCAATGTTTTGTTTTAAGATGTGATTTGAGCCCACATAGACACTACTTAGTTGGTAGAAATAGTTTTCTGCCAAAATTGTTTATATTTATCACTCAAATAACAGCACTGTTTCTGGCAATGAAACCTATTAATAAACATAATTAGCACAATAGATTGTAAAGCTAATGATAATATTTTTAGGCCAAATTGTGGACTACCTAGAATTTAATTTCAAATGTGTGCTGAATCAGGAAGCATTTTCAACCTTTCACTGTGTAGAAGCCTTCCACATATATGCTCTAATAATTAAACAGGGGAGACGTTACGGTTACATTGCGTGCATGGAATTTAAGAGCACAAAGGAGGCTGCGTGGACCACCTTGAGCAATGTTTTCAGTTCATTCACCTTAATTTTGAAATAAGGTGTGAGTGCTTTCCCTTTTATGCAAGCAACATCGCTAGATGCTTCATGGCACAAAGCTGGAGGCATTCTGGGGTGAAACCCTAGAAAAGCTGGACACCTTGTGGCTATCTCCTGCAGGACAGTCCCCAAGCTGGGAGAGCCCTGATGCTGCTGGGGCATTTCTGGTCCGCCAGTGAGGATCGCCCAGAGGTTCCTTTTGGCTTTGCTTGGTCATGGTTATTAAATGCTGCAAAGGCCAGGCTGGTATGAGGCCACCTTTAAATTAAGGTGGCTGAAAATGAAATGTCCTTGCTGGGAAAGGTTGTCCTGGCTTTCAAGCATGGTTTTCCATCACTGGAGTTGTTCACATGCATGCCACAGATATGGCATCTTTTGTAGCCTTTATACCCAGTACCATTATACCTCGTACCATTATACCCTATCAGCCCACCCTGCTGTCTCTGATAGATGCTCGCCCCAGACGTATGCAGGGATGAGAATGAGGCCATACTCACCAATACGCCAAGCTGATGTTTTCCGCAGCTGGGAAACGGGATAGCAGTGACAGCAGGGACTTCACCTTCGTACCACCAAGCATCTGTACTGAGATGCCTGGATTTATTTGCATGCCATCGTCCTGTCAAGGAGACCCTTCAGGAGAGCAGGAGCTGTGGAAGGCCAGTGGCGTATTGTTTATTGGGTGTTTGATTTTTTCCTTCCTGGCACGCAACCCCTCCTCCATGCCCAGATTACAGCTATGGATTTTGTGCTTTCTAATGTATGCATGTGCAGTAAATTAAACTCAAATTGAATGACCAATTTCCTTACAGCTGAAGCTCCATTAATTACTATGTGTAAATCACATTAGCTGAGATTAGGTTATAATGGCTGTAAAATATACACTGTCCATGACAGGGTGGTGAGATTTGGAGGCCCAGGTGACAACCACTTTGGTCACTTGAAACGAACAGAGGCAATGTGATAGTTCTTGCTTCAATTTGCACGGGGCATTTGGTCCATCCGAGCCGCCCAGCTGTGCAGGTCCCTCCAGATCAATTCGGATGCAGGACAGCCTGTTGCTCTCTTGGTCCCGTGTACAGCACGTGGGTGGCAGCTTCGCATCGCAAGACAATTTAAGCAACCTCGTTTACATCGTTAGCTTCTCCTAAATGTCCTGTGGCAGAAGGCACTGCTGCCTACAGGTACTTCTTCCTTAAGCTATGAGGATTTACTCTTTGCAGTTAACTTCCTCACATAAGGTTTTATCTTGGTTGTATCTTTTTATGGTTCCCTCCTGACGTAGATTTGTTAGGTGTATTTGATTCCTTCTTTTTTTTTTCCCCTCCTTCGTTGCAATCGGGGCTGAATAGTTCATTCAGATGATGAAAAGCTGCTCCATTGTATTTTACATTCAAATTCACATTTAATATATAGTATGTACACTAAAAGTTACTAGGGGTTTAAAATACAGAGACTTCTATACTCAGGCTCTTCATTTCTTGGCAAAAATTGCCTTTAAAATGTCTGGCCCATCTCTCAGCGAGCTTATAAGACTTGAGGCGACCAGGCAGGGCAGCTGGGGCCGGACCTTGGTGCAAGTGGCTCATGTCACCTGCTCGCACCCCACCCTGTGCCCCCTGGAGACCCTCTGCCCCTGGGTCCCAGCATGGGGGTTCAGGCTGTTTTGGACAAGTGAAGAACCTCTTCTCCCATCGGCATTTTTGCCTGGTAGCTGTGGAAGTCAGGACGATGACCTCCCACCACCTGAAGGGCTGTCACTTTCGGAAAGAGGGTGTTGGGTTGGTGGAGGATGCCTGGGTGCTGCTGCTTCTTGTGCGATGACTCTGTCCCCACCATGGTGACACCAGAGCTGGCTCTGCCGGGCACGCGGCAAACAGCTAGGTGCTGCATCGAGCGCTTTGGAAGCAACGGGATGAACCAAGCATTAAAAGTAAGAGAGGGTTGGGTGGCGGTGCCATAATCTGCATTATAAGCCCAACAGAAGCAGAGGGCGTAAAGGAGAAATAGTCGGGAACAACACAGTTTGCCCAGTCCATTGCCTCCTTGCAGCATCGATGCTGCAGCCAGACCCACCTGGTGTGTCTCTGTAACTTCTTCTTCCAAAAGGCTGATGATGGTGATGCCGTGAGCGGTGCCTGTGCGACGTCACCGGGGCGTCAGTGCTGCTGCCCGCGTGCCGCCCGGCCAGCCCTGCCCAGCTCCCCATCTCCCACGCTCGCTGCTAAAAGCCAATTAAAACAAAAAACCAGAGCGATATTGTTCAACCCCCGGCATCTCTTAAAAGGGAAGCATGGCCCCCTCGGTCAAATGTGAGCCAGGGAGACTGGCAGGAATGACAGCAATTAATCACGGCGCTGCTTTGAATCTTTATGTAAGTGCTCAGCGTTAAATATTACAACGGCACCAGCGCGGAGGCTGACACCAGCCTTTGTAATCCAGGTCTCTGTAGATGTGAAGTTGTAGGCCAGGCAATAATGAAATAATTCAGCTTGTTAGATACAGGCAAGGCTTTTTGGTATGCACATCATGCCAGCCTCAAAAATGATGGAAGTGTCAAAATAGCAGAGGAGGGAAAATATAAGAAAACCCCTAAAATCAACCCTTTTATTTAAAAAATATCACGACTAAAATTAGATTAGTGTTATTATAAACCTGATGTGATTTCTGAAGTTGAGCATGTGAGCATTTAATCAGCTAGCTCAGATAACTACCAGGAAGTATGTTTTGGTTTTGGGGGTTTTTTTTTCAGATTTTTTTTTTCCTTTTTTTGTTGGCAGCTATTCCACAGCTGGAAAGAATTTTTTTTTCTCATCTCTGGCACAGATCAGAGGCCATTTGTAAAGTTTAAACCTCCTTTTCTAGGTCAACTAATTGCTTGCCAGTGATAAGACCCAACAAGTCATTGCAGAGTTACATGTGGATGAAGGACAGCAGAGCCTGTCCTGGGATTCTGGATTTCACATGACTTTGGGGTACTTTGGGGCTACACTACACTGAAGTACTTCCCCCACCACCAGTAAATTAAAATCCAGATACAGATCATCCTCAGAAGCCAAAGGGTTGATGAAGCCTTTGATGTATTCCTGATCTCTACTAGTATTTTTTTTTTAAAGGAGAGTGGTGTACAGCCAAGAGCTGTAGCTGGTGCCTGTCTGTTGGCAAGGCAAAGGCGTGTGTAGGTGCCGCAGCTGCCTGGGGGGCTGCACAGCTGCATTTCACTCCAGCAGCAGGACAGCACTGCTCCAGGGTTCTACCCATGGGTATCGCGCCCGTCAGCAGCGTGCCGGGGGCCCCCCGTGTCTCTCTTGCAGCCACCACCATCTCTGATGTGTTTGTGGAGAGGTGTCCGTGCGTTGGCTCCAGCCTGGGGATATGCGTGGCCTGCCCTGGGTGGAAACTGGCCTCTACGACAGGTGCCAGACGTGGCATTTGGATATACTGACAGAGGAGGGACGCCTGTCCCGTGTGCCCATCCATCAGGTTTTTTGGGAAGCGGAGCGCTGCATTTATGTTCCTAAATCCACGCTCATCACTGAAGTACCCTCTTTCACCCCAGGCCCCCCTTCTCTCCTCCAAGTGATGAGCCATGGCATTTGAGCCCTTGGACCATGATGGCCATTCAACAGGCTCGAAACCATGCCAGGGTTTGGCTGCGGAGAGGCCTGCCCCTCCTTGGTCATACCAGCAGATGCTGTGTGTGGAAGTTTCTCGACGGAGTTTGTATGCAAACAACATACAGCTCCTGACTGCTGATGGCTATCCAACTCCCTGGCTAATTAAAATCTATAAACTATGCTGGCATATGTAATTTAAAAAATAGCTATGCTATAGTATGACTATGCATGCGTATTGACTAAAAATAGCACTTGCCAAGAGTAAAAAAAAAGAGATAATTACAGTGAATTTGGATAGAGACTGATTTTCTTTTTTTTCTATTGAATTAAGGAAAAGGAGTATGCAAACATAGCTTATATAGAGACATGTATCTTTACTGCTCTTTTAGCTGTGGAGAAAAATCAAATCTACAGGACTCGGACATTTGTATACAATTTTATTATATGAAATTGCTATTAATGGCTTTCTCTCTGGCGAGTTTTGCTTGAGGGCGGCAGCTGAGCCCACCCCAGCTGGTGCAATGAAGTGCTCCCCTTGCAGGAGTCAGGAGATGGCTCCATCGCACCTCCTCTTCCCTCTCTTTCGGGTGTGCGAGCAAGCCCTCCGTCTGGGGAAGAGAGGCTTTCTGTGGTGGAGGTATAGATTTCTCCCTGCAGCACTCATTAATGTTTGGAGACCAAAGTTTGGGGACTGAACCCTTGGCTGGCAATGGCTTTCTTGGCCTTTGTCCCCCTCAGGTGTGACACACGTCGGCCGTTGTCACCACCCAGCCTAGCATCTTCAGCACTATTTCCCTGTGATTTCTGTACTAATGTGCTCTCAGGAGTGCCGTGTTTTTCACGATGGGAATAACTTCTGCTTTCCTAGTGCCAGAGCAGTTCTCCAAGCCCAAGGAAGGAGAGGGGGAAGCTGGAGAGGGTGCGATCCTGCTCTGGTTCAAGGGGAAGGGCCCACGCAAGGCCATGGCATGCATTGTGGCAGATGGCGGGGAGGGAGAAGAGCCCTGTTTGATACCCCCCTCTGCCAAAAAAGTGGTGTGCCATTGCTTCTCTTTTGATCACATCCATGCAGCAAGCCCAGCAGCTCAGGCTTTGCATCTGTAAGGCAGGGCCAGGCACACAGGGAAGCAGAGCATGGGCATCTGTGCCACCCATGTGCCAAATGGGAGCTGATTAATGAAATCCGGTGGTACCTTGCACAGGAATGGGGTTTGCTGGCCAAGATCTCCCACTGCCGAGCAGGGAGCTGCCGGCTGTGGCTGGCCTGTAGGGGTTTTATTGGGGAAGTGCCTGGGGGGGGGCCCTGGGATGGAAATGACTGTAAAACCAGCAGAGTAACCCAAGGAACAAACCCCCTCATCTGGAGGATTTTTTTTAAATTACTGCTCAGACCCAGTTATCTCTACTGCAGAAAGTTAGGCTGCTTGAGCGAGTTATTTGAGAAAGATGCTCAAAATAGGAAATGTTTAGATCGTTGCTTCTGTTTTCATTTCATTGAGCTACTAATTGAATTTATTATTGTACTATGAAATTATATTTGTTAAAATATTTGTTAAACCCGATGATAACACTTCCCAGCTCACAATCCCTCACTATATAAAAGCCAGAACTTAGAGCAAAGATGCTGGTTAATCAACTCCTGGAAATTTCCCAGAATCAGAGAAAAATGCATTTAGGAAAGATACTCTTTTAGGATAAACCCTAATGCTGTTTAAACCGTTTTGGCTTCCTTGATGGTAAAAGAATGATTGAGTTTTCCCTGTAAAAATAGCGTGCAAGCCTCTGGGATTCTGCCAGATATGAGCTGCTGTAAAACATGCACCCAAATTGCACCCAAGCTCTCTGCTCCATCCCGCGAGCATCGCTGGGAGGACAAGTACCTTTCGTGCCATGCCCTGGGCTCCGGGCATGGGAAGGAAATGGGCTGCATCCGCCACAAGGTCCCCCCTGGGTCTGCCCCGGCTGGCCCAAGGGGAGCACGGTGCTGGTTGTGCCTGGTGGCAGGTACAGTATCTGCAGGGGTGAAAAATACACTGGCTGCATGAAACCCCTCTGTCGGGGTACTATTGCGGTTCTTACAAGAAAAAGCTAATGTTTCAGTGCATTGCCTCACAAATAACAGTCCTGGTGCGTAGTCAGCGAAGAGTTTCTAATTCAGCCTTTCAATGCCGTACCCTTGTCAGGCACTTCTCATGTAATTAGCAGCAGAAAGCCATGCAAAAACCGAATCCTGACTCTTCCTTTACCTTCCCATGGAATGAGATGCGGTAATTGTCATCCATCTTGTTCCTGGAGCAAGTCCCTCTGCTCAGCATCTGCTGAGTTAGTGCTGAACGAAGACGCTGGGCCATGCCACACCATGGTGGTGTGTCCGTTCTCCTGGGAAAAGCCTTCAGAGGTGCTGTTGCAGGAGCCAGCGGGAGCTCTGTCAGCCATACAGCAACATTTGCCAACGCAGAGGCCCAAGGCTGGTACCACGTCCCTGCAGGGCTGTCCCTCCGCTGCTTCTCCCGCTTCGCAGGAGGGTTTGCCGGGTTGCCGACAGCACCGGTGAAGCCTCCAGCTGCACCCAAGTGCTGAACGGTGAGGCTGCTGCCCCACAGGGTGGCATGCACAAGGCTGGACGTGGGGCCGGAGGGGAGAGCGGGGCTCCTTCCCCTGCACCCTGCAGCTTTTCCCTATGCCGGTGTTGTGGTTTAACCAAGAAAATTCACTCTATCCCAGCTGAAACCAGGACAGCCAGCACCAGAGCCACCTCTTTAAGGGATGCAGATACTGCACCGGGGCAGCACCACACATCTGGAGCAGGCACTGGGCGTACCTGGAGGGCAAGAGCCTGGCAGCTCGGCCACTTTGGCTCTGCCCCAGCAGATCAAGGTACCCTGGGTCTCAAGAGAGTCTCATTAGAAAATATTTGCGGATAAGCAAGTCAGTGTGTTACATCCCAGCCGGCATCGACACGACCTCCTTGTGCTGGACCTGGAGGCACATCACAGTTTTAGCATCACTGCTGATGCTGGACAGGCAGAGATGGTCCGTGGCCAGTCACCTCAGTCATATTAAAAAAGATATAAGAAATGACCATGTGTGTCAAACACCTTAACCTGGGGGGGATGAATCAGCTTGCTTTGTTTCTTACTTGCGTCAGGTTGCTTTGGTGTTCCAGAGTTTTGGCTCTGGCTTATTATACCTTATTCTACCTGCCCGCTTTGGGTGTGGGGGATTTTGCCCAGGCACTCAGCCTTTTGGGTATGGTCACTCTTGGATTTTGCTTGAAAGAAGCTCAGAGGGGAAGGGAGAAGGCGCTATTTCTGCAGCTCAAAGGATTATTTTTTTTATCGCTAAGGATGCCATGTGACATTATTGCCTTTCTGAGCTCTTTAACACAGCAATAAACGAGCCGTTAAAATATTTTAAAATCAATAAATGTAAAAAAGAAGGAAGCAAATTACCAAGCCGCTCCTGATGTTTAGTGATTTGGGAAATAATCCTGCCCTCAAGCGAGCAGTGAGCTGGGGCAGGGAGGTGTCTGGGTGACCTTGCAGGGGCTGCTGTGCCAGGGGACGGAGCGGGTCTGGAACCCATCCCGGGGGCAAAGGGGGCTGCGGGGTGGCCAGAGGACATGGGCTGAGCTGGGCAGGGGTCTGAGCAGGATGGGAACCCTGCCCTGACATCCCTTGCCCATTCAGGCTGCTGCCAGGCTTTTATTTGGGAGTTTCCCTTTGCCTTGGGCACGGCCTTAATTTTCAGTTCAGCCTCCTGAGCAAATTGCTGGCGCACCTCAGTAAGCCTCCGCGGCTCTACTCAAATCTAGCAACCTGCCTAAACGAAAGGTGACCCCCAGGGCTGGGCTGGGCAGGGGGGGGTCGGCGGGTGGGGGGGGGCCCCGGCAGCCTGGGGGTTTCGTGGTCGCCCAAGCACTGATCCCACCTCACCTCCTCCGCTGGGAGCGCGCGGGGAGCGGTGGCAGCCAGGGCTGGAGTCACAGCCCCCTCGCCGCTGCTTCCAAAGGCTGATGCCTCCGAATGACTTCTCAGCAGCTGTCCTCCCTGGAGAGCCGCTTCCTTGAAAGATGAGACCACTCTTGTAATTAAGGTAATTGTTTAAATTCATTCCTTAAACCAGACCCCATCATAACTTAACCAACTGCATCTACGCCTGCATCGGGGGGTGAAGAAGGTCGGGGCGGGTGTCATGAGATTAAATCAGTGCCTTGAAAGATTTATAGGTAAAAATCTTGTTAAACTGAAATGCCTAATAAAGAAAGATACAGGGAAAAAAAATCGCATAGGGGGCATAACCCGGGCAAGCAGCTGCCCCAAAAATCTCGCTGCTGCCTTTTGGACAGCAGTGACCAAGGGGGTGAATGTCACCCTTGCAGCCAGGCGTTTGCCGGTGGCAGAAAGAAGTGCTCCAAGCCCCCGCCTCACCTTCTGCCCAAATAGCAGGTAGGGCCGCGCATGCTTAGGCTCTTTCAGGATACTTAATTTCCTTTCTCACTTACCCTGAATGCTTTCTGATTTCATGGAAATCTGAAGGTAATTGAATGTAATTGTTTAAAGAATCGAATTATTTAAATTATAGGGTAATGCTTGAAATAAAATGACAGTCTGTGGGAGTTTATTAATGTTGGTGGTGGATGGAGAGCAGCGGAGTGCTGTGTGCCATCCCGCCTGGTGCGGGGCTGCAGGGCTGGGTGTGCTGGGGAGCAAGTGGCTGGGGAGGGACGATGGTGCAAGGTCAGGATCCGGCACTCTCCTGCGTGGGTGACAGCCTCTGGGATGCTTGTCCCTTGCTGGGAGAGCCCGGGCCATGGCCAGGTTTGTCCTTGATCCAAAGTGACCTGGGCAGTCAGCAAGAGCTGGTGGGTCAGTCCCTCTGTGAGGCAGGGTGACAGAGATTACCCTGTACCTGTTCCCCATATCCACGATGGCGATGGGCACCTGTGACCCCAACCAATGTTGCTAGCAAAAGAGGAACCCACAGCCAACAGACAGCAGGGCAGGGCTTTGGTGTGGCTGCTGGTATTTCAGATGTCGCCTCAGGTGGCCAAGGGTAAAATTAGGGTAAAATTTATATCCGTGGCACAAAAAAATACCCAGCTAGTCTGGAGGCAGGCAAGCAAAGCCCTCACGCCCAGGAGACTGTGTGAGCTAGGGGCGAATCCAGCACTGAGAAACTTGCGTCTGAACCCGGGGCGTTGGGCTGCGTCCCTGATCACCATTAAAGCCCTGGCCCTGCGCCCCTCGCCGTGCCACTGCCTGCCCCAAAAGCTTCACTCCTGCATCTGGGGTCTGTTCCTGTGCAGAGGAGGTTGTGAGGACAAGCAGCAGAGGGAAGGGCTGGAAAATAATCGATACAAAATGGGTGAAAGACAAATATCAAGACACGGATGAAAAGGGCATGGAGGGGGAGGAAGACACAGTGAAAAAGATTTGTATTTAAAAAAATAATTTGCAGATTGACGGTGGTCCATGGTGCTAGTAGTGGTCGGAGCAGCAGTCGCCAGGAGGCAGGAGGCTTCAGTCGTGCTCCTTGCTCTGCTGTCACCCACCTCTCTGTGCAGGGATCCGTAATATTTATCTGCAGTATCCTCTTCATTTACAGATCCTATGCCTACAGGGGAAAGCGTTTTAGCATTTTTGAGGCTAGCTGACACCCATGGCCTCAGGTAAACAAGCCTTTATTTTTTTATCCTCCACTTTGTCACCTTTTTCGTTTCTGTTTGGAAATGAAGTCATTACTTCACTCAACCCTGTTTCTATCGTTTGGTGGGCAGATTTACTTGGGCAGTGATTTACAGCTCCCCTACCCCCTCCACCTCCCCCCTCGCTCTGCACCCAGGCACACCTCTCTGCACGTGGGCGAGTGGCGTGGGCGAGTGGCGTGGGCAAGCCTCGGGCCGGAAGGGCCAGCTTTCGGTTGAAGGGCGGCACCAATATGCGACCACAGCTGCTTGTGTGGTTCCCGATGCTCGTGCGAGCGTGCTGCAAGCCCGCAAAGAGCCCCTTCCCCTCAACTGTCCCGGGCAAAACCTTCCCCTTGGCCCCACCTCTGGCCCATCTCCCTTCGCCCCTCGCCCCTCTTTTGGGGCGCCCAGGATCCGTGAATGAGCCTTGACATTCGACTTCATAGCAGATGTGAATGCTTCGGACCATTCCTCTGACGTTATCTCATCTTCCCTTGCTTCTGGCCGTAAGTTAAGCTGCCCTCCAGACCAGCTATATGTTTTAAAGCAAAATTCTTTAAGCTTAAAATTCGAGGTTGTCAAATAAGCCCTGTGAAGAGCATAGTCCAAAGAACTCTGCAGTCCTTAACTGAGCAAAACTTGCTCCCAAAGCAGTGGGGGTTGGTTTGGTTTGAGGCCTGCAAAATTACGCATGGCGTGAAAAATGACAACGACGAAGAATTCCCAATCCCCTCCCTGACACTTTGCTATTGTGTGGTGTTGTATTAATACCACGTTTTTTGCGAGAGGCCACAGCTGATGCCTCCGCACTGTGCTGTTTGGCCAGCCCGCCCCTGCTAGATGACAGGGGTAACGTGGTGTGACACAACCAACAGCACCGGTGTGACAAGCCACAGCAGCAACGCATCTGCTCAACCAATGTGAAACAACAGGGATGGCTATGCTCAAAATTTTAAACAGCTTCAAAGAGGAGAGAGGCTTTTTAAAAGACTCTGTCATGATTTTTTCTTAATTGCTCATACTTTTTCCCATTTACCCTATTATGGAACTTAAAACTGGAATTTGCACAGTGCTCCAGTTCCTTCCATTTTACTCTGGTACGGGAATCCATGAGTGCAGGCCCACAGACCTTTTTTTCTGAGGGAAAAAGGGGGATTACAGGATTTTGCCAGGATGAAGGCTGGGCTGAGGAACACTTGGGTACTTCCTTACCCAGCGTGTTTGTGAGTACCATGGGTTTCATAAACCAGTAGTGGAAGACAGAAAACAGTTGTTCCAATTCTGTCCTGGTAATACATTTTTTTTTACACCTACAATGCCTGTCAAATTTGTAGCAATGCAAGCAAAACAAAAAGAAAGAATGCTGCCTTGTTTCTCTTGGATCTACTAAACTTTAATTTTTTTTTTCTTTAAATGCACAAAATTTTTCTTTAGCCATGATTTTAAGAAAGAAATAAACACCCCAGCCATCCTCCTGACCTTATGGTGCTTGCAAGGGACTGGTGGTGTGAGCTTGAGCACCTCACCTTGCTCACAGTTGCTGGTGGGCTGATGCTTGCCCTCCTCCCCGTTGGCAGGGAATGGCACCAGCACGGCCCCAGCTCTTATTGGTACGAATGGCCCAGGATCTGGGGTTCCTTGCTTTTCCTCTTCTTCCTCGGTAGATACAACAGGCTCAATGTTCATCTCATCTTCTGTGGTGACAGGTCAAAAGTAACTCCCCTAAAAGCTGTAAAGCCAGTGTGCAGGGACCACAAAACCAGCAGGACCAGTAACCACAGCTGCAAGCCCGTCTGATGAGGGAGTGGAAACAAAGAGAGGTGAGAAGCACATTTGGGCTTGCAGTAAATACTGACTAACAATATATGTGAGCGTGTGAAGTGGGCAGCGGGGAGCTGTGCAACACTCACAAACAACTGCGACAAACCCCTTTGCTGGGATAAGTTGTTCTAGCACAGTCAATGGAGCATGGCAGGATTATTGCGATCATTATTTATTATATTTATTACAGGGTTTGGGGTTTTTTTTGGTGGTAAGAGCTGCTAGTGCTGTGCTAGGTAAGGGAAGACCTGGTGCCTTCTTCGATGAGTGACTGGAAATGCAGTGAAAAGCCGCTCCCACATCCTGCCCAAACGCCATGGCATGGCTGTGATAACTGATATTTCTACATATTATGGATATCCTTGCCTGGCCATGCCTGTAAAATTATCCATGCAGTCAACTCGTGTGTGTTTGGGTACAGGTGCCTTTGTGTGTGCATGAGCAAACACTCTCTGTGCACACCTAGAGTCGCCGGCAAAAAGATCTCAAGCGCTATTGCCCCCATTGCCACGCAAATTATCCAAAATGAAGTGACCGGTCCTTCCCATCCGTGGCATCACGTCAGCTCAACATCGGGCCAGGCTGCTGCAGGAGCGGGACAAAGGGCTGATGCTACAGTCCGGTTTCCATGGCAACAGAGGAGGGGTAGTGGAACCAGAAATGTTGCAAACACCCCTTCTGCTCATCGCAGCCCAATGCACGTTATTGCGAAAGATACTGCTGCTTGGGCGGGGAGGGGGGAGGCGGGCGGGAGGAGAGTCCAAATGCCTTTACCTTTCAGCTTGCGGAGTTTCTGAAATAAAAAGAAACGGCATTTTTTTTTTTCTCGGTGTAGCTGCGAAGAGAAAGGAAAGCCGACGCGCAGGCCTCGTTTTCTGCGTGTAAAACGTGTGTGTTCTTTAAAAGGCAGTGGTTGGCTGCTTTTCCGGACATGATGTGGTTGAAGCTGTCATCGTAATGGAAATTCATTGCTGTAGCTATGGTAAATCGAGTTTTCTGCCTGTGCTGAATGCATTAGTCTAATGAGATGTTTGCAGCTGGAGAGCCGAGCTGCTGGAGACTTGCACTGTGCTAAGAGACAGGGAGAAGATGGCTTTTGCTGGGGTCTGTGTGACTGTGCTGAAAGTCCTCTGCCCTTTGGGTCCCAGTGCCCGGGCTCTCTAAAGACACTGCTCAGTGTTTTAACCTAAGCAATAGGTAAGGGGAAAGCATGCTTCTTCTTCTCTGCCTGATGTTTGTCGTTGAGCCTTGCTGGAGCAGTTCTCGTTCTGCTTGTCTGTATGGTAACTTTACAGCTCCTCAGGTGGAAACTCTCTTCACCAAAGCACACCCTGACTTAGCCCCGGGAGCAGTTTGGGTGAGGAGAGGGGCAGCGGAGCAGCCCCTGCCGCAGGGCGCGGCAGCGGGAGCACGCGTGAGTGTGTGTGTGTGTATGAGTTGGTGAAGACTTCAGACCAGAGAGCACTCTGCATGCAGGGCAGCTTCGGGCTTTTCCAAATCTGAATCCAAGCAGGTTTTTGGTTTTGGAGTTTTTTTTTC
The DNA here is from genome assembly GCF_000687185.1 of Egretta garzetta. Taxonomy (NCBI): domain Eukaryota; kingdom Metazoa; phylum Chordata; class Aves; order Pelecaniformes; family Ardeidae; genus Egretta; species Egretta garzetta. The sequence goes on from NW_009258268.1 coordinate 97,070, forward strand.
TTTTGCTGCCAGGTGAATAATGCCTCTTCCATTCTAAAAGCAACTTATTTTGCAATATACATAGCAGGCAGTATTTATACCAGTGTAGTTCATAGAGCGATTAGTCTAATTGTAATTCTCCTCATATCTTCAAACCAGATGTTTATCCCTAACTGAAAACTGAAGGGAGCAATACTGTTTATATGCTGGGTTTTTCCTTCAAGATGAACAGGCATCTAGCTAATGAGGGACACCAAGGATTGAATACTTTAGCAGAGTTTATATTTGTCTTTTCAGGTGTTTTAAAGGTAACTTTGAGGAAGGACAGAGCACGGGGACGAAATGCGTGCGGGCGCCCGGCTAGCCCTGCTGGTCTCTCCCTAACTCTGCCGCTGCCGCCCCAGCCCGCAGCCCCACCACTCCCTGACGGAGGGTGAAGCCCGGCGTGGTTCAGTGAGTAATTCAGCCTTTGAGATCTGGGCGCCGTTTCCCTTTCCGTAGCTGGTGAATGGCTGCGAGCGTTGGTTCCTTTGCCTCGGGTTCATCTAACGGCAGCGGTCTGGGGGAAAGAAGTTGCTTTTGGCTTTGGTGCATACGAGGCTTGTGGCAGGAGTATAAAGTTAATCTGGCAAGCTGCAGGAGGAAAGTTGTTTGAATTCTCTGCTTGGAGGGGGATTTCTGCTTAATCCTGGGTTTGTTTCAAGCGGCTTCTGCAGATGCTTTGCTCAAGGATAGACCAAGGGCTTTTCAAATTGAATACAGGCACAATGGAAATGTAAAGCAGGTGAAGGGGGTTTAAGTAGCAAATACTTGGAAAGCGAGGGGATGTTGTTGTTTGTGGGAGCAGGACTGGAGTCTAAAAAGTGTCTTTGTGCCACAGGAGTACTGACAGCATCCTCCACCACACTGTGCTGCCGGTCCCCGGTCCAGCTAAGTACACCGGGCTCAATCAGGCGGTGGCGTAAATCAGCACAGCTGCCTTGGCCCCAGCCTCATCTCACACCAGCTGAGGATATGGATTGGAGATTTGCAAGTTCAGGGTTTGTGATCTTATTTAGATGAGGTGGGTCCCAGTTCTCTCCAGCTGCAGGTCACTTTTTATTTTAATTCAGAAGTCACATTGATTTTCCCGATGAGGCAGAGCCCCTCCACCCCATCATAAAAGTTATTTAGGTGCTGCACATGTTCTTCAGATTAGAAAGGCTGGCTGGGACATGAGCTTTTTAATGATGGAGAGTGGAAGAGGGACAGGAAAAAAAAAAATCTACCAACAGAAAAACTACATGTGCTGAATTAGATCAGGAACTCTGCAGAAGGTATACCTCGATAAATGCTTTGTTGATGTGGCGCAATAACTCTGATATTTCTGTTATTTTGTCTATTGGAAATGTTTAACTCAAGTACTTCCTTATATTTGGTGGAAAAGAGTGGGTAGAAAGAGGCAGTTTTCCTTCTTGGGCCATCAGTGCCTTGCCCTGAGGTTTCTCACCTGCTGGGTGCTTGATGGTGGCTGTGGTTACCTAGGAAGAAGAAATTGCAGTAGGATGCTTTTCCCTCAGTTCATTCCCTTAGTTCTTTGCTTGTCATTAAAAAAAATGGAGTTTTGATACATATTAAAAAGAAAAAAAAGTTTAAAAGAGAAACACCACAGAGCACCCTATCATGGTACGTGGGTGACACCCCAAGCTTCAGGAGGCTGAGATGTGACCTTACACAAATATCTCTCTGATGCCTTCCCTTCCTCAAATTTAACATAACACACCAGAAAAAAAGGGAAAAAGCAAGAGAGAGCACAGGTTGCAGGGTGAAGCAAGGAAGCCAGGGCGTGGGAAGGCTGGCTGTTCACAGCCTGGGAACGGGGGACAGGCAAGCCCTGCCAGCGGGGCTCCTGCCCGCTCCCTCACCCAGCCCCGCTGGGACGATGCAGGTGAGCGAGGGGCTTGCTGCTGGGACGCGGGCTGCCCTCATCGGGGACACGTCCATCCTCCTTGTCCCTGGCCATCCTGGGACCTGTCGGCACCCTTGCACAGGCTCCCCCAGCGCCCAGCTCCGGTGGGAGCTGACCCGAACCCCGCAGCAGAAAAGGGGATGATTTAGCTGATTCCCGGGCATCGCCACTTCTTGCTGGGCTCTGACCAGAGGCACCCAGGGGCTCCTTTCCTGCTGTGGACTGAACTCGTGTCACTAAGGCTAGCCGATATTCCTAGCATTAGTTTGAAAAGATCCGGGGTACTTTAAACTAGAGACCAAGGCACGCTCCCCTCCTGCAAACGGTGGGGAACCCATGCAAGCCCGGCAAATAAATACAAGGCATAAAAGCATGTTTCAGGTAAGGAAGACCTTCAGGAAATAATTGGTGAGAGTAAGACGGCAGTGATTTCTGTTAAAAACTGAATGAAGCAAAATGCTTTTATTTGATAACACTGAAGTCAGTCCCCCGTTATCTTCAGGGGATTTTTGTTCACTTTCATAAAGTATACTCAACAGCATCGTGATTTTTTTAAAAGATGAACATAATGATGAAAAGAAATACTCCAATTCCCTAAAATCCTGCCCTACTTCTCTCCCTACAGCTTTAAAATGGTGCAAAGGAGGAGTCAGGTTTATTTACATAAAACACTCCCAGCTGAGTTCTCCAGCTGACCATTAAGAGCAGCTCCAGTATTTAACAGCCGATGGTCACCACCGGGCTTCCTGCAGTGAGAATGAACAAATAATTGGTTTACTTATGCACAGAAAAATCTTCCAGGCTCACCTTAAAGGGAAAAATGAACTATGTGCATTAATTCTGTCGTAACGAGTTGCCTCATGAGGATCTGGTTTCCTGTGCAAAGGAAGCAAAATTTTGTCTTTATTTTGCTGTACCTTAACAAAACCTCATTCAAAATTGTGTGTCAGGGGATTACACGCTGCTCTGCCAAACAGAATCATGATACATGGGTGCATTAAAGGTACTCGCTCAATTTGCTATTGACTAATAAAATTGAAAATAATTTACAATCTAAGCTAGCATCTCTGCACCAAGTTTTCCTACTGATGAGAATGAAGGAATTGACAAAAGAAAGGGTGATTTGCAGTGAAGGTGGGCTTAAAATTTACTAATTAAAGATCTAAACTTCTGATATTCTTTTTTTTTTTTTTTTTAATAAAGCCTCATAAAGATGATGAAACTGTAAGTCGTTCATTAAGATTGACTGCTCCCTTTAGGAACTAGTGTAAATTTGGCCTGAATAAAGAATTGCCCAGAGGCAGGCTGGATGTGTAATTATGTTCTGCTGAAGGATGAATAATTCCTCTTGAACCGAACCGTTTGCTATTGCCCTGCAGTTTATCCTGACCCCATCTTTAAAGGTGATTTTCATTGTACAGGAGAAATGGTGCTATAAATGCCAGCCTTTTGCTCTCCGCCTGTTTGAGTTTGTTGCTCTGTTCAGTTTGGGTGCGAGATGCAAAGGATGGGGTCTCTTTTCCATCTGTGGTCGGCAACGGGGCCAGGAATATGCCCCTGGTTTCCTGCTCCTCTTACCTGGCCTGTG
>NW_009258268.1:100612-108843 GCF_000687185.1 Egretta garzetta
TCGGCATTCGAAATGTCAGACCAACAAAAGCATCCAGAGCTGTTGCTCTTGTTGCTTCAAATATTTATATACATGGGGCTCCCAGGAGTATTCCTTGGCATTTTCTGGATTTATGACAGGTGGCGTGACTAAAACTGAGCATTTGGGGTTGTGCTCTGAATTACTCCCAGCGCTTTGGTTGCCATACTCCTCGCAGAGGGTCTGCTGGGTCAGGAGGGGAAGGGGAAAGCCCAGGGGCTCACTCCCCCATGAACCTTGCCGCAGTGTGTGGGCACCTTCTTCCCACCGCGCTGCAGATCCCAGATCCCAGCTCAGGAGACGGGCAGCTGGCTAAGGGCACCTGCAGCTCTACCCCAAATGCATGTCAGCAAAGCCACGCTTTTCTCCACATCTGGAACAGGTACTGCACCTGAAGCGGTGCCCAGCTCCGTACACTGACTCCCACCTCTTTGACTTTCTTGATATTTCTCTTTGACTTGCTTCTTGGATGTGAGCAGCACGTGTGTACACGCCTTTTGCCAAGGGACCAGACTGCAAGAGCTGCCCTACCTTTCTGTTGTATAAATACCTTTTCCTCCATCTCTCCATGCTTCCGCTTGTGTGTCAATGGGGTGAAGGAGGTACCCCAAAACATGGTGTGTTTTACTTGGTGGGAGGAGCAGGGAAGGTGCGAGATGCTTTCTTCTTTCACCCCATCTTCCTGCAGGTGTCATGCACCTGAGGTTTCAATGCAGAAGTTAATTGTGAGTGCTTTTGCTTCCGAAACTAATTTAGATTTAATGGCAGGTGTGGACATGCTACCCCCACAGCCCAAGCCTTGCAGGGCAGACTCCTGAGAGCCAGTTTCCCTGCAGCTGATGGGGCTGTCTGCGGGCTGCAGTGAGCCTTTCCTACAAGGAAAGTCCTCCCAAAACAGGTCCCTGGAGGAAGATGCTGCCCTGGGACATCTCCAAGCTGAGCGGGCTGGCTTGCAGGCAGCTGTCTGTGTGAGGGGCTCTTGGTGATGGTGCACGTTAGCCCCCTCCCGCTAGCGGGAGGAAGCTGCCACGTCCCCATAACACGGCAGAAGACCTTGGTGACCTGAAAGTCTCTAAGCAGCATTGGCCCCCAATGACTTCTTCCTGCCTGCCTGCCAGGGAGGACACCACAGACAGGTAAGTTTTTAACCCAAGACCTAGTCTTGTGACACAGGCAGATTTATTGACAATTATGGTCATTGTCATTCCAAGAGGCTCCAGCCAATGTTTAGGGACTCTATAAGCTCATGGTTGGAGGCAATGTGTCACTCAAGCACTGCAAGTCCATCAAGGCAGGAGAGAGGAAAGGTGGGAGCGAGAGACCACTGCTGGCCCCGTTTGCTGGGTGTCCCGTTGCCACCTCCTTTCCCTTTGCCACAAAATAAGTCTCTCGGGTGCCCTCCTGCTCCCCAAGCGCCTGCCGCTGCTCCCTGGCCCCACAGCGCAGCCCAGATTTGGGGCAGAGTGGGCACAGCTGAGCCTGAGGCTGGCACTGCACCCTGCAAGGGGCGGCGGAGGGTATCCTGGGGAGGTAGCGGGGGGGGCACAGCAATGCTGCCACGGGCGCAAGCAGGGTTGGGGTGGGAGCTCTGTTTTACAGAGTTGGTGTGTAAAATGGTCTGATTTCCAAAGTATACGTCAGAGTTTTGCAGTCATCTGCGGGCACTGCGGGGAGAGAAATGTGCCTCAGGGGAAAGAGAAAAGATTCAGGAGGGGGCTTCAAACCTGGCCAGAGACAGTACTCGGGCAGAAGGGATTTTTGAAAGGAGAGGTAGTCACTGAACAGGAGAAAGGGGAGCTCTGGGGCCTTAGCTAAGGAAAAGCCTAAAGGGCAACATTACAAGAGGGGATTCCCCATCAAGGGCAGAGATTGCTTGGTATTTTTTCCTCTGCTATCATTTTTATTTGGGGCTGAGCTGCTGCTATGCTCGGCCATCCCGGGCTGTCTTGCCAGGCAGCCAAGCAAGCACGGTGGTGGTGCTGGCCACTCCGTTTTGGCTCACACCCGGCTCTGCACACCCCCACCGCTGCATCCTCAAGCTTGGACAGGTGCACGAGCCCAGAGCAAACATGGGGATGCTGGAGAGATCTCAGGGGTTTGTTGGTGACTCCTATGGAAAAGCCTCTCAGCAATCAATAGGGATGCAGCTGAGCAGAGTGCTGTGGAGTTTAATGGTAGATAACACCTTTCAATATATGTATTTGCATGTACCCATAAGGATGTATGTGCATATGAACCATCCCACTGAATGCTGCAATAGAGATGGAGGATTTTTCCTTGTTTTCCATCTGAAAGAGTAAACGAGTGAATCAGTGTTACTTAATTTATTACCACTAGGAAGAAATGTCTTGTGAAGGACATGTCCATTTGGCATGGCATCTTAAAAATCTTACACAGGGAACTGAAGGAGGACTTCAGTAATACCATATCTGATGTGTTTTTAAGATCTGTTTTCCATAGAAGATGTCTTTCCTCTGCCTTGGAATGGCACGGACCTGGTGAGGGCTCTTGTCTTGCAAATGTCAAGCGAAGCTTCTCAAGAGAGCATCCACAAGAAGAAATGGCGCAAAAGGTCTCTCTCCCCTTTCCTGTGCCAGGTGCCACTAGAGGAAGGGCTCACATTTTGGTGCCAGGAAAAGAGAGAGTTGCAGTGGGTGGCCCGTCTTTTCCAGGCGAGCATGTTCCCTTCCTGCAGCTGGGCAGCTGCCGAGGAGGCGGTGAGTGAGTGAGCAAGGGGGGACGGTGGACGGCCCTGCTCTGTCCCCCGGGGACAGGAGGGACTCCGGTGCCACCAGCAGGGAACAGCAATGCAACAAATAGAGCTTCAGCGTGGGTGTGTAGTAAACACACACACAGAGTAAAAATAAATAGAAGAGAGGATGTCTTCAAGAAACCGTTTATGATCATTATTTACGTATATGTGGAGACTCAGGACCCTTCCCCCTGTTGCCTTAAAAAAATGTGTATAGCATTTATCTCCCAATTTCATCTGGCAGCCTCCATCTATTTCCCCATAAACGATGAATGAGAGATGTGCCTAGTAACTGTCTCTTATGGCTCAGTAAATACTTGAATTTATTTGCATATTAAGTTGGCCACGTTTATATTGCGCTCGCTAAATGCAGCCACACGAAATACTACACAGAGGAGACTAGTCGGCCATTAATGTGCCGAGGATTTATGTGAATGACTCCCTTTAACATTAATGGAAGTTATCTACACAAATCGCCTTCCAATGGGGGAATAGACCGTAATGTATGTAAATACATATTACTCACTGCCGTTTAGTCATTCCAAGAGGATGCTTAGCAATCTAAAACACCGCTCTGGTGCTGATACTCAATCAGTTATCCTTAAAATGCGGGAAGGGAGGCTGCTGCTCGTGCAGGGTGTTGTGTCCCATCTCAGCTGGCACACACTTGGAGGTGGCTGCAGTCCCTCAGGCTTCAGTGGGACCTGGGGAAGAAAAGTTTTGCAGGGTTGAGTCCTTGCTGAACCAGTGTTCTGTACAGGAGCGGGTGCAGCTCTGCTGGGTGGGATGCAAGAGGTGGGAGAAGGTGGGTTTCTCTGTCCCTCGCCAGCTCCCGGTGTGGCTGGGTAAGGCTTTCCCTGTTTCCCACCCGAAGGCCCTGCTGCATGCCCCGATGCCACTGCCTTTCGGGAGGGGTTGCAGCGACCCCTCTGGTTTTGTCAGGACTGGCTTTCCTGCCATTTACTCTCTTGCCTGGGAGGCCACATTTGTGCAGGTCAGTGAGCAGCATGGCTGGGCTCTACCCATGCATGCGGTGTATTGAGTCTCCTTTCCCAAAAAAATGATGTACCCACTGCAACACTAGGAGCTTTGCTGCCGGCTGCCTGGAGCCCCCAGGCCGGGGGGCTGGACTGGCCCTGCCTCGCTGTGGATATTGCAGACATGGGCAAGGTGTGCTCTGGGGAGAAACCAGCTTTGCTCTCCCTCTGCCTGTCTGTTTTTTGCCTTTCTCTCCTGGGTGAAAGGCAGCAGTGTGCCTGGGGGGTGCAATTCCAGCTCGGCTCAAAACCCTTTGCACAGCTGGGGCGGGAAGGGTACGTAGTGAAGGCTGAAGCTGGGTGCCCTTCACTTTGCCTTGGGGCGAGAGCCTTTTTGCTACCTACCTGCCACTCAGCCCCGCTGTTTGGCTTTACTTGTTTGCCATCACCTGTCTGATTTCAGGCTGGGAACTGGGGCTTCTCTCTGGCTTCCCAGCAACGCCAAGGTGAAGCGTGGTGGCTTTGCCCCAGTTTCATAGTGAAAGTTACTGTTCATGGCGCTGAAACTGAAAATCCGCAAGCCCCGGTGAGGTGGAGCCATGCTGTTTCTTGGAGGCATGTTTTAACCTGAACTTGCCCTTTCTATAGCTCCCAGGGCCCAGGTCGCCTCCCGTAAACCTCTGCTCCATTAGCATGGGCGCATGCATTGCCCTGGGGCCGGGATGGGCAGCCCCGCTCTTGGCTTGCCAGCGAGGGCTGGGACTGGGTGGCCAAAGCTCAGCTGCAGTTGCTGTCCCCTCGGCTGTTTTGGCTGCGGGAAAGCAGTGAGCTGAAAAAGATGCTCCCAGCTTTCTAGCCATGCTGTCCTCCCCGCTGGCCCACAGAGCCCTGTGCAGTGCTGAGCATCTTCTTTTTCCTGTCGGCCAGAGGAGACAGAAGCCAGGCAGGCAAACAACAAAAACCTCGTGGTAAGACGACAAGCTCCAGGGACATCTCGACCCTCTCACGTGGTGCTGCTGCCCCACTGCTCAGGAGGCACCTCGCAGGTCTGATAGTCCAGGGTTATTTATCAGTTGTTGCTTTTGCCTTAATTGCGTTTATTTGACACGAATTAATGTGTTTTGTTTCTCACGGGGTTGCTGTAGATGTATGAGGCCACTGAAGCTAAGCCAGTGCAAATATCCTTCCCTCTCAGAACATGGGCTTGTTGGGTGATGCTAAAAAACCCCCAGAAAACGTAGCTCTCCTGTTCTATACAGCTGATTAGATGAAGGTAAATTTGCTCTGAAACCAAAAATCAAGTAATTAGGCTAATGGGACTGATGACACTGTTAATATTTCAGCCTGCTGCCCACACAGCCGTGGCTATTGCTCCAAATCCTCGTCTGATGCCGGAGGTGGGCTCATTACCTGGCATTATGTTAGGCAGCCTCGTGTCCTTGCCAGTTTGGTGGGGTACCCAGCACCCCTCACCCTGGACTCAGGGCTGGGCAGCAAGATCCTCCCTCATCCCAGAAGCAGCTGAGAAAACCTACATCAGCAAAAATGTGGTTTTTGCTGCCGTGAGGAGCTTAGGCACCAGGGTGTTTGCACCATGCAGCTTGGTCGAGCATGTCTCGCCCCATCCCTGCATGGCCACAGGTTTATGCATTTGCCACACGAGCACTCAGGAGCTGGTGTGTGTTGGGGCACCCTGCAGCAGGCATGAAGGTGCCCTGCTGGCCGGCTTCAGTCCTCCAGGGTGGTTGGGTTTGGGCTGTGCAGTGTGGGAGGAGGCTCCTGGGACAAACCTTCAACTTCAGAGGCATTTTTATTAACAAGAATATTAGAGATGATAAAATTCCTGCAATCTCAGGTGTTTCACAACTTATATTAAATTTACCTGCCATGGTTGCTACCTATGATTTCTAATTAAATGAGGTTATTAAACTGGAAGACAATATTGCAAAAATTATGATTGATCTTTTATCCTTAACCATTATTTTCACACACTTAGCAGCAGCAGTCTTTGTCGACAACGGGGACTGACGCTGAGCTGGCAAAGAAACTCAATTACTTATCATTGCCGAAAAGAAAAATCTGCTCAGATAAGCTACCGTTAAGCTCGTGGCAGGGCTTTTCTCTCTCTGGCAGCTTAGATTGGGTGCAGCAGGAGGGTCTGTCCAGGGAAGGGCTGATGCAGGTATTTATTTGCCCGGGTAAGCAGGAGGCTGCCTCATGCCAAGGAGCAAAGGAAGGGTGGCCGGGGTGTGCAGGCACGCAGGAACATCCTCCTCTGCAAAATGGGGAGAGCAGGACTTATCAAGGCTTCTGGTTGGTGATTTATTTTAATTAATTTGGAAGCTGCGGAGTTCTCCCAAACTCATTAATATTTAGCTCTGCAGTTGCAGAGGTCTCATGCACAGGGACGTATGGGAGGGGGTGATGAGCGCAGAAGAGCCCATCGTCTTGCCTGGGTCAAAGCTTCAGAGCGGGCAGGGAACCAGAATGAGGAAAGATGTGAGGCTCCAGCCCCTCTTGTGTGCCCGTGGGGACTGGGGGCATGGCTTGGCGAGCGCAGCCGGTGGTGAGCCGCACAGGAGGCTGCACCGAGGGAAGCATCCCCCAGGGACAAAGAAGGGGAGAGCTCACCAGAGCAGGCAAAAATTGCCTTGTGTGCCTAGTTGTGTATGCTTGAGGACATCGGACTAGCTGGTTTTCCGTACATCACATGAAATTATAGAAACACTTGCCAGAAGGACGGGATGTCATCCAAAGAGACCTGGACAGGCTGGAGAGGTGGGCCTGTGTGAACCTCATGAGGTTCAACAAGGCCAAGTGCAAGGTCCTGCACCTGGGTCGGAGTAACCCCTGGTATCAATACAGGCTGGGGGAAAGAAAGGATTGAGAGCAGCCCTGCCGAGAGGGACTTGGGGGTACTAATGGATGAAAAGCTGGACATGAGCCGGCAATGTGTGCTAATGATCCGAGGGCTGGAGCACCTCTCTTATGAGGACAGGCTGAGAGTGTTGGGGTTGTTCAGCCTGGAAAAAAGATGGCTGCGGGGAGACCTGATTACAGCCTTTCAGTACTTAAAGGGGGCCTATAGGAAAGATGGGGACAATCTTTTTAGTAGGGCCAGCTGTGACAGGACAAGGGGTAATGGTTTCATACTGAAGCAGGGTAGGTTTAGACTGGATCTAAGGAAGAAATTCTTTACAATGAGGGTGGTGAAACACTGGAACAGGTTGCCCAGAGAGGTAGTGGAGGCCCCATCCCTGGAAACATTCAAGACCCGGTTGGATGGGGCTCTGAGCAACCCGATCGATTAGCGGTGTCCCTGCTCACTGCAGGGGGGTTGGGATAGATGACCTCTAGGGGTCCCTTCCAACCCAAAACATTCTATGATTCTATGATATAGGTCCAAAGGTGAAGAGGGCCATCAACATGCCCCTGAGTTATTTCTACCATTGATGCCAGCACGTGGGTGCGTGTATAACCATGGGGGCACCTGCGTTTGGCACAGGCGTGAGGGTGGCCACCCACCATGGTGCTGCATGCCCCCAGGAGTCCCCCATGGGCACTGGCTACGGCAGGGAAGGGCCGTGCCCTGCAAGGCAGTTTTTGTCCCATAGAAGGGTTTCCCCTGGGCTCACAAATAATCCTTCAAAAAGAGAGGGAGCAGCAGACGATGCAGTAACGTTTCTTTGCTCATTTGAACGTTTCAAATGCCGCCCTTAACCGCATTTCATTGCCTCCTCTCTTGCTGATATGGTTAAAAGAAGAAAACTGCAAATTTTTCTTGGACTGCACTGCTGTTTTCATTTATGCAACTGGTTTGCCCATCCCAGTTTTCACAGCTAAGTGTATTTTCACAGCTCAGTGGAAGTGCAGAGGGGCTGGAACTGGAAACGATGGTGTTGTCGTGTGCTCAGCCTGCGTCCCAGGCTACGACTGCAGCCTTAATTACTCTTCGATTAAGAAGTGTTGCTAGCCAGGGATATTTTAATGATTATTGTTAGTAAGTCTGGGAGATAGCACACTACTTTATGATTTTTTTTTTTTGCCAACAGAGAAATAAATGGCAACGGAATAAATATATAAAGTCAGCCTCTGAAAAGGTCACATTTGCCTACAGTCATAGTCAATGTGCCAGTTTCTTATGCTAATTTTGGGGCAGCAAAACCCTTGACACTATGGTCTTGGTGTCTGCTAGAAAGGGCAGCTCAGTCTGGTCAACGTGGGGGTGTTAAAGCATCTTGAGAGAAATGATGTGCTGAGAAGGCCAGGAAAGTATGCTCCATAAGGGAATGCAAAATTAGAGGAAAGTGGGAGGAAAATGAAGTAAATAAAGTCTGAAATCCCTCCAGGTAGTCAGGAAGATCCATTTGTCATGCACAGTGGATGGCACCATGCCACAGCCCCTTGCAGGCTTCTTGCAAGCGGGGAAGATCTCTCTGAATGAAGTATGTTAAAATCATCTGCTCTCAGAGATGATAAAGGAG
>NW_009258268.1:108901-112811 GCF_000687185.1 Egretta garzetta
CAGACAAAGAATTTGGGGCATAATGATGGCATTGATGGTGTTGGTTCTCATACGAATTACAACACAACAGTAATTCTGACTTGCGTTTTTAGCTGCAGAGGTTGGAGTTCGCAGTGGGGCACTTTGCCTGCCCTACTATAGCTGTGTTACACAAACACACCTGATTCTGGCATTTAGGGACTGCCTTGGATTTCCAAGAGAGACACAAGGAGCATTTCAATCTGCTGTTTTCTTTCCTTTGCAATTTCACAGAGGTTTCACGAAGAGATACACACTACTTGTCTCAAACCCTGTACTGCCCCAAAGAGCTTATAACCTGCCCCGAGTGACGTGGTCACACATGTAAACCAAAAAAAGGATGACTTTTACCTCCATCCAACGTCCCCATCCCTTACGCAGGGGCAGGCAGAGTGAACTGTGACCTGCAGGTATTTTGTCTGTCTCATAATCACTTGTGCTTTCTCACTGGCAGAAGAAAGGGCTCAAAAGCCAAAATGTTTTATTGAACAATTTTGAAATGCTTCTGCAGGGGAGAGACGTGCCCAGGACCTGGAAGTGCTTATGAAGGCTTCTGGGTTAGGGAGGTTTGTGGGATGGGAGAGAGGAGCACACCACCCTTCTGGCCAGGGCTTCTCACCAAGCGCCTGCTGTCCTCGGCAGGAGGTGGAGGTCTTCGCCCCGGGGAAAATCTGGTGCCACTGGTCAGGACTGTGCGTAGCTTCTCTAGGGATTCACGTACTGGGACAGTCCTCAGACACTGAGCAGCTCACGGAGCCCCTGCTGCCACCGAGCGTGAAAATCTCCATGCTAAATCAGAACACGAGGCGGTGGGTGGCTGTTGCTAGCTCAGGGCTGCTGTGCACCTCAGTCTGTGCATGGAGACACTTCTCCTTGGCAGCCCCAGGTATTTCCATAGATCTGTGATGTATTGCCCTTGCTAATCAAATTCTTGTCCCAATGAGTTAGAAGAAATGCAGCCAGGAGTGGAAGACATTGCCATTCTGCGCCGGACATGTCTTGCCAATTTTACAATACAAACATAGAAAAAATGAAAATAAGGACATCTTGAGAACCACTAAACATTTAAATGTATTGTGGGGAAAAAAAATCACCGTATGCAAGGGGTGAATGTGCAATCCCAGCTCTTCTGTGCTCCCGCAGAGCTCTGTGGTGGAGGCTTAACCTGGACTGCAAGAGCGTATATGCCTTCTGCTGGTGCTCTCTCTTGCTCTCACCAATTAGTGTTGGAATTATACGGGGGTTGAACTTTGTGTATAGTTTCCATAATGTACCTGAAAGCTTTCTGTTAGTTGCTCTCAGAGCCGGTTTGGAAGTGTGCCTTCCCCTGACTGGCACCTGCAAGCATGAACCAAGTGAAAATTCATTCAATGGGACCTTTCATCAGGGATGTCCTTTTTTAAAGAAGAGTGAAAGCAGACATTTAATCAGTACAATTTTGCAAAATCTGTTGCCCGGGGTATGCAGACAAAGATACACAAGCCAGATGAAGTGGTTTTGTTCTGAGTATTGAGTTTCTACCTGAAGAAAACGGGGTTGTTGCCAAACAGAATGTAAAAATCATCTAGAAAACAGGAAACGGTGGTTTGTTGGAGGGGGAAATGGATCAAAGCAGCTCTGAAAAGTGAAGGTTATACATTTATTTTGAAAATTTAATAAGGTATAATCAAACAGGGGCAAACTTTACTCTTGTGTGCTGTACTCTTTAGTAACCAGCCCCAGTTAGCAAAGCTTTGCTCCCCAGTCACAGTGAGTCGCACCGTGCTAACGTGCCATATGGTGTTCCCACGGTTCAGTCTCAGGTCCGGGATATTTTGCAGTTTTCCCACCATGCTTGCGAGCCACCTGCAGCCTCTCCCAAAGGCAGACTCGGCGCTCATGCAGACAGCAAGCCTGCAAGCAGCCAGAGCTCGCCTTCCCAAAGAGGGGCGTGCCAGGGCAAAAGCAGAGCCGATGGCCTAAAACACGCCACCGACCTCTGCTGGCCCACCCAGCGGCACCGGAGTTTTTCTTCCAAAGTGGGAAGTGGTGGCAGTGGGGTGACTGTCTGGCTCCCAAGCAGACCTTGGTAACACAGCAGACTCTAGCAAGTGGTGCAGGTGCTTTTCTTCTTCCTGAACTTAATGATTAAATGGATATCCTTTTATTTATGTCATCCAATTACAATGTTAAAGTGTGGTTTGAATATAAACCTACCTCCCGTGTGTGGAAGCGAAAGCTTCGAGCATCTTCAGAAGCTGTGGTCCCTGAAGTCTCTAAAGACAGAAACATAAGAGCTACTCTAGTTTATGCCAGAAAAGGAAGAACCTTTTATAAGTATTATTTCTCAACATGTAATATAAAAGTGCAGCAGGTCCCTAAGGAATAAGGATAACTTTATGTGAGAAATGTGTGAAATTCCTGCCCTCTCTCTAAGAAAGGGTATTCCCCTATTGACTTTTGTAATATCACTTCTTCAGATTTAGGGGGTTAATTTTTTTCCTGGCACAGATATCTGTGGTAGTACGTACGATCCAGCCAAGTGTGTTGGTGTCGGAGAGAAATCATCCTGGGGTCAGTGGCTGGATATTACTGGTGACAGAAAAGGAGGCAAAGCATGGGGCAACGCGGGACTGGGGGGACCGGACACGGCTGATGAGCCCCCCAGGGATCCCCAGCATGCTTCTGGGATATCACTTGTGTGGGGTAGGAGAAACCACAGACTGCTTCTTCAGTGTTCAGACTGCCAGTACAGCGTATTTTAGTGGGAAAGGGAAGTGTCCCACCTCTTTTTCCAGAGTGGGCACATTAGCCCTGGTGATTTCATTCAGTAGGCATAATTTGACAAGGAAGGAAGCACAGAAGTTTTGTTCCATGTTGTGGGCTCAAGAAAGGTAGGGAATGATGGGGGTTGTACCCAGGACAGGGGCTGTCTCTGTGTTAAAAATATATTTACTTGGCAAAGTAATTGAGGATAATAGTATCTAAGCCATAATGAAATGCCTAGAGTAGCACGGGGGGCAAGAAATGCTGGCAAAAACCATCTAGACCACCTCAAGCTGCTGATCATGACAATTTTATCTTTCCCACTACAAAGCTCACTGATACTTCTTATTACACAGCTGAAGGTCCACTGGATCTAGGGAAGAGAGGGAGTTTTTCAACTTGACTCTAGTTTCTGTGCTAGAGACTCTTTCTGCTAATTCCATACGATTTTGGGGATCAGCCCAGGTTGTGCAGCCCACATTGGCCCCAGCACGGCAGGCGTGGCAGAAAGGCTGGGGCTGGGCCACCATCGGCAGGGTTGGTGGGAAGCAGATCGATGTCCTGACAGCGTTTTGGGGGTGGAAAGTTCTTTCTCATCCTGTGCTGGATTTAAATCACTGCCATTTCAATGTGTGTGGGAGAAAGTCACCAAGCCAGTGCCCTCGTATCCAGTGCATGAGGTCAGGATGGAGCCATCCCAAATCCTTGCACATCTGCTTGTTGGTATAACGTTGGTGAGGCTTTCTCTCCGCTGCCTATTTCTATTTATCCTTCTCCATTACCTCCACAGAAATGCATACAAAATCCCTCCTCAACTTGTCCTGTCCCAGATGCACCTGAGAGGGCAAGTAGGATCTAGAAAAATAAGAAGTATGGGGACATTGCTTCTCCTCCCTGCCCGTCTCTCACCATCTGACTTGAATACATTGACCTTCTCTGAGTTAGGTACCTGTTCCTTCTTCCTCCAACATATAGATCTCAAACTCTTTTTTTCCTGCAGGAAGGGCAATGCATAGCTGGTTGAAGAAAACACTGGAAGCAGTTTAGGGAAATTAGCTAGATATTTGGATCCTTCTTTGAAGTGAGCTAGCAGCTTTGTGAGGCTTATCCATTTATGGCAGCCATAGGTTGAAGATGTCCCATAAAT
>NW_009258268.1:114841-161048 GCF_000687185.1 Egretta garzetta
AGGGGGTGGGAAACAAGCAGTTATAAAAGAAGAGGCCAGAGTAGTGCCAGACAAGTGAGAGGGAAAAAATATGAGTATCAGCCAATTACAGACTCAGCTGGAGAACTGAAATGGCCATAATATAAATGTTGCTCATTTCACATTCATTTGTTCCAAATCTTTGCCCCTGAAAATTTAACAAAGAGCAGAAAGGCTCCATGGCTTATGGGCGATGAAAGCATCTGCCTTCTGCGCGAGACACAGATGAGAAAGAAAGTAACTGCATTCAGAAGAGAAGTTGGTGCTTTCTTTGCTGGTCTGAAGGTTGCAGATAAATAAGGTACTGCTTTGTGTGCCTGCAGTTCAAGGAGGGTTAGCTTGTTAAGCGTGCGAGTTCCCTGGGAACAAAGCTAATGGCGGGAGGGGACTTGGGGAAAGCAACCTGTAAATTACACTGGCAAAGCACGTGATCTGAAGCAAGGGCGTCTCAGCTAGCAGTGGTGGGGCTGAATATGTGAAACAGGACCTGCTACAATGGAAAGCCCAATTTATATTTAATTGCTGGTTCATAATCAGTTTTATGGGCTGAAGCCTTATCAGGGCTACAAACATTCATGTATTTACGAAAAGATTTGTTCTGGTGTCATCTAATTAATTAATTAATAACAGACATCCTGGGCATCTTTGCATCTCCAGAATTTGGGGTTTGAGCTGGGGAAACTGAGGATGGAAAGGCTTGTCAAGCACTGGAACGGGCTGCCCAGGGAAGTGGTCGAGTGCCCATCCCTGGAGGTATTTAAAAGTCAGGTAGATGAGGTGCTTAGGGACAGGGTTTAGTGGTGGGATGGCAGGATTAGGTTAACGGTTGGACTTGATCTTAAAGCTCTTTTCCAACCTAAACAATTCTATGATTCTATGATCTTGGTGTTGGAAATCACATCTAGTAGTTCAGGGAGAAAAGATCGATGTGCTCTGCATTACAGTCCTCCCACACCCTTGCAAAGTCACTTGGTCCTGGAGTACAGATGGCCAGAGGCAGGACAGCAGGGAAGGAGGCAGATGGCCTGTGAGACATAGCTTCAGCTCATTGAAGCATGGAAAGGTAGCAGTCCCCCATTACACCTCCCTACACCCAGAGGGATGCTGGCGCGGGATGCAGCGTTCATCAGCCTCCGGAGCAGGAGTGCAACAGCCTGCAGGGGCAACGGGGGAGAGGACCTACCTCCTTTGGAAACTTTCCAGCCTGTCAGCGCCGAAAGGAGGACTCTCAGATGAGGTGGGGAAGGTGAGGAGGTGAAGCGGAGGTAGGCTGATAGGAAGGACTGGAAAACAGCAATACTGAGATTGCAAGGCTGTAGGACTAACTACTTGTATAATGCATACCAAACTTCTAATACTCAGCTCTCAGCCTCAGCTCTACATCGTGTCTCTCTGACCTCCTGGAGGGAGTTTTACGCAGCTTCTGGACTGCTCCACCAGCAGCCCACTACATTTTACCACCCTCAGGATTTCAGGACAGGGGATTTTAAGCGGCTCTTTCAAGCAAACTGAATTGGCACCTCTGCATACCCAGATGCCAAGGCAGGAGGCCGCGGGGTAGTGATGGGAGGGACTCGAATTGTTTTGCCGGGACCTTGTCTTGCAAATGGTAAACCACGTCTGAGGCAAAGACCTGCAAAAGGAACTCCACCCTCTCCTGCAGCTCGTCGAGGTGGGAGACTGAGTCCAGGCACTGTTTTAATTCTTGTTTCTCTGCAGTATCAGAAGTGGAGCTACTAGCTGCATGCTTCTTTCACATAAGAGAGAAAACTCTGAGTTGCCTTTGTTTTCTTCCTTTTTTGCACACATTTGGCTTGACCACCTCAGCAGAGCGACCCTTGCCACTCATGTGGCCTCGTCGCATCCATTTTTCACATCTTTCCTTTGGTGCTCTGCCCACTCTCGCTTGCTCGCCGTAGTTTCATTTCCTCAATTCCCCGCCACAGGCTACTCATCTGCAACAAAAACGTCAGGCCAAATGAAGAAAGGTAAGATCAGGAGGCGAGGCTGGCCTCGGTGGCTCCTGGGGGTCCCATTCTCACCAGGGTTTTCAAGTTCTTCTGGCTCATTAAGCAAACCTGAGTGAGAGGGGGCACGCAGCTACTGCTCTACCTGCTGTCACCAGGGTGCTATCCTTCAAAAGAACAACTCCTCAAGGACAGCACTGTCACTGCTGCTGAATTTCACTTAAAAAAAAATAAAATCATGCTGTAAGATGACACCAGGAACCATTTTTTTCTTTCTTTTGCTCTTAGTAACAGGGAAAGGAGCAGACACCATCAATACTTTTTTTGTCTGGATTTTGAAGAATCCTGTTCTGTTTTTTACCAGCTCCCTGCCCCTTCATTAAGGCATCCAGACCATGAGAGGGAAGAGAGGGTAGGGTGCAGCACCAGACGCTGCTTGCACGATGCCTGGTCCTTTCCCACCCCTACACAGGGACTGTGAAAATACCAAACACAGCTCTGCAGGACCTGCTCTCAGCCGCTGCAGGGCCCCTTCTGAAGGGGGGAGCAGCCAGCAAAGCACCCGTGGCAGAAATGTTGCTGGGTTGCTGCTGTACTGGGATAACATTTGCAAGAATAAAAAGATGCTTTCTTGTTTGAACTCAGTTTGATTTAGATTCTCTGGCAAATTATTTAATAAAGCGCCATGCAATCGCTATTGCAGTGTAACGTTCAGCACATTTTGCAGCTGGAGACGTGCAGGTAAAAAGGGCTGAAACTAGCTGCAGAGATAAATGTGCTGTTTCCCAAGATGGAAATAACCAAGCAGCAGGGTGCCAGCCATGTCCAGACTGGCTGCTGCACCTCCTTCAGTACCCGTGAAGCAGGGGACAAACACGGAGCAATTAAAAGAACATCCCCAGGTAGTTTCCTGAGCAGGGGAGAGAAGGATGCTTGGTTTTCTATAGATTTGTGCCCTGTAAATGCCTGATTCTGCCGTTTGAGAGGGTGTCAGGTCTGATAGGAGCTTTACTCAGCATTGAAGCTTCTATACTCTGTCTTCTGCTCTCACTTGTGCGCATCCTTGACATCCTATAAGACAGCTGGCCAAGCCTGGGGGAGCACAAACGTGGGTCTTACATCTCTATCTTTTACACATTTCCACTACACCTGCAAACCTTTGCACCCCTTGCTCTCATGCCTCATCAGGTCTGTCTGAAATGAGTCAATACGTCCAAAAGTCATATGGGGAGTGAAAGAGAGCATGTATTCACAAACTCTTACTCTGCAGAAAAGTAGACTAAAAAACATGCAGACCACCTTTTTGCTGTGCGTGTCTCAGGCACAGAATGACAACACTAGAGGAAATCTTGCCCATCTCCCCCTCACCGGTGCTGCGTCTCCCATAGCCTCTCTGGCTGACATGACAGAGTCTTTGCATTGAGGGATGCTGGTGTATGCTGTTTGGGATGCTGGTATATGCTGCTTGGGATGCCGCTACATGCTGTTTGGGATGCTGCTACTACTTTCAGTTCTATCAAGGAGAGTTAAATCTCTGCTGTGCTGCAGGGAGAAAATGATACATGGCTACCAGCTCTAACAGAAGATTACAGCTCATTAGAAATCCATGTTTTTACAGCCCAGAACAAAACCACATTCACTCCTCCTTGTATCTGCTTACAGGCTTCACTGTAGCACTGCTCTGTGCAGGGAGTACTCACAAACACCTCTCTGGAATATCGAAGGATTAATCTCCTTGGGAGCGGCGGCAAGCAGAAGACTGTATTTTCTCCAGCCTTTTCTAAACTGCTTGTGAGAATGTTTAAAACACGAGGTAGCCAGCAAAATTCAACTGCTCTAGGAACTAAGAGGGGAAACATGTTCTTTTGTCCAAGTGAAAGGTACTGAAATATTGTGCCCGCTTTTCCTTGAGAAGCAGCATGTGGCAGTGGTTGGGACATAGGTGATGGGAGCAGAAGGTGCCTGGACCCTGCCATCAGCTGGCCTTGTCCTGAGTACGTTGCTTTGCATATCTGGTTCTCCTCCTACCTCCTGGAGGGGATGCTGTGGGACATGTGGGAGAGGTGAGGCACTGGAAGGGTAGGAAATTCTTCACTCGGGAGTCTGGGACAAACCGAGGAATCTCAAGTCTTTCTTGCCTGTGAAGCTTGAGTTTCCATTTCCAAAAAGGCAATGATTTCTTCTGCAATGCAATATTCTGTTAACCAGAAATATCCTGAACAGAGGATAAGACAGAACTGGCCATTGCGGGTAAGCATGAGCAACCAAGGGTGGGATTCACCTGGGCGTTGTAGATATCTAGATCCGAGCTTGTTTTCCTGGACTCACTTTATAAACAGGACAAACACGTATATATAGGACATCATTAACCTCATCCAAATATTGGGTCTAAAATAGATGAGTCAAACCCAAATGGGATTAGTTCTGGATTAAGACACCTAAAGAAAGGTGTCTGCAAGGAAGTGACAAAGCCCCTGTGGTAGTCAAATTGTACCTGGCCAGTGGACCCCAGAGCCACTGAGCCCACCTTAAAGTACATCTGTGTCTGGGCAGCTGAGTGGCTGCACACCTTCAGCCACGGTGGCTACATCTCCACTGATACCGTGGGAGGTCAGACACCAAGCACACATAGAGACACCTCTGTGTAAGGGGTAGGCATTTCATAGAATCATAGAATCGTAGAATCCTAGGTTGGAAGGGACCTCAAGGATCATCTGGTCCAACCTTTCTAGGTGAGAGCACAGTTTAGACAAGATGGCCCAGCACCCTGTCCAGCTGAGTCTTAAAAGTGTCCAATGTGGTGGCGTCAACCACTCCCCTGGGGAGATTATTGCAACGGTTGACTGTTCTCATTTTGAAAAATTTCCCTCTTATATTCAATCAGAATCTCCCCAAGAGCAACTTGTGTCCATTCCCCCTCATCCTCTCCATGTGACTCCTTGTAAAAAGGGAGTCTCCATTTTCCTTGTAGCTACCCCTTAGGTACTGGTTTTAATCTGTTATTGAATTCTTCCCTATGACTAAATCTGATTGCCTAAAATAGTCATCTAGTGCCACCTGAGATGACTTGAGGTGCCCAAGACATTTTGGCAGATGTGACATGGGGTGTAAGAGAGATCCCATCTGAAATGACTGGAGGCACCTATACTGAGGTGACTGATGAACTGAGGTTTGCAGTTAGGTGGGGTAAATCCCATTCTTTGTTCCCACAGCTACCTCAGGTATTTGTGGTGGTTGTTTCTTTAATGATTGGTTTGGGAAAATGGGCCTTTCTACTCATATCCTGTTGGCTGGACAGTCTCAAGGGTTTTATGTAGAAAATCTCTTTTTGGGGTCAAAATAGGCAAGGGAGTCCTTCAGAGAAGCAGCTGCTTCTCACTTCAGTTCCCACAGAAGAACTTCATGCCACGGCTGAAAGTTATCCTGACCTTTCTCCGAGCAAGGGTAAGATGGGTGCTCTCCATGCAACATCATTAGGCAATCACATCCAGACACGCAGGGAATATTGGTTTGATGCTTTTATTAGCAAAAATTCCTACTGACCACTTCACTAAACACTTATCTTCCATGTACTACTCAGTGCTGCTTTGGTATTCATGACAAAGAGGCGTGTGATGCCTCATGTCCCTGAATACTACCTGAGAGGAGCACACAGGTATAAAGCTTTGCTTCCAGATGGGGCGATGCTTCTCATTTTGCTCACCTGCTCCACATGCCATCATCTCCAAGCGGTCACAGTCAAAGGGCTGCCCTGCTGTGCACAGGGAAGGAGGGGAAAACAGTCCTGTTACTGGCTGGAAAGTATCCCCTCCCTCCCATTTAAGAATGTGATATTCACCTGCAGGGTGTGCTTTCCTGAACAACAGCTGAAGGAAAGACAGAAAAGATTACAAGAAGTTTATATCTTTTCCACATATGGCTGTTGGTTATGTAGAACTGGGAGACATGAAGCTCTGCAGGAGTCAAGAGTTGGAGGCAGGGCTGCAAGTGCTGGCAGGGACTCCTCGGTCAGAGTCCTGCAAGTGGGGACCAGTGGCTGTACTGGGAGTGAAGAACATTCTCCTTCAGCTGCTGTGAAATGGGCACATTTTCTACTTGACTGCACTTTTGCACCTTCCTTTGACTTAAGGCATCAATAGCTTCTTCCTTCCCTCTGCGTCATCCCTGTGCCAGTCCAGGCACAGGTTTGCATGAGACCTGATGTAAACCAAGTTTAAATGATCATCCTCCGGAATTACCGATATAAAATTTAATGTGATATTTTTACCTTCAGCCCTTGCAGTTACTGGAGCACAGGTTAAAAAGCTGCATTTATTGCAGGCATTGATTTTTATTAAGAATGGAGCTTTGCGGTCCATCAAAAATACTCAACTTTGGAGGAAAGGCACTGTAGCTCCCTCCGCTATCAGCTAGAGTTGCCAGCATGTGAAGCCGTGTTGCTAATCATACAGCATATACACCAACGCATGATGCAGGGCAAACACAGTGCAAAGCACAGGCTGTTAGAAACATCCTTCAGGTCACCAGTGTTGGTCTAGGGCATGGTTTTCTCTCCATCCCTGGCATTCCACAGGGGTGGACAGCCATGCACAGGGTGCTCCGTGGGAGCTTCTGAAGTCACGGCAGAATCTCTGCTGCCCAGATGGGGCAAGACTTCACCCTTGCTGCAGTGCTTGCCCGGGCATCGGGGTGGGGAGAGGTGTTTCCCTGCTGCCTCCTCTCTGGGATCTGATGGGGAAAGGTAGAAGGCAGGGTTGGAAATTAAATTTCCAGATGACTGTTTGAGAAGACAAGTAAGGAAAGGTTACCCTGTGTCTAGCCCCTCATTAAGTGATGAGAAGCCATAAATGTACAGCAGTTTCCTGCTGTTATTTTTATACCAGGAGTAGGAAAGTGATTGACCAAGCTCAGACTGAAGCAAACGTATACTGATTTCCTTCCCAAAATACTCCCCCGGCCTATTTGTACCGCAGTGATTTCCAGCACTGAGGGGATGTCTTTGGTAGTAGCCTGCAATTTGCTTCCTTGAATTTGCCCTTCAATTCATAGAATTATAGAATCATAGAATCGTTTAGGTTGGAAAAGAGCTTTAAGATCATCAAGTCCAACCATTAACCTAACCCTGCCATCCCACCTCTAAACCATGTCCCTAAGCATGTCCCTTAATTGCATCAAGTTCTCTTAACTTGCCTCAAAGTCACCAAGCTTTCCAGCAGCTGAGCTGTGGGTCAAGCCCAGGCTGTGGCAGCGGGGCAGAGCTGCTGCAGGAAAGTCCTTCCAACGTAACACCCTGACTTTGTCGGGGAAGAGTCAGACAAAAACCCTTGTGTCCCTCTGGCTGACCTGCAATTCGACTGCCTGTTTTTCCAGCCTCTCCAAGAGCTTCCTCCTGGCTGTAAGAGGAGGTCGTGCTGTCACCCCCTGTCAGACAGAGGCAATTTTTGCTACAAGCTGTCTTCCCCTGCTGCTGGGGAGCACATTTCCCTTCCAGCATCTGCAGCAGCGTAAGACGGTAAATGCCAGCAAAGGCACTTTCCTTTCCCTTTAGCATAAAAGAAAGGAGAATCAAGTCATGGTTGGGTTTGTAATTAAGTGGAATAGCAACAGCTTGTATACTGCAGTTGACTTCTTGTCTTTGCTGTATCGATCCAATACTTTACACTGAGATCATTTTGTGCACAGTCCAGCTGGGTCTTGTGTGTCTGTGCATGTGGCAAGGAGCTTGAGTTTTGTCAACACACAGTGTCACAAGTGTCGAGAGCAGAAAGAGAGGACAAAAAAATTGTGATTGCTAACAATCACCATGTTTCCTGACCACCATGTGTTTAATACTTTACCAGTTGCAAAAGAAAGCAATGTTTCAGTCAAAGAAGTGCTCTAGGTCAGCAGCTCTTTTGCTTCAGGGGCTGCTAACTCTCAGCATTTCCACAGTGCCACCAGCTATCTTTACCATCACAGGAGAATGCAATACAGGCAATGCAGTGTGGTGTTCAGTGCAGGTCCATATCCCCTGTCTCACGGCCTCATGGCCACCAGTGGCCACCACCATGGGAACTATTGCTCTTCCCCAGGTATGGAGCAAACCTGGGCTGGGCTTGTCTTCCTCGGCCTCTGTCAAGCTCCTCCGTGAACGTTCATGTTGCCAGGCTTTGTTTAAAGCAGACTGAAATGCAAAGCCTGAAGCATTAGGCTTTCATAGTGGGGTTTTCTGCCAAATCCCATGTAATCCTCGCATTCCCCTTCCCTGCCCACCTCCCTGCCCGCAGCCAGCCTGTAACATAACGTCCTGGGGACATTGTGTTTTGGGAAGTGGAAGAGACACCGAGGGTGTCCCTCCGAAAGCACTATGGGGAGGAAGATGCATACTGCTGCAGACAGAAGGAAAGCGGTGGTGCTCAGGATAGATGGAGCTTTTCCATTTGACTCCTGCTGTGGCAAGGCTGATGCTTTTAACCCTGAAAGTATACTCTCTGCAGTCACATGAGACTTTTATTTGGGAAAAATCAGAGCCCCACGGCAGGCTTTCAGGTGGTTCCCAAGCTGGCTGAGCACTCCTGGAGAATGCAGTCAGAGCAGCCCTGGACAATATGGTAAATTAGGCACCGCAGGTTTGCTCTGATCTGATATTAGACATTCGGTGTTTGCATGAGAGTTTTAGGCAGCCAATGTTGAAGACTGAAAATTTTATAGTTAATCTGTAAGTCCACATGTAAAGGATCTGTCTGAACTGAGCAGATACCCTTACTGTTATTTAAACCCCCCACTTTTTAATATATTACAAATACATGTATTTACTGGAGGGTAGGGCTGGGATCTCTCTATTTTTCTTATCCCACAGCAGGCTGTGTAACTACTGACTGGATAAGACTAGAGAAATGAGTCGCTTGTTAGTCAGTCATGCTGACTTACTCAGCAACACGTATTTGCCTTTGAAGCAGAGAAGCCCCAGCTGCAGACACTTGTCACCAGAGGCCCCCATCAAGTGGTACCCTTCCCACTATGGGGGCTAAGCAACCACAATTAATTCCCAGAAATGTCAGCTCTGACCAGTCCGATCACACCAGGTTCTGAAATGGTGAGATGTGAAGTGTAGTGAGAAATTTGTAGATTTGGTAAAAAAAAAAAGTAATTGCTTGTAGTCATAACCAAACCTTTACTTGCTTTATGTTCTTTGAGCTTAGAGGATGCTCTCGGACCACATCTTTAGGCTTTTCTCTGTAGCTGAGAGGGCTATGAGTCTGTTCTGTAAAAACAGGGAGCAGGGAGTCTTCTGTTATCACTGGCCTGAGGGAGCATGAAATTGAAAACGTCAGCCATTGCAAGGCTTATCATAAAAGTATGGGAATTGCTTAGACCCTTACATCTAGCAATGTATGCAGGCAGGAAAGCAGATGCCTGGACAAACCAATATTTGAAAACATATTTCCACAGTTGGTTGGTTTTTTTTTTAATTGACCTTTGTTAGCACGTGACCCTCACCAGAAGCTGTGAAGAATGCTGTGTATTCCCTTGGTACTCTGTGTATGGTTGTATATTTGTTTTCTTTATTAAAACCTGGACAGAGGAAAATGGGCCAGATTCCACTCCATTACCCCTGCTCAACTTAATCAGCTGCATGGACTTGTGGCAAAATAACGGCTTTTGATGGATTATATCCAGAAGCCCACTACTAACACGCATGGTAACAGATGCTATAAAATTGCAGAGAGTAAATGTTTGGCAATTCTCCTCGAACACGGCAACCTTGTGCCGGCAGCCTCATGGTCCAGTTCTGCCTCCTCGCTCACAGGAGTGCTGTGTATGAAGCAGAGGGAAATCCATTTTGGTGTTGGTGGCACTTCTGAGGGGAGGGAGGATTTGCAGAACCACAGAATCTGGGAAAAAATCAGGTTGGCAGGGACCTCAGTAGGTCACCTGCTCCAAACCTCTCTGGAAGCAGGCGCTGATGGGTGCAAGCTCATCATGTGCCTCCATCACACTTGCCTGCAGGATGCAGGGTTACGGGGGCTGTTGTGGGGTTCACCTCTTAGACATCTGCAATGGACACCTTGCCACCTGAGCCAGCTCCCTGTCCTGTACTCATGGTCAGCAGAGAGAAACGGGCATGACGAGGGTTTTGTCCTGCTTCGAAGATGCCGAGGCAGCTGTGGTCAGGTGAATCCCACCCAGGAGTGCCCCTATGCAGCATATTTGTTGCTGCTTTATCATCAACATCAACAGGCAAAATGACAGCATGAGAAAACGTGTTACTGCGCTGCGTTCAGATGAAAAACCTAAAATAAAAAATAAATAAAAAGCTCTTTTTTTTTTTTTTTTCTTTCTTTCTTTCTCTCCCTTCTGGTTGATCGGCAGCCCCGGGGCAGATGAGCCACTTGCCGTGCCTGCCCCCCAGCCTGGCCCCCGGGGAGATGCAGTCCCCCAGAGTGGTGGGGAGGAAGCGTGGGCGGCCCCCGCTCCAGCCAGCGCCCATCAAAATGCCCGTTCACAACCTCTACTCGGCACCAGCCGGTGCTTTGCCGGTCCTGAAGATCCCAAAGAAGAGAGGGAGAAAACCTGGGCACAAGGTAGATATGCGTTTTCCTTCTCCACCTCCTCCTGGGTTTAATAAATTTTCTCCTAGAATTTCAGGTGAAATGCCGGAGCGGAGGCAAAGTTGTGCAGGTGTCAGGCGGAGCAGTGCAAGAAAAGCAAGAGAAGCCATTTTCTCTTCTACCCGAGCTGGTGAAAAATAGAGGGAATATATTTTTTTAAAGTTTACAATTATTTTATTTTGTGGTGTTTGAAAATAACTTGTCTCCCACCATGTTGTGTGAGATGGCTGTGTGCCTTCTGAGAAGTGTTTTTCTCTCGTTGTCACTTTTTTCTTCTCTCTCACTAACAGTGATTAGAAATGAAATGAAATAAAATGTAAGGAAAAGGAAAGGAATAAGGGGGAGTGGAAAAAAAAGGAGAAAATAAAGCTAATTTCCCAAGGGAAAAAAAAAAGGGCATTTTAGAAAGCAATGAGATGTCACTTTTTGAGGAAAAGGCAGTTTTGAATTGTCTGTCTGCTCGCTTTGGGGGAAAATCATGCCCAGCTCTCAGTGCAGCCCAGGTGGGGAGGCAGGGCTAAAGAGATAAAGAAACCTTGAGCGCCTTCAGCCCTTCACGTGCTGCCAGCGGGCTGAGGCTCTCCCACCATGCCCCCCAACACCCCGGTGGGCTCAGCACCGGCAGGAGCGGGGATGCTGTTGCACCTCAGACCAGGCAAAAATGGGACCACAATGCTGTGGGGAAGGGAATTTATTCTGCGGAGTGAAAACGAGTAGTGAGGGGTCTTGTTGTCAGTAGATTGCTCTGTTACTCTCTCCATCTCTGTCCGCAGACAGCTAGGGGCACCGTACATGTTTGCTGTGCACTTTCCTTGTTTTTAATGGGAATGGGTGCAGGCATGCAGTCTGTTACACAGGGAAGGCAAACTGCTGGCTGCTAGAAAATAGCAGCTGCTTAAGTTCCTGATGTCAAAACAGAAAAGCGAGCTACAGGAGCGGTGCATGCACAGGACCCATCCCAGCCTTCCCTGGAAAAGAGCTCAGCCCTGAGTGTTGCTCGTCTCTTCCCTGGGTCTCTCCTGGTTCAGAGGAGGCAGCAAGGCCCCACGCGTGGTGCTGCTGGATGAGCTCCGGGCACAGGAGCACCAAACGTCTCAGCTCCTTGGGTTTGGGCTTTATCTAGAGTAGGCTACCCTCATCGTTGCCTTTCCCTCCTTTTCACCTCCTGCCAGACCTTCTTCTTCCTCCCATCCTCCAACCACCATCCTCCCTCTTCTCTCTTTTCCACACAAGCCCTCCTCACCACCCCTCTGCATCCCATTTCCAGAATGCCCTACTCCTCTGCATCCCCCCACGCAACACCTACTGCAGGAGCCGCCAGTACCTCAGCCCGTAATG
The DNA here is from genome assembly GCF_000687185.1 of Egretta garzetta. NCBI lineage: Eukaryota > Metazoa > Chordata > Aves > Pelecaniformes > Ardeidae > Egretta > Egretta garzetta. Next base: position 126,756 of record NW_009258268.1, read on the forward strand.
CTTCCTCCTCATCTGCCTTCTCCCACCTCTGTCCATCCCTGCCCTCCCTACTTCATCCCATCCATACCCCTCTCCGCTATGGAGGCACGTTCTGAAGGCACGTTTCAGTACGTGCTGAAAACAGACCTTGCATGGCTAAGAAACAGTTCCAGCCACACTTTCCCATTTCTTCTGAAAAGGCTTAACTTTGGTAACGTGAATGCTATAGCAGCAGCGGCCACGCAGAGCCAGCTCAGGTGTCTCTCTTGGGATTACCGCAGAATTTTACAGAGGTAGTCCAAAATAGAGCTGCGTGTCCAAGATAGGACTGGGGCAACTACTCTAGTGTTTTGTAAAGTGTGGAATATGGAAACTCTTACTATTTTTCACTTCAGTGTTAGGTTAAAACTCTGGGACAGAAACATCTGAATTGTTTTACTTGAGTTACTTGTTATTACCAATAACTTAAATTATTATCAGTAATGTTGGGTCACTTATAAGCTCTGTAGATCAAAACCATCCAAGTCTGGGATAATAATACTTTGGAGATGTGGTGAAATTGAGTCCCTGAGATGATTAAGTGATTTGCCAAATACCACAATGACCTTGTATGCAGAGTTTTGGCAGACCCCAGCCCTTCTGCCCCTGCTTGTCTTGCTGACCCCCATTTCTTATTCTGCATTTACATTTTATATGCAATTTGAAAAAAAAATATAAATTGCTAGGGAGTATGTTTTGTTCCACCCCAAATGCACCCATCCACCTGTGAAAAAGCCTTTCACCAACCGCCCTGTATTTGCAAGTGGGAGAAGTGAAAAGGGAAACTTAAATTTCCTAAAATGCTGCAGTAATGTTGCCCGTCAGACCTAGGTGGCAGAGCAGTCGATTGCCATTGCCTTCTCTTCTTCCAAAGGGAAGCTTTCCCCCGCTCTGGGTACCACACATGCCTCCTCCCCATCCCCAGGGAGTTAGCGGGGAGGCAACCACATCCCTCCTTCGGTGGTGAACCTGGGATGATGTTATTTCTCGGCGAGTGATGGCGAGTAAAAAGGCATCCTTTTATAACTGGTGGCTTAAGTTTCTGGAGCTGACAGTCACGAGCTGCAGCATCCGAGGCATCTGGCCTGGCGCTGTTTATTTGCGCTATAGGATTCTTACACCAAGGCAATGTTTTCTGTGAGCTGCTTCTGTGCGCCGTGCGCTCTGCTGAAGTGAACCCCTCTCCATCACCAAACACTTCCCCAGCGTGAGTCAAAGATTACATTTTTTGATGGGGAACTCTTACTTGATTTAATTAGCTCGCTAATTGTATGACTCTCAGATATCATGAGACTTAAACGCATTTTAAAAAATGACTCCCTGCCCAAATGGCAGGCGACCAAATTCTTTATAGCAACCAGATAGCTGAATTATTACAGAACAGATGGAAAAATACTTCTGAATTTTTAGGAAACTAGGAATTTACAGCCTAGATTTAAATTTATTTTGACCAAGATGTGAATAACAGACATTTTTAATCACATGCTCTTTATAGCCAGATGACCCATTGCCTGTTTTCATTGACATTAAAGCAAATATCTGTGTCTTCCTAAAATGGCATTTCACCACGCTTCACCACCAAGCGAAGTCCTTTTCCTCGTTACCCTGTTTATTTTTTCACAGCTTTGGTTATAAAATTTCATCAGCTGTTTTCCCAAAAATGGTTTTGTACCTGATGTGAAACCATTTGCCATAAAATGCTACATTTTCCCTAAATACAATATTCTTTCTGACTGTCTGAATCTCATTAGGAAAAAGTCTATTCTGGCAGCTAGGGGGTGGTTAGTAGATGGATCAGTTTTATTTCTCTGCCTGTGAGTGAGGGGCGGCCCTGAAGAGCCGCCCGGAAAGCCCTTATGAGGGAAGGCTGTGTTAGCATCCGGGGGGGGACTGGCGGTGTTAAAGACATTGGAGCAAGACGCGCGCGGGGCAGCGCTGCGGCAAAGACCACCACATCCCTCCCAGAGGGCAACAAAACAATGGCCCCATCCAAGCAGCCCGAGGGCTGTTTGTCACCCTGTGCCACTGCAGCAGCTCCTGCCTGGGGAGGTGGCCCCAGCCCAGGGCGAGCGGTTGGCCAGGTCCTTGCAAGCTCCCGCCAGCCGGGGTGGGCAGCAAGGGTTGCCCTGCGCAGGACGATGTGTGGAGTGTGGAGCAACAATTTCCATTACAGGGCATAGGTTCCCCTGCTGCCCTAGAAGTCACTATTAACGATGACAAATAAGCAGTCAGGATTTGGATGCACTGGGACTGAGATGGCCCAGACAAGCTTCAGGTGCCCTGATTATTCACCTGTCCTGTGATATAGCCTTGGATTTCAAGGTTGCGTACACTCCTCTTAAGGTTACCTGACCCATTCACTGAAAAATACTTAGGGGATGTAGGAGGCTGCGGGCAGACTCCCAGGCATCATTTGCTGTCTGGAAGAAAGGTATTGCATGACACAAGAAGAAAAGGTGAGAAAGACTTTGGACTGTGTTCTGCCTTTGCCAGCACAGTGCTGACCTCTCTCTGCTCTGGTGACTGAGCTGAGCCCTGACTTGCCTCGTGCTGAGCCTCCTCACCCACAGCCAAATGCACAGAGAGTGTGAGGTACAGTCAAGCATCCCAAAATCTGTACTCAGAAGCTCAGTGCTTCCCTGGTGCAGGCTTAATGGCACCTTTAATGGCACATCAGAAGCCCACACGGCAGGACCAGGCTGGCCCAGGCACTCACTGTGGTGCACATCTGTGTGCATATCTGCAGGGGTTGGAGCTGGTTTTCTCTCCAGCAGCAAAAGCTCTTGTGGCCAGGAGGTGCCTGCAGGGACAGGGTGAGTCCCAGCCTTTTCTAGCAGATATTTCGTCAGGACAAGGGACAACCAGTATAAGGGAACTAGGAGCCATAAAGATGAGGACCTATGATCGAAGTGATTTAAGGAGAGTACAGGGAAAGTTTGCACCTTGGTTCATCTTGTTTCTTTCCTGTGTCTTTTATTATACAAGCTGACAGAGAACTTGTTCAGAAGAAGAAAAAGCTACCTGGGAAAAGTTCTTCCCTCTCTTTCACATTTTTTTTGGTGTGGGATGACAGAAATATCAGCTAGATGAGTCCTGACTGCTCTGAAAGGGTGTGCAGATTGTAACAGAAACTCCAGGACTCAGCAGGTTCCTCCCCATCCAGGGCCGCTGCATACGCAGATGAGGCTGCATCCGGCATCAATGGCACAAAAGCCCAAATTCTCTCTGCCTTTAATGCCCCATGACTTTGGCAAAGTAGACACACTTATTTTTCTTCCCTAAACCTCTGATCAACTTTCTCTGATCTCTCTTCCATGGTAGAAGGTCCCTAAGACCAGAGGGGCTGGTTGTACATCTTGTTTTAAAGCTACCATTGCCTTTTATATCTCATGCTGTGCATATTAAAACTTGTGACACTTGTTATCCAGAAACTGATTCGAATGCCTTACCGCAAGGATTTCCCAAAGCGCTCTGACAGATTTGCTCTTTCTCCTTCTTTCTCCCTTGTTCTCTCTTCTTCACCGCTTTTTTTCACTTTTATGCATATGTGCTCTCTACTGCCAAGCTCTCAGTCAGTCAGATGGTTGGTTGGGTTGGCTTTTTGATAGAGAAGGATCAGTCCAAGAAAAGGCATCTTTAAATTACATACTTGGAGATATAAGCTTAGTGATATTCAGGGACTACTCAGGGTCTCAGTGTCCAGAAAGTATTTAAGCCGTGTTTGCTAGTGTACTGTCTCTTGTAATCAGGCATTGTTTTATTTTGATCTAATAAAGACACATTCTCTGCTACCCCTAATAAAATGGCATTTATCTGTATCCAGAGGCTGTAGAGCACATACTGTTGCAATTAAGTTTGCAGTAAACTGTTTGCTAAACCAGCAAACTGCCAAGAAGGGGATTCCAAGCTAGAAAGTTTACCCAAGTCTTGCCCTCTGTTTATTTGCTCTTGCACATAAGCCTGCCTGAGCCTCCAAGAGCCAGAGAATGGAGAAAGAGGTCTACTGGGCACTGTCCCACCTCCACCTCCACCAGGCTGACGGTGCTGGTGGGGCAGCGCACGCTCAGACAGTGCACAAGGCTCAAGGGACGGAGAGGGGACTCATGTGCCTGTGTTTGGGGCCACTGGGCTGTGAGCCAACAAGGGGGATAAGGAGCCAACACAGAAGTGAGGCAGAAGTTAGTAGGTGTGCTGTCTCCAAAATAGTGTCTATATGGATGTGTGCATGTGTGAGTCCATATATATAAGACGAGAGGAAATGGCCTAAAATTGTGCCATGGCAGGTTTAGATTGGATATTAGGAAAAATTTATTCACTGAAAGAGTTGTGAAGCATTGGAACGGGCTGCCCAGGGAAGTGGTTGAGTCCCCATCCATGGAAGTATTTTAAAAATGTGTAGTTGGGCCACTTAAGGACATGGTTTAGTGGTGGAATGGCAGGGTTAGGTTAACGGTTGGACTCGATGATCTTAAAGGTCTTTTCCAACCTAAGTGATTCTATGATTCTATATATATGTATACATAAATATATACACAAGTATATATGTACATCTCTATATAAATGTATATACTTGTATATCTGCATATATACTATGTATGAACACAGATATGTATATATGTATATACACACATATTTATTATATACGCGTATGTGTACATGATCAAAAGTGAGCCCAGAAGCCTAGCATAAGGGCTACACGAAGTTTTGCAGTGCCAGCCCACTTCAGCATAGAAAAGCGAGCCATCGACACGTTGCTACAGAACAAAACCAAACCTTGCTGCTTCTCAACTTCCCACATGGGATAAACCCCAAAGGGGATCAGGATCTTTAGTTCTGAAACACTGTTTTCCTCCCATTTGTTTTAATTGCTGGGAAAACAAACAGACAACGCTTTGCTGCTGGTCTCTCCTGACCCCAATCCGAAGGCAAGACAACCCTAATAAAAACAGGACAACACAGGCTGGTGAGGACTGGCATTAGCCAGGGGCCAGCTCAGGGTCCCTAGTCCCCTACAGCTGCCATATAGCAGGAGGTAAAATCCATAGTCACTTATTGAATATTTTCTCCCTTGTTCAGGCTAAATCCAAAGGGATTTAGCCCGCTCCAGGGAAGGGGAGATGGTGCCACTGTGCGGAGATGGTGCCTGGCACTTCTGAGACAGGTGGGATACAGCCAAAGGGAGCCCTGCAGGGGATGGTGCCTGGATGAGGAGCCAGGTTTTATTTCTGTGCGGACTTATCGTGCCCATCTTTCCACAGAGGCTGCTCTGAGGGAAACTCCAGGTTGTGTAAAGGAGCAAGTTCAGGAAGGGCTTGGTGGAGGTCTGGCAGACAAAAATGACGCCCACCTCAACAAAGATGGCCTTTTTGTTTTGATGGGTACCGTCCCAGCAGAGGCTACTGTCTTACTGAAAGCAAGAGAGACCTGGAATTGTCTCTTAGTGAAGCCCTTGCTGGGCTAAGCCAGTAGCTGGGGAACGATCCAAACTCCCAAAGGTTTAATGACAGCAAACTCACTTGGGTGGCATGAAGTCCAAGAGCCTTCCCTCTCCTTTCCCCAGCTTTCTGTTTTTACCATTACACTGAAACAGTGGCCCTTATTTTAGACAGTTGTAATCATATTCATGGCCACCATGAATCTTTATCTAAAATGAGCTCTACTCTCCACCAGGACTTGCTCAAGGTTCAGGTTTGTAGCTAGTGGTATGGCTTCATTTCTACATACAATATACTTCGTACATTATTTCCAGTTTGGGCGTAAGCTCTGAGCAAAATGACACTCTGCAAATTTAACAAGTCTAAAAATTCCTTTTCATTCTTACTCTTGTCACTTACAGCTTTTTTACATTTGGCCACTGAGAAACAACAACAACAGAAAAAAATTACCTGCCAGAAGAACGGCTCAGTGTAGTATATGTAAATATATAAACCAGGCAGCTGTGTGCCTGGCTCTCTGCTTTCCCTCTGCTTCCCTTCGTAGCGAAAGGAAAAGCAAGAGTGGTCCCTTCAGGTCACATCCATCACGTCAGCCCTTTGTAATTATGAAGACCTGATCATCACTTGACTGGTGAGAGGTTGCCAGGTACCAGCAGAGTAAAGACGTAGTGATATTGCACCGTAAATTCCCATCATGTTTCACTTCTCCAAGATGGGCTGCAGGTCATGAAGATTACTGGGTGCAACAGTGCAGCAGTTTGTATTTACTATCTGGTAACAACACACTATGGAGCACCGTCTGAGCTTATTTACACAGGTGTCAGCCCAAAGTAGCCTCTTGGTGCCACTGGATTTACACAAGATTTACACCCCTGTAACCAAGAGCAGAATTTGGCCCTAAATTATGATGCAGTTAAAGACCCCGTGTTCCTGAGTTGCAGAAAATTGTTTACACCCACATGAAATGGGTCGTAAAATGCCATTGCGCTGATTTGTTAGAGTGTTACACCCAATTTGCTCAGGTGTAAATAACTACCCAGTGGGTGGCATAATATTTGCATCCTGTAACTTAAGGCGTTGCTGTCCGCTGCAAATCAGTCAGGCTTCAGGTTCCAGTATCCTCCTGGGAGCAGAATGGATGCTCCTGGCCTGGAGAAAGTGATGCAACAGCAGATTGCTAATGAGTGGGAGTTCGTGGGGAGTGACATATATGGAATAAAACTGGAATATCTCGTGTGTATTTTCATTGCCCAACTGGTTATTTTTTGCAGCTGAAGTCTCGTGTTCTGATGACTCCCTTAGCGATCTCTCCGCCGAGAAGCACACCAGAGCCGGATATTAGTTCAATCCCCCAGGATGCAGCCACAATACCCAACTCGGCCACCCCACAGGCTCTCACAGGTACCCAGCCTCAAGTGCTCCTTGGCCAAGGGGTGAGCAGGAACCATGGGTTGACAGCCAGAGGCTGTGCTTTCCAGAACAGGCAGAAGTCATGAAAACGGGGTGTTTGCAGATTAGACCGATGGCCAGTGACAAAAAGCACAGATGTCCTGCAAGTCTATATTTTGACTGCCATGTCTCAAGCTTATTAGATCCATTCCTCTTGAAACATGGACATCACATCCCATGGATACTACCATTTTATACCTGACACTTACCCCATCAAATGTGTTGCAATGACCAGACTAAACCCCAGTGTGAACATGAAGCATCTGTTACAGCTGTGGGGAGAAGGACGGAGGAGCCATGGTCTGACTGTAGGCAGGGTTAGCCAGCGTGTAAATCCCAATGCCTTATAGCAACAGCAGAGCTGGTCATTTCTGACTGTAGTCATGGAAAACACAGCTGCTGCCTTCTTTTTTTCCTTATATTACCAGAAGAAACATAGGTCAATGCTTTTAAACTGATGTAAATAGTAAGAAAATCAACAAGACAGTTGATTTACCCTGAGATTTCAGCAGAGAAATGAATTAGATAACATTAGAATCCAAACACAACACATAAATCCCATTATTTCTTAGCTGGGATGCACAGAGGAGAAGTTTTCCATCTGCTCTGGTAGCAGAATGATACTAAACGGAGCAACAATGACGATAATAATATATTTTATTCTCATTTATCCCTTCACATGCAAAGACTGCAAAGCGCTTGGCAAACATCAGCCGAGTGGCATTTCATAGTGCTGCCCTGAGACGTGGGCCCGGTGCTGCTTTCAGAGGGGACAGGGAGTCACAGTCCACCAGCTCCACCAGATCACCGGGGTGGCTGCAGAGGCAGAGGCTCCATGGGTCATTTTGGGCTCTGCAGATGCAGCACCCTGCACCTCTCTCTGCCTGTCCCCATGCGGCCAGCACCTCTTCTCCCAGCACCTTCCCAACAGTGCATGCAGGCTCCCACCATAGTAGGGTTTCAGGAGGTGGAGGCAAGCTCAAGCCAAATTTTACCTCCTTATCTGCACCAAAAAGACCATAGGGGCCCCGCTCCCCAGTGAGGGACCCAGCATGCTGCCTGCAGGTTGCAGAGTCCCTCCTGTGGCCGAACCCTGGACAAAACGGGTGGCTTGACAGGGAAAAAGCCATATCCTGCAGATTCGGCAAGGTTCGACACAGTGGCACGCTGGGGAAACCCCCTGCAATTCATGCGTGCCGCTGCTGTCTTTCGGTGCGTTATCCCTTTGCTTGTTTAGCACTTGGAAGGTGTGAAGTGCTATGTAATGATAAGTATGATTGCTATGATGGTCCTGTTTACCCAGGATATACTGCCTGAGCCCCTTCTGCTGTTCAGCGGGAGGTGGGGTAGCAGAGTGTGCTGTGACAGTTGCACTAGATTTTCATTACGGTGATGCAAACTGTAAATTATTTCCAACTTTACCCAGCTGTCACCATGTCCTCCACTCCGCTTGATGGTTTTTTTTTTTGGTCACATATCTGATTTCTGTCAGAGGATAATGTTATATTGTCTGAGAGATGACAGCTCAAGCACACTCAGCCAGCTATTATAATATGTCTCACTTTAGCCTGACTTTAGGCTGTGTCTTAGTCGCCCTTAGTTACCGCAGCATTATCTCCACTTCCTCTGAGATGCAGTTAGCCTCAGCCAAGCTTAAAATAAGTTCATGCTAGCGGGAGGAGAACACTGATTTTTTGCCTCTTGCCAGCAGGCCTGATGGCATGCAGAAAAACTGCCTTCACAGGCCACGCTGCATGAGAGGAGGCACGCAGGGCTTGGCTGCGGCGAGACTGGGGCATCCCCTGCGGAGCAGACCCCCTGTGTGGCACAGTTGCGTGGCTGTGGTTCCAAATGAGGACGGAATGTACAGTTTCCCTCAAAGCAATGCAGTCTGCAGAGTGCTGGATTGGCCATGGGGGTCTGGAAGCTCCCAAAGCCTGGAGTTTCTGGCGTTGCACTGTGCAGCTCAGCACAGCATAACTTCAGAAATTCCAGCTGCATTAAGGTCAGGAGCAGCAAGGAACCAAAGTCTCCCGAAACTCAGCTCAGAGCAGTGCTTCTGGGAGGGCCTTCTCAATGAACCAGTCTAAAAACAGATAGAGAAAATAAACAAACAAACGGACAAAACCACCTCAGGCTGGAGTTTACCCATTGCTTTAAGTTCACCCCTGCTAGTGACTGTCCTGCACTCCCCGGGTGTTTTTTCTGGTCACCAGCTGGATGTACAAGGTATTCTGTAAGAGAGCAGACCCCAAGCACACGCAGAGGGGCTTTCAGGAGCTCCTTTGGTTGCACGTAGCTTATCCTCACCTGTGGCACCAAGCAGGGGCCCCGACTTGGCCCACTTCACGCAGGCACGGGTGATCAGTGCAAGGGAGCCTGGCTGTGCCATCGCGAATGGCAGCAATTTGCCACTGAACGGAAGAGCTCATGAAATAGGAAAGTTGAAAGCTAGCATTTGCTAGGATGCTCTCTGGGCCATTTGGTGATAACCTGGGTGGGATTTTGTGTCTACAGTCTGCATTTACGTCAACAAACAAGCAAACCTGGGGCCGTACCTCGACAGAAAAAAAGTGCAGCAGCTTCCAGAGCACTTTGGGCCTGAGAGACCATCCGCAGCCCTGCAGCAGGCTGTTCAGGCCTGCATCGACTGCGCGCTCCAGCAAAAGGCCGTCTTCTCGCTCATCAAGCAAGGCTACGGAGGCGAGATGGTGTCAGGTAAAGCATTTTTGTAAAGGGGTTTGTGGCCCATTGGGAAGTGCTCAAAACCTTAACCCCATCCCCAGTGCCAGCTGTCCTAGCAGTCCCGTTCACGTCAGCAGGGTGGCAACCAGCTTGAAACATCACTCAGGCCTTGGTGAAACGAGCTGCTGCAGGAGTCGCCCGGGGGTCGGATGCAAGGCTGTCGGTGGAGAGCACCGCAGCAGCGATTCAGGGGAGGGACAGGGCTAGCTCCAGAGTCCTGTGCCTACCGCTCTTGGAAACATTGCTGAGGCCAGGCCTGCGAGCTGAGTTTTTCACGCAGCCATACGAGGAGGAGCAGCCCGGCGAGCCCACGTGATGCCCCGCGTTGCCGCCGCATGTTGCTCTAAAGGAAAACTTGCTGAGAGTTCGGCTGCTGGTGCGTCCTCCGCCTGCAGTCCATGAGCCAAACCCGCTCTCAGCTGTAGGAGTGGCAAAAGTCCCACGGCAATTGCCCATGCAGCAGGACTATGCAAACAGATCAGAGAGAATCAGAGCTCAGAGAGAATTTCCCAGGAGCTTCTCATCTTCCCGCAGCGACGCTTCTTGCTGTGTCCCAATCAGTCTCCCATGTCCCACGCTGAGTCCCCTGGCCTGGCTCTCAGACCGAACATGAACTTTTCTTTTAATCACAGCAAGAGTTTTGTGTCGCAACATTCTTTTAGCACATGGGGATGCAGCGGGAATGAAACAATGGTGGGAATACGGGAAGACACGCTGCAATGAGCTGCTGCGAATGAGTCAGGCACGAACGTGAAGCCAAGGACCGCAAGTCCAATCAGTTTTGCAGGGACCGCAGCAGCTCAGCTGTGCCACTGGGACCCTCTCGTGTGGGAGCCCCAGCTCTGGCCCGCTGTGCAGCATATAAACCCTGCTCCCTCCCTCTCCTCTTGTTCTCTCTAATCACAAGTGTGCCTTCCCCAAGGGACATCAGAAATACTCTAAGAATAACCCAGATTTCTTCACAGAAACACAAGGCTGAAGCAATTTAGTGCAAAGCTTCATTTTTTTGCCTGGTTCTGTGCTGTGTATATGATTTTCATTACAAGTGGGAAAGTCACATCGTGCACCAAGCCTGCCAACCCCCTTGGTCTCAGTTCCTCTGAGTTGGCTCAGCTTCAGGTACCTGAGCTAAAAGCACCTGATCAACATTGCTTCCAACTTCACTCCTCTTCTAATCATTGAGGAGGGGCGAACGGCCTCCTGGTCATGGTGTGGCTCTGAGATTGCAGCTCACGCCCAGCCCAGCAGCAGGGCAGACAGGTTTTTGTCATGGGCTTTCCAGTCTTCCCGTGGCTTGGCTCACAGATGCTCAGCTGGCTGTGGAGCATGATCCCTTACAGAAGCTCAGGCCAGCAGGAAATCTCTGAAGTTATCCCAAAGATTATAAGTCTAGCATTGCAATTTATATTTGTTAGTAGTGACTGGAGGCTGTAGGACTGGAAAAAACCTTCCAGGTGGTGGAGTTCAGGCAGCCGTATCATGTAGTTCTCCCTGCAAACCTGTTCACACCTGAATGTGTCCTGCTACAATCAATCCTGGTGGGTCTGTCGTAACCCCTCCACCTCTCTCATGGCTGGGACCTTTTTGATTCCTGGCTAAACATATTCCCTGACAGCTTTGTCCAGGAATTTTAATTGCTCTGTTCTCACCCTTGAGTTCAATCTCTGATGTATTTCTAGAAAGCAGTCCTGGCTGCATTGTGCGGAAGATTTCTGGGTTATCTGATGTATTTCTAGAAAGCAGTCCTTATCCTGCTAGGCTGAAATACGCAGTTTCTTTCAGGTCCTGGCTGCATTGTGCGGAAGATTTCTGGGTTAGTGAAAGAAGTGCAGGTGTCTTCCCACAGCCCCACGTGGCAGAGATGGTGGTGGCTGCAGTGCCACAGGGAAACTTTCTGCTCCCTGAACACCGCTGTGGCCTGCCTGTGCACCTCTTCAAGTGTGAATTCACCCTTCTCAAGCCAGAATGGTGCCCAGCAGTCCAGCTCAATTCCTCATCTCTCCTGGAAATGCTTTGTTCAATACCTCCTTGAAATATATCTGACTTTTTCATTGCTGTGTCACCTTAGTGGCTTATGGGCATCTGGTGAGCCTGTTCCATCGTTTCTCCTCCCATCATGTAATGTTGAGCCTCCTCAAAATATTACGGATTGCTGTGTACTTTCTGGTATTTTTTTCCATCCATTTTTGTTATTGCAGAGCTCAAGATCAGTCAATCCTTTCTGTGCAACCTCCTGGTCCTCTTCTGCATTGATAATGCCTCCTAGCTTACAGCATCAACAAAATCTTTTTGTGCCAGCACAGACCACTGCCGGCTTGTGTCCCAGTGCTTGGGGTCTCCTGCCAGCAGAGCCTGTTGTCATCTCCTGACTCACCTTTCATACGCAATCAGTTCCAGTTTAATGGAAGAGTTCTCATACTTTACTTAATTCTGGATAGACCACAACTGCCAACCTTCCCTTGCCTATAAATGCAATTAAATCAGTAAATAAAGATCCATGATGAAGCTGGTAGCCCTCTCTTCAGTATAACCCTGGTACCTTTTATTCATTCACAGCCATGTCTTTAATTCTTGTCTCCCCCCATTATCTTTTAAAACCTTGGGTATTGCTGAAGTCAGCCTAATAGCCCATCACTGGCAGATCACTTTCTTTCCCCTTCCTTAGACCAAGGTATCGTAATTGCCTCCTTCCAATCATACAATACAGTTTTCAGTTGGATGCATACATTAGAAATCTTTGCACTGCTGGCCGTGCCAGTCGGCATCTTTCAGCGCTCCAGGAGGAAGGTGATCTGGGTCACACAGACTCAGTTCCTTGAGCTCCTCCAGTCTGTTCTGACCTTCAGGTGGGTAATTACGTAAAATATTTTAAGACATACAAATAGTTGTGTGAAATGTTTTCCCCTGCTCTCATTCTTCTTCCTGCTGTGCATCCCTGGGTGTTGAATTGCTCCTGCTTGCTTTCCAGTTTCAGCTTCTTTTGAGGGGAAGCAGCATCTCCTGAGCCTGCTGGTAGTGAACAGCATCGGGTACGTCCTGCGCTTCCTAAAGAAGCTCTGTCGCAGCCTCCTGTGTGACAATCTCTTCAGCAACCAGCCTTTCCAGCAGTACAACACCGTGTCGGAGAGGCCAGAGGTGTATGAAAACAGGCAGATGGAGGCAGGTAGGCTGCTTGATCAAGAAGAAGTTACTGTCTTTTTTTGGTCCTGTACTGTAATATGCTAGAGAACTGCAGGTCGCAGTGGGACCTTTCCAGAGGAAGGCAGTGGGCTGATTTGCAGTATTTTTCCCAGTGGCTACAGAGTGTCTTTCGGGTGAGAACCACTGTGTTGAAGAGCCCCAGCAGTGATGGGGATAATTTTTTTTTATTATTTTATATCTCTTTGTTTCTTTTGTCTCTTTTCCTAAGGAAACAAGGCTTGTATGATCATATTTGTCCTTGTTTCTGTCAATTCTGTCCCATAACTTTTGGTTACCTCAAGCATACCTGGCTCTGGGGTAGAACCCTCAAAGGGATTAAGTTCCCTCAAGTTTTAGGCAGGCAGGAAGGTGGAAGGGAAATTTCTGTCTCCATCCAGCTCAACCACCACATGAGACACTGAAGGGTCCCCACCAACTACCAAGCCTCCTCTGCTGGCAGACCTGCCGCAGAACGTTGCCTGTCCCCGCTCCCCAGACCCCTCTGCGTTGCCACTGCCTTGGCTTGTTGGCTGCATCGAGAGGGGGCAGGTCGGGCGAGCGCGTGGACCCCAGCCCACACTTTGGTGTCAGAATGGCACGAATAGGAAATCACCGCCGTAACGGGTATGCTCTGACCTGGCACTGCCCCCTACTTCGTTACCTGTGTGCTTCCCCGCTCCACTTGTTTTAAGGATCACCTGCAAAGCAGCACGGTCTGCCTTCACTCGAGGGGACCTCTTACTGGAGAGGGGAGAGAGCCGCTCACAGCAATGCAGTTTTGGGTCAGTGCTGTGAGCATAAATCTAAGGTGATGTTATTAGCTGTGGCAAACTCAGCCTGGATCCTGATCTGTCACCTCCACCCGTGAGTGAAAACCTAGATGAGAGTTGTGACTGCTAAGGGGTTTGCTTTGCTTTGCTGCTTGCAGGAGCCTTTCTTCTAGCTTGCCTGTGGGCACCAGCAGGGTCCCTGCCTTAGTGCTTGTCCATGTGGAGAAGCGAAGCCTGGAGAGGCTGTAGCGTGGGGCAGACGCACTCAAGGATGGTGGTGGTTCCAAGGGGCACCTGCCCTGAGTAGCGCCAGGCTCCCAGGCAGATGCCCACCCCCAGCGTGCTGGGATGGGGTGCTGGCCCTGTGCAGCCCCCACAGAGCTGGGACATGCCTGCAGCCCCCATCTGCAGTCAGTGGCTGGAAAGCTGCCCTGGGGCCCTACTATGGACATCACAAAAGTTGGTTTAGGGAAAAAGAAAGATGCAAAGTTACGGCCCTCAACCTCTACTTCACCTGCAGGCTTCCTCCTGACTTAAATTATTTTTCCTTCTCTTTTATTAACAACACTGCGGGTGTTTGGGGAACACGCTGTCTCTCATGCGTTCAGTTTAATGGCAGCTACATGCTGGCAGCTGAAAGAAAGGTGTTTTAGTGTCCACAATTATGATCCACGAATCACTTCTTTGCCAGGAAGACCATAAGTGTGTGTTTCACACACCAAACGTGGGAGTGGGCTGTGCACACAGTGCAGAAATTGCCTTTTTGTGCAAATAAATCCAGCTGCCATTCTTATACATAGGGGAGGAAAGGCAGGAACCCAGATTGAAAAGCAATATATTTTTTTTCCTCTGGACTAAGACATTTACAGCAACTGGATTGTTTCTGAGAGGTCAAGGGATTTCTGCAGTACCGAGTGAGTGCAGCCCAGGAGGCCTGGCATTTGTGTTTGTATTTGCATTTTAATTTGCATGTACATTTGCATTTACTTTTGCATGGCAAGGCTGTATGTGATGGAAGGCAACTCCACAACTGGAGTTTTTACAGTGGCTGTTACACTCTGAGCATCTCCCTCCCTACATAATTACAACGTGGATGTCCCTGACACCATTCCCACTGGCTCTGCCCAGCCACTGAGGAAAGGGCAAAGTATTATTTTTTGACCCAGGCCAGGCAGGAGACATGGATGTAGGGAAGGCTTCTCTTCTCTGGATCTCCCACTGCTGGGGGGCAATTAATAGCCCCTCTGGAGGCAGCCTGGGCTAGTCAGGGCTAGTGCTAGCCTGGGGTCTCCTCCCCTCTGCCTGGGAATGGGATGGGGGAGAGGCAGTGGCTCCTGGGGTTTTTGTATCTCCATCACCAGCAACACTGTGGTACAGTGGAGATCATGAGCTGTGAAATAGCTGAGGGCAGCGGTTCTACATGGATTTAAAACTCCCCCACCAGGCCCCAGCTTGCTCACCCTGGGGTCTGGTAAGCCACTGGCCTGCTAGGCACAGAGCTGCAGAGATTTGGGTGCTTCCCTGTTCAAGTGGGCACGTGGGAGAGGCGACGGTGGAGCCACCTGGTCTCGCCATGAGGGAGGCTGTGATGAACCAAGCCATTTTCAGAGCATCCTGGTGCTCAGGTGGCTCTCTGAGCTGGCAGCCCCGAAAGGGGATTCTCCTTCCACAAAAGATTAACAGAAATATCGTGAGACAGGTTTTGTAGGCGCTTTCAGCACTCCGCTGACTGCTGACCTGATGTATCAAATTTGGTGAACCCGGGTTGCTCTGCCGAAGCCTCTGTCTGTGGGCCTGGGGGTGTCTGGGGGGGAGCTCAGCATCTTCGCCAGGTCGCCTGCTGTCTGCAGTGCTGTGGGCCCCAGGATGCAGAGCCAGGGGCTGGTTTCACTGCAGCCAGGTAGTTGTTTGGAAAACCCACGTACAAGATTGCTACTCAGCCCCAGAGTGCACATGAAGGCATGGAAGGAGAAATTAACTCTGCCATGTAAAGCCCTTGAAATGGGGAATTTTGGAGAGGGGGGAAAAGCTGCCTCTTCTGGAGGGCAAGTGTTGCCCAGCTCAGGAGCTGTCTGTCCGTGGCTGTGCGGCAGGGGAACTGGAGTGATGGCCTCGCACCCTTCATGCTGCACTCAGCCAGAGCCGGGCAGATACACAACATTCCTGTCCATCATGTCAGGCTGTATTCAACAGCTCTGTTGGCACCAGTGGAATAACTCCAGTTTTAGGCACTGGGGCTTGACCCACTGAGGCTATGTTTAAAGCTGCATTGCCTAAATCTCCCTGGGAGCCAGCATTTCTCTGCAGTGAGGTCAGTACAAGGGGGACCTCTGCTACACAGAACAGAGACGGGGGTTCCCTGTAGCGGCAACAATAAGGAGGACAGTCGGAGATCTTGCAGGCGGGTCTGTGAGGGCGCCTGTTGGGATGGAGCTCGCAGGGAAGGAGCAGGGCCGTAATAAAGCACTGCAGGAAGCCATGCAAAGAAGCCACATTTTTCATTGTTTCTGTTCTGCAGCTTGTAATCGAGATGTTCTTTCTTTTAAAATCACGTGCTTTTCACCCCCTGCATACCAATGAATTTAATACATGTATTGACTTCGCTGCACTTACTCTTGATTTACACTGGCAGAAGTGAGAGGAGAAGCCGGCATCGTGTCCAGTCATATTAATCCATTTACACCATACAGCAGTCACCTTTTAACCCTGCCCCAAAGCACATGCCCCTAAGCCATAATTCACCTGTGCTCCCAGCAAACTGCCAGATGCTAATGGCTGCGTACAGGCCAGGTGGGATTTGTTGATACACGCATACATCACTTACAACGACGTTTTACATGTCTAAGAAGTATGCACGCACTGGGCTGTACCCAGCCCTGGCCTCTGCAATGAGCCTTCTTGGCTGTGCATTACCCCTCTGCCTGCCCTGCCAACGCCTCTTGCACTGGCACCCAGCGGCCCCACACATGGGGTGAGGGTCCCTCTCCAGCCCTCTCCCAATGTCAGTGGCTTCACTGCCTTGTCTTGGTGCATCTGGGGACATACCCTGTGGCTCCTTCTCAGCTGTGAAGGGACTTTCTGGCTCATGAGAGCAATTTGTGGGGATCAGCTGTGGGATGACTCCCAGGACTTCATTCTGGAAAGTGCCTGGCTTCAGGTCTTTGATGTTTGCATTTCAGCAAACCCTGAGATGTTACCTGTCCCCACAGCACCTGGGTTCAAAGCACCTCTGGACCTGCACCCCAGAATTTTCCATGAGAGTGGTAGTGCAGTTTGAACTAAAATGATGGCAAGATCTGGGTGAACTCTGCAGCAAATGCTGTGAAGTGTGCTGGGGGCTACATGGATGGGAAGCCAAAACAGATCCTGTAAGTGCCCCCATCCACACCTTCTGTGTTCAGCTTTAATTAGTCAGCCCATGCTGTGCTAATGGTGGCTTGGATGTGAGCCTGGGAAAGGAACATTTCTGGAACATGTACAGACGGTTGACATGCACCTATGCAATGTAGACTGTTATTTTTCAGAGGAAAGCATGTTTGCTGTAAAACTTCTTGCCAGCCTGATGGTGGGCACAGAAATTGAAGTAGTTTATCTTATGTGGGAAGCATCTAACCTGATAAGCATCTTCTTCTTTCCCCTTTCAGTCAATCCTTCCCTTTCTCTTTCTGTCCTGAATCGTGGGGTTTGGTTATTTTGTGCTGTTAGACAATTACTGCTGTGCTCCATGCAGAGCATGGCTGCATGTAGCTGCAGCAAATCTTTCTTTATGCAAGGACTCCTGTGGCCACCCTGTACCCTTGTCTTCATCAGGAGGGAAGACAGGAAGGTCAGTGAGTAAGTTCCTCAGCCTTGCTCCTCTCCCCACGGCCAAGACAAATTTGTATGCATAGATACCATATGGTGCCCCCTACCACTGTCCACAGGAGAACAGCACTTCTCGTGGCAGTGGCTGGAGGTAGGGCCCCATATGGAGCAGAAGCACAGCAGGAGGTAGGGGTACCCTATGCTACGTCAGCGCCTTTCTGTTTCAGAAGGTGGGCTCTTCCTATCTACAAGCACTTGAAAAGCTGGCAGGAGAAGTGCTATAGCAATGCACTATGAGAGCATGACTAGTAGGCAAGATGCTAAGCTGGGAGCTGGATTTTGTCAGAGACTTTCCCGTTGATTGTGTGGGCAAGGCACCCTTCCCTGCTGTGCCTTTTCTATCCAAGGAAGGCAATAATTCTTGCCACCATGTGCAAAGCCCTTCTAAAACAGCTGGGGAAAAAAGAATAGCATGATAGAAAACCACATATTATTACAATCAATATTTTTTGTTCCAAGCACCAAATAAACAGCAGCTCAGAAATTTCAAGCCCTGAGAGAGCAAGAAAAATGTTTTCTTTCCCCTTTCTAGTACCGTGGCTTGTTTAATCTTGTCTTGTTGCATGCTATGAGGAACAGTGCTCCTGGCTTCTCAGCACACTCAGAATAAATGGCTTTTATGGCTATCAGTAGCTTCGGCTCTCTTCAGCATTTAATTACCTGCAAAGGCCATTTATTGCCTCATATATTCCTCTACCATGAACATTATCCTTTAAACAATAAATAAAATATTAAGGTCACTCTTAAAGAGGGAGCAGAGGAACTGCATAAGCCATCCAGCCACAACGAAGTCCAACATAAAAAGTTTGTTTGGTCTTTGGGGCATTTAATTGATGGCAGAGCCTGCAGTAGAGCAGAGAAAGAGTGGGATGGCTGCAGGCATTTATTCCTTCCAGGCATGCATGGGCCTGTGCATCCATCAGAGTCTGCGTGTCTCCTCCCTCTCCAGAGGGCCCCAGGGCAGGACATCCCACCGAGGATGGACACACACACATCCCACCCCCAAGGTCCCCCCGGAGCTGCATGTTGTCATTCAGAAACCTGGGGAGGGACAGGAATGGTTTAGGATGGTAGGAAAGATAGGAAGTAAAAGCAAGAGGGTGAAAGAAGAGACAGTCAGGCAATGCTTCGGTGGAGGGGTTTGTGAAGGTGGTAGTAGGGGCTTTAATATTCAGGTCCTTTAAACCTGAATAAACTAATGAAATGTACACTAAAGGGCAAATCCTGTCAGGAAGAAAAATAAGAGATAGATGGGAGAGATGAAATTCACCTGTCATATAATTTGCCTGAACTCTGTAGAATTGGCAGAATTGGATAAATTGACCCTTGTGCCCTTCAAGCTGTGTGATTACTGTTTGCTAACCCCCAAATGAAGAAAGAGTCCCTTTTTGTTCCTTTAAATTTATGAAATTGTATCTCCTTGTGGATGCTAAGCAATGAAGATATAAGCAGACGTCCCTCCGCAGTCAGCCCAAGGGAAATGCTCCTTCCCACCTTCCGCCGGGCTGTTTTACCTTCACGGTCTTGAAGGGGTGCAAGAAAATCCATCCCTTTTGAAAAGCTACCCCCCCGGAGGGTTGGCACTCTGCTCCCAGCAGTGGATGAGGAGCAGCCCAAAGACCCTTCTGTCCTTCAGCCCAAGATGCTCTCAGAGCCATGGCACAGGCACCGGCAGTGCTGCAGATTGCCTGGGCTGCAGCCATGGAGGTTAGAAGAGAGAGCTAAGTTATGAAATGGAGTTTAAAGAAGAGAAAAAAGACTCTCTATTTTTCCATATCAAAGGGTATGCATAAGGAAAGTGGATGAAATTATGGGCATAAATGCATGAAGCATGATGGATGAGATCATATCCACTACCGGAAAAAATACCCCTGGGCATTTAATTCAAGCTTTACATGCACAGTCACGTGGAGGAAGCATGGACACTCTTTTAGAGGCGCAGTCAGGTAAATCATGTGATTATAACTCTGGTTTAGCTTCAGTTTTAGCTTTAACTTGGGTTTAGGTATTTAAGACTTTTCCATAGAGCTATAGGATTCCTTCAGGTGATGTCTGATGGTAGGTGTCCAAGATTTGATTTTAAATAGCTAAAATTAAAGTTGAAAGAGGAATTTCTGTTCCTAAAGTTTTTAAATATTGATACAAATGCCTGTGATCAAACATACCCATACTTCAAGCAGTCAGATCAGCAGGCCACAGGCCAGAAGTGATGATGAAAAACCCACCTCTCACTGGAATCAAGCTGCAGATGGAGGTTTGGGGAACCAGGTACTTTATGGTTGGGTTTCCTCATGGAAGAGGCAAGGTTACAGAAGTGATTTAAACAAAAAGGCAGCAGTGGCTTGCTAGACTTCAGCAGTGAAGCCAAAGTTAAGGAAAATGGTCTCTTCCCAGCAACCCAGCGCAGTGCAGCACACTGGTGTGAAGGGAAACTGGCTCTGTGGGACCATGGGGGGAGGAGGAGATAAAAAGACACGAGAAAGGGGAATTGGTGAATTCCAAGCTGCTGGGACTGAGGTCGGCCGGGGACATCAGAAGCAGCAGCAGAGAATGCAGGAAAAGAAAGGATTTCTGAAGGGGAACAACGGCTTTAGGGCCCAGCTACGTTGTATGTATACGGCAGAAGAAACCCCAGAAGAAATATCAGAAAGTCTAGCTGAGCTGCAGCACTGGGCAGGGATAAATGAAGGAAAGACTTTATAACTTGTACCTACATATAAACACATGCACAGGCTCATGCTTTATATGTGCTCTACCTAATTCCTGGATGAGATTATTAGTTATTAATGGGCAAACACAGCTTATTTTGCAGTTACCACACTTTGCTCTAGACTTCTCACTTCTCGTGTCTCAAATGATTTGTTTTTCAAACAAAAAATTGCTGTTAAATATTTTAAGCCAGTACTAAGCAATATAATTCAGGGAGATTCATCATGGTGGTAGCAGAACAGAAATGCACCAAGTACTTCAGCTGCAGAGAATCCCGGTATATAACACCTTGAAATTTTCAAATAGCACAGCCATTTTCATCTAGTCTATTCTATACACAGCTTTTTGTGACCTTTATCAATGCTGATTTATAAGCATATGGAGTACATTATAAACTACCTGGGTAGAAAAGCCCCTCTAGGTACTGCTAGAAGCTGGAGACAGAAAAGATCAATTGCAGCCTTTCCTGTCTCCCTCTGTCAGTGCAGAACTATTGCTGTGCTAAGACACAAAACTATACAACCCTGATAAATCTCCTTTTCATGATGTACACTTTAGTGTAACATAAAGGCAAGGGAGAAGGGAAGAGAATGGAGGAGCGGGTTTGAAATCAGGTGGAAGAAACCAAAGGAAGACTTTTCCTAAAGGCCGGATCCCTATGTCATTGAAATCCCTTTGCCTTCACTTGTGGCTATGCAGTGCCTAACCAATTTGCCTACGCTGTAGGATAGGACTAAAACTCCTTCATTGCAACACAAGACATTTATTCAATCATCCCCAAGCGCTTAAAAAAAAAAATCCTTGATGGGTTATTTATACACACGAGCACCTTTTATTATTAAATCTAATATATTTGTCAGCAGCTAGCTTGTGAATTTACTCTACCTTTTTACTCAGTTTGGGCAATAAAACCATGTTGATCTGTTCCCAGCCAGCTTCATTCCCTGGTTCTACTGCATTAAACACAATGTGGCTGTTGTCTGGGCTGCAAACACTCAAGGGAAATCGTTTAAATAATGAAAAAAATTGCCTTTGCTGAAGTCCTTGCAATCAGGACAACATTGGATTTTGGAAAATGCTCTAAAAAATTCAGATTCTTGATGTTAACTGACTGGCAGCTTCTCCTTGGGGGATACTGCAAAATATTTTTTAGCAGCTAGGACACAGCGAAATGATCCATGGTGCAGTAAAGCCTCAGAGTAAACCCTGGGGAATTCGCCGCAGGTTTTACCTCCACAGTGTGACCATGGTTGCAGTGTTCCTAATATCTACACTCACAAGTGGATGAGGCTTATTTACGTTTTCCTATTCTGACTGACTAGAACCCCCTTTTCCTCCCCCGTGGATGCAACTGTGTGTTCCTATATGCCATGTGAAAGTTATCCCATAGGCTGAAAAACACAGGCGTGACAGCCCTGAACCTCTGTCGGCAGATGCCCTGGACTGCCCGCTTGCTCGCTGCCTCTGCAGCAGCCTCAGGGGTGCTGTGGCTCCTTGGGGACGCGTCTCCGTGCCACTCTGCCTTGGCGAGCAGTGAGCAGCTCGGCTCCGCTTCCACGAACCAGATGTTGTTCCCTGCAATGCTTTCCGTGTCCAGCCAAACTGTGGCAGCCAGGAGCTGGTGTGGAAAAGGTCCAGTCCTTACCCAGCCACGCAGGGTGCAGATGTATGCACTGGTGACACGGTGTAGAAATGCCTGCTAAGGGGTGACATCATATTTTCATTGTGCTGCATGCCTGGACGGGCAATGGAGCTAAAAGGAATGGGCTGGTGCTGTAATCCCAGAGTAAATCACAGCAGACAGAGCTGGGAAGTCTTAATCCATCATAGGAAGCTCTTATCTTTAGATAAATGCATGCAGGCTCAAGCTACAAGGAAGATAAGGTGCCTGGTCTGTTTCTGACTGGACAGAAATGTGTGAGGCTGTTTGGCAGACACAGAAAAAGTTATTTTTTAATCTCTTAAGAGCTGATGTTAAAACAGTAGATAGCAGTTCAGAACCAAGGCATATCTTTCACACTTTTAAATACTGTTTAGATTTCTCTGCTCTCTCCCTCTATGGCTTACACCAGATTGAACTGACGGTTAAACTCATCTAAAGTATTTCCTTCTGCACTTCTGTATTTGATTTTTGTGTTTCCCTATTGTATTTTTCCTTCCATGAAGGGTGAGACGCAGGGTTACTAACCTCCACAGCTGCTTAAAACCATCCATTCCCGCTCCCCCCACTGCCTCCCAGATAGAGCAAATGCCATCCTTGGGTGGGGAGCTGGAGCCAAGCTCGGGAACTATAAAATACAGGCAAAGATAAAACTGTACAAGGAGTCTCTCAATGGGATTTTGACACTGTGGCTGGCTCCTCTCAAAATGACTGGGAGATGAGAAAAGGCTGGCCCTGGCTGGGGGAGAGGAGAGGTCTGAGGAAGCTATGATATCATGCTACTTAAAATATGGAGTTCACAGCTGGTCAACCCATTATAGAAAATATATGGTAGCACTTAAAAAGGTACAGGGAAGGGTCAGAGGGCAAAGCCCATCACTAAATGATATGATGAATAGGAGACAAGACAGGAATTAAAGGAAGAGTGGGGGTGGAGAAAAGAAAGAAAGAAAGAAATCTGTGTTGACTTCAAGGAAAAGAAGTTATTGGAGAATTTAATTAGAGCAAATACTCTACTTGAGCAATGCAGGTGGTGGAGTAAAAGGCTATGAAGCGACACAAAAGTGTTAGCCTGGAAGGAAGGGCAGTGGTCCCGGGAAGCTGCTGGTGTGTAAAAGAGGACCTCCCTGGATTGGGGGTCAGTGTCCGGCGTGCTCAGAGGTGGGGGTGCAGGTTTCCATTCCTGCCTCGTGCAACTTTCACCTGGATGCAGCCGTTCCACAGCTGTGCGGGATGTGGCCTGTTAACTGGGAATGGGGATCCTGGCTCCAGTTCACTGCCCTGAACTCGGGCTCTGCTGTCCAAGCAGCAATCTGGGGACAAACCCAGAGAAAGGCATGGAAGGGAAAGCTGGATGAATGGAAGTCTGAGATGGATGGCTGGGGAAGAATGGCTATGCAGGTCAGGGGTATGGGAGGAGAGAAAATAGAAAAGGGGGATAGGAAAATGGCTGGCAAAATGGGAAAAGGGTGATGCTGCTGGTGTGGGAAAGCAGGTTTAGAGCTGGTGCAAGGTTGAGACAGTGGGAATGTGATGGAAGAAGCAGTAGGAAGAGATGATGAGGAAGAATGGAGGGAGGAGCCAGTGGGGGCTATAAGGGAAGGAAGCCTGAGACAGGCAAAGGGAGAGAGGAATTTAACATGGGAAGTAATGTGGGAGCAGCAGCAGGTGAGGAAAGCAGCTCAAGACATGTTTGGCCTGGGAGGAGAGGAGAGAAGGCAGACTGGAGAGGACAGGAGTGTCTCTGGAGTGCAGAAAGAGCTTTTACCTATAGGAGACATTTAGCAGAATAAGTCATTTGTTTTGGATTTTTTTTTAAGATAAAGAAGAAAAGTGAGAATTAGATCTGCCTAGGAAAACCATCAGGTAAGGATCATCTCCATGGGTATACACTCTTCTTCATTTCCTGCTTGACTTGAAATTGATTTTAATTTCCTTTTGTAATGCACAACAGGAGACATAGTTTCTTTGTCTTTCTGGAGTGTCTCTATTCCCAGATGCTACCAAGGGTCCACTGTATATGTTCTGCATTCAGACGTGCAGCGTACATCCATGTGGCATGCTGTAGTGGCATACAGATACCACTGAGGCAAAGGACTTAGCATGTTACAGAGGTGAGAGACAAAAAAAGTGCTTTTCTTCATCCTGATGGAGAACTGGGGTCCAGAGATGATGGATAACCTGACCAAGGTCATCCCAGAGGTCTGGAGCAAAGCTGGGGTGTGAGTTGCAGGTTCTCATGCTGTTTTAACTCTCAGCAGACCCATCTTCAGGAATTGGCTGGGAACCATATAGGCTGCTACTTTAAAGGAACTCAGCTAAAAACAATGTGCATTTTTAAATTCTGAAAGCAGTTGGGTTTTTTTCTCTTCTCCTTTGCTGCATTTTAAAGGGTGCTGGATGTAACAGACCTGGGCTTTTCAATCCAGTTGCCTGTGGACCATTTATTCATGGAGAGGAAAACTGTGCCAAAGTGGCTTGAGCATCTCAGGGTGGTGAACAGTTGTAAGAGAGACTACTGTGCTCAAAGAAAAGGCTCAAAGCAGCTTTCTCATAAATCCTGCTTTAAAACCTTGTGTGCTAATTTCTCAGTAGTGTGTGCCCTTCTGCTGACTACCTAGAAAATAAAATACAGAAGTGCAACAGAATACAGAAGGGCTAAGCTACAGATTTATGAAACTGTTGCATTTTAAACCTCAGTAGAGAGTTACGTTTTCTTCTATTGTCTCAGAAAACATGTTTTTCCCTAATTGGTCAAAGTGGGATTAGTAGCTGTGAAAGCTGTGCACTTTACAAGGTCTTCTGGGAGCTTAAAAAATGCAGATATTTTCATACACATCGTTGGTTGAGCCGCAACATGCGCAGCTTCTCTGTGATACAAGCTAACAGGGAGCTGGAGAAATATGAACACAAAAAGCTTCCACAGTCTTTTGTAGCTTCTGGACAGTGGAGCCCGTCCTTTCCCCTGCCTCCCATGCCACTGTAAGTGCCCTGGACCCCTTAAATGAGCCCTTGCCAGGGTCCTCCCCAACACTTTGCAGCTGCTTTTCAGAGTGGAGAAGACGTCAGTCATAGCATTGGAGGACAATTCAGGTGGGAAGGGACTCCAGTAGGTCTTTGGTCCAAACCTTTTTCCAAAGCAGGGTCAGCTATGGAGTCAGAGCAGGTTCTCAGGGCTTTGTGCAGTTGGGTCTGGAAAAATTCCAGTGCCAGAGCCTGCACAGCCTCTCTGGGCAACATCTGCCACTGCCCCGCTGTCCTCACGGGTAAAAGGTTTCTCCTTATACCCAGTCTGAAACTTTCAACTTTTGCCTGTTGTCTCTTGTTCTCCTGCTCTGCACCACTATGAATAGATTAGCTCCACCTTCTTGGTGACCTCCACATGGGTCCTGGGGGGCTGCTGTTAGGCTTCTATCCCCAAGCTGCCTCTCCCCCAGGCTGAACAAACCTGGTTCCCCTAGTCTCTCCTTGCAGGACAAGTGCTCCAGGCCCCAGACATGTTGATGGCCCTCCGCTGAACTCATCCATTTGTCCATGTCTGTCTGGTATCGCAGAGACCAAACCTGGATGCCGGGTTAGACCCCTGCAGTACCCCACTTTTTACTGGTCTCCATACAACCCATTAGCCGCCACACACTAAGCCTGATCATCCAACCAGTTTCTCACTCATCCCACCTGTTAGTGTCTAACTTGGATGCAAGAACATTGTGGGAGATGGTGTTGAAAGCCTTGCTAAAGTCAAGGCAAATGACATCCACTGCTCTCCCTTTGCCCACAAATCCAGTTGCTTTATGATAGAAGGCAATAAGGTTAGTCAGGTGTGACTGACCCTTGGTAAACCCATACAGACTGCCCCTGGTCATCTTCATCTCCTTCTCTGCTGCTGGGAGGGGGGTCATGAAATGCAGATCTCTCCTCCTGCCCTGAAGTTTAACTGGGGACTGTGTCATCCCTCAGGGGCATAATGGATTTCTCTGTGCCCTGAAAGCCCCCCAGGCCTGCCTGCCTCTTCCCTCCCATGTGTGGGTCTCTTCTGGGGTTGGGCAGACCATTGCAGGGCATGGGCTCACAGAGACATGGTTGCTCAAGGCGCATCAGCCCGTGCAATTTTACAAAGCATCCTTCACTCAGCAAGGAGCACAGAAGCTGATCAGCACCTTTTAAAACTGTATGAGTCAAAACCTGCAGCCACACATACTTGAATGTACAGTCTTCCTTTTCCTAATCTAACCATGACTCTAACCATTTCCTCATAAGCTTCTTTTGGTCAGGAGGAGGCAACTCTGATGAGTTGCTCTAGTAATCTACTGACTGCTCATGTCAACTTGAAGATCAGGAGCTCTGAAAAGGCTTGCTTAGAAACCTGGATGCTTGAGACAATCCCTGCTCCCCCCTGTCCAATGAAGACATGAATATCACTTTTGAAATTCCCAGAGCACCTTCCATTGAGGCATGTTTCAAACAGTAATGAATGGAGGTTACTGCTTGGTCCATGCCAATAGGCATCATTACTCCCATTTTGGAGGCCAAAGCAGAGACATGTGGAATAAATCGATCTAGATCAATAAAAGAGTCTTAGGCAGAGTCAGGAACAGAACTGATGGTGTCCGGCTCCTTGTCATAGTCATAGTCTTGCACACAACTCATGGGTGTCCTTCCATGAGGAGATTTCACCCACACATGTCTTATTTCACACAGACTACTGAAAGCATACGACATGAGTCAAAAAATCCCTGGTGTCCACTCACAAATTTTGGATCAATTTATATCCGTAGTAATAAAAGCTGCATGCTGTTTATTTAGCAGGGCTCTCTTAATGTGCTGTTTGTTGTTTTGATAGTGTGAGTCTTCCTCATATTGTAATCATATTAAAAGAGCATTCTTTTCCTGGAATAAAGAGGTAATGATTCACAAGAGGCATAATTATTCCATGTGGTGCAGGCAGGATGCTGCAGAAAGAGCTGTCTTCTTTATGCGTAAGAGGCTTTTATTGCAAGTGTTCTACACAGTAATTAAATTCCTTTGAATGAGAAGGCTTGATTGGATTTTCTTTGGCTTATTGGGAGGAGTCTGAAAAGCAAGGTATTTAGCTCAATTGCTATACAATTTTGGCATCTGTTGGAGGTTAGGGAGAAAGGTTCAGAGTGTCTGATTCCCATTTCTATTATGCTAGTGTTACGTTAGCTGAACTCCATCGAATTCAATTGAATTACACCCTATCTGTATTTGTGTGAGAATCAAGCTCAGAAATCCCTGGCAGAAAGCAGCAGGATACCTGAACGTGCACCGGAAGAATCTTAATTATCTAAGGGAAAAAAGTCTTGCTAAAGGACAGTTGCTTGCAGTTGCAAAGGCAAGTACCGAAAAGTGAGGACATGTCACATTTACAGCGGTCCTTCGGACCTGATCTTTGCCTTATGGCAAGTCCAGCCTTGGCCCAGAATGGGACAAACTTTTAAAAGACAGCAGCAAGAAAATGAGAAGTCAGGCAATTGTGTAAAAAAATGTGTGCTGTGGCTTGACACACAAGCCAGGATGCTGGCATGGCACAACTCTTGAGTATTTGAGTTGTCAAACTACATCATGTTTGTTTAACATCAACTGCTGTAAGCAGCTGCCAAGGTTTTTGGTTTGTTTTTTTCCAAAGGAAAAGAGTAAAGATGTAAATTAAAAGGAAAATTCTATTATATACAGCCTCAACATGTATTAGTGATGGGGTTTGGGTCTTGTAGCATAAATTACAGCAAAAATTCTCGTTATTCAGTAAGGCTACACAATACATTGGGAGGAGAGCATTGCTCAGGCAGGGAAGGAGATGTGCAACATCACATGGGTAATTTCACCCTGCTCAGATGTGTCTGGAGGGAGAATACGCATTGTGAGGAAAGTGGCATTTTCAACAGCTCCAAGAAACATCATGGGGCAATGGGAGGCACTTTCCTAATCTGATTGCCAGATGTTAACGCCTTGTTTCACCCAGTGAGAGTGGGAATCTGAAGCGCAGGTTGCCGGTATTTGTAGGGGTTATGTATGTGAAGGTTTGGCTCTCAGAGAAGTTTCCAGGGGCTTTGCTTGTATCCCAGTGGTGGTGGTGATGGTGGTGGTGGAGGAGAGGGTCCTTGGGCTGGGGGAGGGGAGGGCTGGTTTTGCAGGGAAAACAGCAGCGGGAATGAGGAGGAGGAAGAGCTTTGACTATTTTTTGTGAAGACGAAAAAGGCAAGTAGGAAGGAGCTTGGACATCAAGGCCTGTAGGGAGGAGACTGGGACTGGCCAGAGGACGACAATGACACAGACATGGAGATCTCAGTCCAGACAGAGAAGCAAGATGGACCTGGGCCTAAGGTCCGTGATACCGGCATTTGTGTCTGAACTTGAGCCAGGTCTGAGTGACTCACTCACACATCTCTGCCCATGAAAAACCTTGAGCATGCTCGTCAGCCATCAAGCCTGTTCTCCTTGCGGGATACCGGGCCTGATGGATGTCTGCAGCTGAGGATATTTTCTGATTAATTTTGGTAATCGCAGCCAGAACACTTTGGTTTATTACCTTCACTCCCTCCTCCTGGCTGCCAGGTGTTATGAACCCAACAAACTGCCTGTCCTGTTGTCTTCCTCTGCCTTCTTCCTTTCAACTTTCATATTTTTAAACAAAAGACAGAGCAAAAGATAGCTCACAATCCTCCAGTCTCAGTGGTATTTGGGAAGCACATGAGGAAAAAGGGACTCACCAGCCAGTGGCCCAGGACTTAAGCTGCCGTAAGCTGACACAGACAAGTCACACCAAGCCATAGTTTTCCTGTTGTGACTCTACGGACTTCTGAGTGGTTGTGCTTCTCTTCATTATTTATTAATTCTCAGCAAGGATCCCTCCTGGAGCCAGCCGTCTGTACAGAAAGTTAGAAATGGAGTTAAACTTTTTGCCAAAAAAAGGGAATTTTGGGGAAAAAAATATAATTTTTTCAAGGGCTGAATTAAAATTGGTTCTGTTTTACTGATGTTTCTTTTGTGTCTTGTCTTCCTGAGCAGAAACGGCCATACCTGAGGACTACCTGGTTGACCCTGCGAACATGAAGCGGTACAGCGCAGATCCTGCCGATTCTGCCTTCAGTTGCATGGGCTCCATATATGCCACGCGACAGAGTCCTGCAGATGGACATCCTGCTGGAGGCTCCTCTTCCTCCTGTAGCCATCGTCCTGCCCAGATGTCTTCAGGGGGTTCCTCGTCTACTGGTCTGCAGCATCAGACCTCCAGCCCGACCAGGAACGGGACCTATCTCGAAGGAAACAGAAGTGGTAATATAACATCTTCCATTTAGCAATGTGTGTTGCCATGCTGGTGCCATGCTGGAGTCTTAACTCACTCCCAAATTCCCAGGAAAATTAGTGAGGTTGGAATGTTGGAACGGGTCCAGAGGAGGGCTACAAAAATGATCCGAGGGCTGGAGCACCTCTCCTATGAGGACAGGCTGAGAGAGTTGGGCTTGTTCAGCCTGGAGAAAAGGAGGCTACGGGGAGACCTGATTGCGGCCTTCCAGTACCTAAAGGGGGCCTATAGGAAAGATGGGGGACGGCCTTTTCATAGGGCCAGCTGTGTTAGGACAAGGGGAAATGGTTTTAAACTAGAACAGGGTAGGTTCAGGCTAGAGGTAAGGAAGAAATTTTTTACAATGAGAGTGGTAAAACACTGGAACAGGTTGCCCAGAGAGGTAGTGGAGGCCCCATCCCTGGAAACATTCAAGGCCAGGTTGGATGGGGCTCTGAGCAATCTGATCTAGTTAGCAGTGTCCCTGCTCACTGCAGGGGGGTTGGACTAGATGACCACTAGTGGTCCCTTCCAACCCTAAACATTCTATGATTCTATGATTCTAAGTAAGCAGCTTTGCTTTACACATGCTTCCATTTAGAGGGAGAAATAGTAAGCTACGTAAACACAAAATCAATCTGTTCATCATTAAGTAAAAAGGTGAATGTTTTCTAATGCTGTTATTAATTATGTAAACATATGTATTATGTATAATCGTGTGGCAATCACAACTGCCATTATCAACTTACAGATATAAATATTAATATGATTGATACTGCCTAGCAGCAGGAACCTGTTATTTGCGTGACACCAGCTGTGTACAAGATACGATGCAAAGCAAACCTAAATATTAGTGCCTACCTCAAAACATTTTAGAAAAAGGTTTTGATTCGTAGCTGCATGGCCCATCCTGCACCTTTAATCATGAACTAGGCCAGGTTTTGCTTGAAAAAGGCTGCCCAGCAAAACATATATTTTTAGAAATCATCTATCTCACTGCTCAAAGCTCTTTTATCCTTCAGGAAGCAAAGTCACAAAAAGTTTATCTGCAAATTCAAGGGACACCATGGGAACCACTGCATTCAATAACCCTTCCTCTCTCTCTTTGTATTTTTGTCCAGTTACTCTGCTAGGATTTAGGTTTGCTGAGTCGGTTGCTCTGCTCATTGCCTATATTGCCTATTAGCCATGATTATTTTTTTCTCTAGAAATGACCTGGGTTCATCCAATGGGTTAGCTAATTCCCTGAACTTCCGTTAACTTTCTCTTTGTTTGCATTTTCCAAGTTCTGTATTAACAGGTCTTTATCTGTAGTGATCGGAACAGTGTCTTCACCCCTTACTAATTATTCAAACTTCATTTATGCATTTTTCATCTTGAAGATAGATCTAACAAAGGAGTTGAGTCTCAGCCATTCTTAAGTCATTAATTTCTTTCCCTTCCTCATTTATTAATGGAATCTACTGTCACACTCTATTTTTTTTTACATCTTCATATAATTGCAGAAGCCTTGCTGCTTCCCCTAGCCCCTTTGTCTACCATTGCACTGTCTTTCTGCCCTTGAATTTCCCCTGGAAATTGCAAGTGGTTCTGCATATTCTTGCTTGGTAGCCACTCCAGAGCCTCTTTCCAGTAGCCACAGATCTTTGCATAATTCCTTCACATTCCTCACCTCCCCAACACCTGTATTATTTCTTGTTCCTGAACTTCCAGTATTTAATATTTTAGGTCATTGTTCTTCCAAAATACATATTACCAGTATTTACCCTTGTATTTCTTTGTTTAGCTAAGTTTGCCTTTCTAAATATTCAATGCCTACCCAAAACCATAATTCACTTTGTTATTCTCGCTCACTTATTTTCTTGGTTTAGCTCTGTGTTACTCTATTATACAGAGCACAGCTAAGCGTTTGATTCTCATAATTATTTTTAATTTATTTATAGAGTCAACTTTACTCAAAGCAAAGTGGGTAGTATAGAAATGCACTACTGCAAACAACTTTTAAACAGTTGACACTAAGAACTTGGGGACCTCAATCACAAAGAAAAGGAAATCAAAAGCCACTTTCTTTCAGGTCTTGTTTGGTGCCTCGTGGGCAGGCATAACCAGGTGCTGGGAGGACAAGAGGCTTTCTGTGCACAGGAGTCATTTTCCCCTCTCCCACTGTTTCCCTAGAGCCTCCTAGCAGAACTGGGACCTTTTCGTCACGGTTTTTAGTTGGCAGCTGCAAGGAGCCAAGGTTTAACAAGGTTGTCACTCGCTTGCTTTGAAAATCTTTATCATTCCGCGTGGGATCAGTTGTTATCTCTTTGTAGCACATAGGAAGGGTCAGAGCAGTTTGGAGCAAAGGTCCGTCTAGCCATACGTCCTGTCTCCAGCATGAGACAGCAGCACACCCCCAGGAAAGGGGTAAGGGCAGAGATCGTGGTGCTTCCCCATTACCCTCTCTGCCTTCAGAAATTTGTGGCTCAAGGGTTTCCTGAACCAGAAGTGGTGGATTCAGGTTTAGTAACCCTTCATAGATTTTTTCTTCCCTGCATCACCCGATGGCTTACTGAATACTTTGCACATTTTCAGCACCCACAAAACACTGTGGTAGAACTCCTGTCCTTAAAAATGTGTTATGTGGAGAAAAGCCTTTGTATCAGGTGTTTGAATCTATGTTCAAGGGACTGAAGTGCAAAATCAGAGCTCCTTAAGCTTGCCCATCTCAATTACTTTCCCTTCTTGTTTCTGACTGTGAATGCCCCTGTTTCCCTGTCTCAGAAGAGTCATACAGTGACCATGCAATAGGTTTCGCAGGTTCCTCTGTTTCTCTAGCTTGAAACATATTAAAGCACTTTGAAGAGCAAAGAAAAAGAGATTGCTTTTGGACCAGGCACCCGTGATATTTGGTTGTCTTTGAAGCAGTTACAGGTGACTTTAAGCTGCACACAGGATACTTTGGGATAACAGGACTCAGCCCAAAACTGCTTAGCATGTTTTATGTGACATGCATTTGACACTTGCAAAGACTAGCTCATCTGGGACCTCTGGGATGTTTGGACAGCTCAACAGTAAAGGCTCCCTAAAACCGACAGTTATACAGTGAACATCATGAAAATGGTTATTAATCTGTTGATATTGATCTTTACAATTATGAACAATTTATTAGTCTCAGTATCATCCATTGTAGGTTATAAAGGTATACGCAAAGCCACACGGAGACAGGTTTGCTGTCAAGGTCTCCAACAGGAGGAACAGCAATCCCCTGTGCTGTACCCATGTGCACTGCTGTACGTCAGCACAAATGGCGAGCGCAAATTTCTGCCACCACCGTCCACCACATTTCCTCTGATCCACTCAGCTGCTCTCTGGAGCCTCCAGCAGAGAGTTTCCAGCAGTCCATGGCAAGAGCCAGGTCCTCTGAGGCAGAGGAGAGCCATTTACTCTCAGACACAGCCAGGAAGTTTTCAGTGGCTGTGATTTGCAAGACAGTGGCATCCATGAAGTCTCAGTGCCCGCAGATTCATAATGACATTACTTCTAGCATTAAAGAAAGTGTGCTGTTTCCAGTCACAGCCTGGTTTCATTTCCTACTCTGCGACAGCGTCAGCTCTGTGACACTGGAATTCCCATTGCAGAATCCTACAAAGCATTCCCTGCTTGTCCTCAAAATTAGAGACTGTCTTTCTTCACAGCTATCATACTTTCACCCACTGTGCTGCTTCCACTTTTACTGGCAATCCCAGACTTTTAAAATACACAGCATTCTGCAATTGCCTTAGCGCAGCCGCACCAGACTTTGATTACTGTCTTCACAAAATCTCTCTTGCAAAGGTCTTTGGAATCTGCGCTCTCACTACAATGCTTCTGCGTGTGTTTTTCCTCTTTCTTGGGATAATTTCTATGCTGCTGAATCATAAGTGAGCAAAGATGAGTAAGTGGTGCATGCCAGTCTGCTCTTATCCTCCTCAGTTTGCATACTTACAAGGCAGGGATGGGCAGGACTCATTAAAAAGAGAAAGAATTTCTCGCTGAAACC
The DNA here is from genome assembly GCF_000687185.1 of Egretta garzetta. Classification (NCBI taxonomy): domain Eukaryota; kingdom Metazoa; phylum Chordata; class Aves; order Pelecaniformes; family Ardeidae; genus Egretta; species Egretta garzetta. Next base: position 159,913 of record NW_009258268.1, read on the forward strand.
TCAAGCCAATCCTCTTTATTTATGGATATTTTTGAAAAATAGCTTGCCTTATTTATCATGGTGGGCAAATATCATGGAAAAACCCGTAACCATAAAACATATCTCAGAGCATAGCAGAACATGTCTTTCAAGCGGAATGGATGAGATTAAACCTCAAAGCTCTCATTAATGCGATCGGAAGCTTGATGCCTAATTCTCCATGATTATGCTAAAAAATTCCAAACAAACAAAAAAAGAATCTCATTTCAGAAAGCCAGTTGGGACTGCTAACAGATAAACATGCACTTCCCTGTCATCATTTGCCAAATTGAAGCTCTTAAATCAGGGAAGGAATAGTCAAGGACATCATAAACCTTTCCAAGCCTGCTTACATAACAAACAAAGCTTTTATTCCAAGTATGAAGAATTGTGTGTTCAACCACAACATAATAACCTTAACCTTGCCCTGTAGCTTGTTATTTTTATGTAGATTTTATTATCCAATATTAGCAGTTAATTATTATCACCTGAGGGCCTTTGTTAAAGAGGCAATCCTGCTTGCTAATACATTTATTTCCTGAAAACATTTGGGGAACTTTCTCTTTTTCCAGAATAATACTGCAAGCACCCTGAGGGGGCCGGATCCAGCACCTCCCCACGGCAGTGGCAAAGGAGTTGCTGATGGCATTACGGGGCTCAGCGCTGGGTGCCACTTCTTCAGCAAACACAGCCTGCCTGTTAATTTTTGAGGACATTTACAGCCTGAAAGGTTCGGTGCTTTCAGAGCGCTGCATATTTCCCCCCTCCTCCCTGGCCCAGCCCCTGCAAAAGAGAGGCAAATGAGGAAAAGCCCAAATAAATATTTAATGCCAGCCCCTGGCTGCACCTCATGCAGCTGGATGCCGGGCTGCTCTGGCAGCGGGCAGGAGAGCACCTGCGATGTTGCAGCCCCACGCGGTGTGTGCTGTGCCGGGAGCCGGAGCAGCCACCACGCTGGTGGGATGAGGACTCTGCCCTGCCACGCCGCGGGGCTGAGGCCACCAGCCAGGTGGTACACAGGCACCTCCTGCAAGCAGCTCCCAGTGCAAATCGACGTGCCAAGCCCAACCTTCTTTCCCGAGTTCTCTGCTGACTGTGGCTCGTCAAACCGCCCCCCC
>NW_009258268.1:161127-168081 GCF_000687185.1 Egretta garzetta
TCTGAGTGTGCCTCGCCAACCCCCCCCCCCCGCGCCCATAAATATCCTGTAATTGTGTTCTCACACACACCTGCTTTTGTGATGCCTCTCCTCTTCTCCTACTTGGTGTGCCCTAGACTTTTAAAAAAGTGTCTTCTACAAAGCCTTCCTCCTGTCCTTGTTTATAGTGGGAGGTGGTTTGTTTTTTAAAATAATTCCCATCTCTCTGCGCCTTTGAGGGTCTGCTACTTCTGCGTAGTTTCAGTAGGTCTGCTTCTCCTTATTATCTGCTCCAGTGCAATCAGAGAGAACCTTTTAAAATTTCATCCCCCCCCACCCCCTTCCCCTGAGGCAAAGAAATCATTTAGGCCTGCAGCAATATTAAAGTTCATCTGTCACTCCCTTTCCACTCTTATCTATCAATGACCATACTCCCTCTGGGCTCTGTTTGTTTGCCAAGAACATATTTAGGGAGTCTGTTATTTATCTTTCCTTCTTTCGTAGGTTTAACTCCATTTTAGCATTGGATTTCCTTGTCATGCCTCTGCAGCCCTTCGGCTGTTGGCTTTCTCTCTCTCCGTCCTCTTTCTTGGGATGGTCCCGAAGCCAGAGGTGGGAGGCAGAGAAAAGCCTGCGTGGGGTGAGAGCTCAGACCAAGCCAGACCATGTCTTGCTATCGGCTTTGCCAGGTTTGGCCACTGACCCAGTATCTCCAGGCGTTTCTGTACAGGCAATGGTCTCGACTGTGATGCCACAAGACCTTCCCCTGCAGAGGAACCTCTTCACTCTCCTTCCCCGACACCGCTCCAGGCAGGAGGGGGAAGTGCTTCCCTCTGATTACCTAAATTTCCATATCCCATTCCATTAATTTGACAAATTTTTGCTACCTGTCAAAAACAGGAAATTGGATTTGACCTAGATTACGATCTTTAAAAATAATTATTGGTCGTGAGCACTCCCATCTCTTTGTAATCTGAGTATTCATTATCATCTTGATTAATTCTGATGACAGGATGGCATAGGATACCCGGGAGACATGAGACTTCCTCATTTATCTAATTCTTAGGTTAAGTGTGAATACCTTCAGATAAGAAAAAATGTATAGTACTTGCCCTGCTGCCATCAAACACTTTTGTGCTTAATATGATCTTTCAGCAAAGTGATGCTATTGAAACAAACCCCATGCCTTTGTGCAGGCATGAAATGATTTATTTTCTTTTGTAAATAGAGAGATTACATTTAATTGTGTAAACTAGGATGTTAAAAAGCCAGAGTAAATTAAACAACAAAATACATTTTAAAAGGTATGGAAAACCAGATTGTTTCCAGACTCACCAGCTACAAACTGTATTCAAGATATTTGGCTGCAAGCTGGTGGTACCCCAGTTTTACTAACAACATTTAAAGGTAGCCCCTTCCAGACAAGTAAAATAACACATCTTAACTCATGAAAAAGCAGCAGGGAATCTAGGACTTGACTCTAGGTAGGTAAATAAAGGCAAAACAATCTGTGAAGAGTTAGTAACTACACATAAATATCATTTTATATTATTATATTTTTTATTATTATATATATTTATATATAATGTATTTTATTATTATATTATACCTCAGGTAGGGATTTGAAAGGATTATCTTCACCTGCTAGGGCCTGAAAGAGTTCTAGCCATGTAGTCTTTTTAGAAAGGTCATTTATACATTTGTCTTTAAAAAATCAGATTTATGATATTGATTGCTAGATTGCAAAGGAGTGAATAGAATTCCCCTGTCATTTCAACCTTTTCTTCTCATCCCCCTTCCTTTCATTACAGATATTTCCAATACCTGTGAAGGCTCTCAGCCACTCTCAGGGCTCTCTGTTCCACTTTGCCCTTTACTGGCATTTCTGGAAGTAGCAGGTTGCGGGCAGGAGTCACTGGGATGGGGGCTGCTCTCTCTGTACCCAGCATGAATCCCAGGCTAAGCCCCCTGGGCTTTCCTTACATTCATATAAATTTAAGGGAAAAAATGTGATCCTCAGTAGTGGCAGAACGTCTCCCCTGGCCACTTTATAGCAGTAGCATAGAAACTTCTGCAATCCTTTGGGCACGACCAAACCTTTCTCTCCCCCGTCTATTTTCCGGATGGTTTGCGAAAGCCTGGTTTTCTCCCTGAGCTTTGGTTTGAGGTTCTGAGGTGCCCGATATCTCCACACATCAGCTGGCACCCACACCATCGGCAGATCAGGTAGGGGAGGCATACTCTCCCCTCTGCCTCCAAGACGTCTCAGTTCTCCCACTTGTCCCTGACAAAGTTACTTGGTGTTACTGATGATCCAGGGGTTGGCCAAGATTACCCTGCTCGTTTTGCACTCTTTGTCTTCATCATTTCATGCCAAAGGCTCCAGATGGCGTCTATACCATTGTGTATTGCATTTATTCTGTGAGCGGAGCCCAGGGTTGCTTGAGTCCATACAAACACCAATCCTTGCTGTCTAATTAAGAGGACCCGTGGCTATGCCTTGTCCTTTATATCCAGAACAGTGACTTAGCAAATGAGAGTGTAATTATCATGATATTTACATCACATCCCATTATGAAGCCCATCGACCAGATTTGCACATTCATAGCACTGCTGCTTACTGGAGTTCATCCTTCGTAACTGCAAAATATACCTCATTACATTATACTGTAAGATGAGCATGGTGGCAAGAAAAAAATGACCAATATGCATATAAAGCCCTTATTGTGCATATATGGGCAGATCCTCAGCTAATATAAATCAGCATAGCTCTATTGAAGTCAATGGAATGACAATCTACACAAGCCACAAACCCAGCCCACTACATTTACTCACATGCACTAGGATCGTGTTTTGAGTCATGCATGGGAATTCTCATGCATTTGATCCATCTTTATAAGCTCAGTATTTCTCTGGAGAGCTCAGCCCTTCTCTCCTCAGCAGCTCTGATTGCCCTCCTGGCTACTTGGCGCTTCTCCAGGCATCAGTTTAGGTATCTGTGGTCTCCCTCTACTTGCACTCTTCTGTTTCTTTTTCTGTCTTCTGGAATGCTTACCATTTGCACCTCTCTCATTAAAAACTGGGCCTTAATGGAAAGAGATGAGCAGGTCTGGGCAAATTATATTCACATGGAGGCTGAGATTTATAATTCTGTGGAGACTAAGAACAAAAACATAAATGTACTTTCATTCCAATGTGCCTTTATTCACTTGATTTAAAGCTACAGCAAGCCGAAGTGACCTTAAATCATCCAGGGCTTATACCATTAAAAAGTCACATGTGCAATGTTCATCTTCATGTGTTTTAGTAGCTTTCCAAATAGGCATTCAGTGGGGACCATAAGCTTCGTGACAGCCTAAGATTAGGAGGACATGGGCTAGAAACCTTCCTTTAAGGTCTAAGTCTGAATATCTGAATGTGAAGAAAAAACCCCTATTTGCTAAATCCTGATTTTATCCTCTAGCCTGCACATTCAATGGCAAACTGCTTTGTTTAGTGCTGAAGCGCTTTCTCTCCAGGTGGGAGGGTGGTGTCTTCTTGAGCCAAGATCCCTGCTGCTTGCAGATCAGACAGCAGGGGCACCTCAGTTTAAGAGCCTGGCAGCTGGCACATTTTTCCTTCCCCAGCAGGAACCTGAGAGTTTCATGGTTTTTAACGCAATTCACCAGCTGGGATCATGTCTCCTGATAAGCAGTCAGATCGGAAACTGCTCCAACTCCCCTTCCCTCCCCACGCCACCATCTCAGGCTGATACTTGCATGCACAGATCCAATGTCCAACACCACAGAGCGGCTGCTGTACCACTGCACTCTCACAAACCAAAGAAACCACTGTGTGCCATTGTAATGCGCTGTTGTGGGCTTTTTTGTACCGATAGCCTCAAGTCCTTCACCAGAACGACAAGATGCAGCTCGGCCATCAAGCAAGAATCCTTTGACCTGGACAGTGGATGACGTGGTTTGGTTTGTGAAGGATGCAGACCCTCATGCTTTAGGTCCCCACGTGGAGCTCTTCAGAAAACACGTATGTAGAAGACTGCCCTTACTGCTTCTGGGTAATTTAAGCCAAGCGCATGAGCAGTCCCCATGTACCAGTACCATCACATACAAACCCTCAGCTGCCTTTGGCTGCTATAGGCAGTGTTTGTGCTCAGCCAGGTTGAACGTGGGGTCCAGCACCACTGGGGGGTTTGGGTTGAAGCAATGTTCACTTACCACCCAAGAGGGTGGTCAAACCCTGGAACAGGCTTCCTAGAGAGGTGGTCGATGCCCCAGGCCTGTTACTGTTTAAGAGGCATTTGGACAAAGCCCTTAATAACATGCTTTGACCTTTGGTCAGCCCTGAAGCAGTCAGGCAGTTGGACTAGGTGATCATTGTAGGTCCCTTCCAACCCAACTGTACTATACTATTCTATTCTATTCTGTTATATTCTATGCTAATTCTATTCTATTTATCCCTGAAAGGGGACACCCTAACAATGTCTCGAGAAAACGCTTACTATTTGTTCCCAACTACGCCAGCATAAATTTTTTCTATGTCAAGCCTAAGAGAAAGCACAGAGGATCTGGTGCTCATTTTTCATTGTCACGTTGGCACAAAAAAGCTTCATCTCAATGACATTTTTTTCCCAGGATACCTATGATTCTTTTCTGAAGAGCATTTTTTATGTGTCTCTAGATATTTAGCAGGAGAAACCCAAAACAGCCAAGCTTTTAATCTTTTTCCCCTTGGTATTATGTAACTACATAACCACATTTAACAGACCTGCTGACTCACCGGAGAATATGATAGTTACTTTTGCTAGGCAAGCGCCAGTGGTGGAAATGATATTATCCTTAATTAGTAAAGGGGAAGACTGTAAACAGACATCCGACTTGGAGTTCTGCTGTATATGGAATTGGCACCAATACATCTAATAGCATCTTCAGCTCCTCCTCCTTCCCTCCTTGATCAATTCAGCCTGGCTATGAAAATGGATTTTACCCTAAAAGCAACTCACCTGTGTTCAGCTGGAGGTCATGGCTTTGAATGTAAGTGCCTGGACCTAGGTCTGAACAATAAGAGCTCCCCAGCTCTGACTCCTGAGCAGCGCCTCAGGTTGCAAAGCAAGAGAGAGGGCTTGACTGCCAGGTCCCACTCCTCGCCCACATGCCAGCAGGGTTGGGTGGGAACGTGGGGCTGCAGACAAGAGCTGAGGGAGACAACTGATGGACTTCCAGCTACACCCTGGCTGCAGGGTTTCCAGATACTGAGGAGAGGAGGTGGCTGAGGAGCAGATAAAAATGCAGATGAACACAGGCCTTGATGTCTGCTCACTCTAGGCAGGTATTGAGGCCGCCTGCCCTTCTGCAGACAGGCTGGTAGGATGAGAACAACAGAGCAGGCACGGTGGTGCTAGGATGAGATCTGCAATTACAGATCAGGCACCAGCCTACTTTCCCTGCCTTCTGCAGAGAAGCCAGGTCTGCCTTATAAGCTGATAATGAAAACATGGCCTACATCGGCCATGTGGGTAACCAGGCAGATAAACAAGCCACATTCAGATTTAAAGGAACTTGCTTTAGCATGAGTTTTTGAAACCAGCAGAAGGGGCTGTGCATCAGGAGAAAACTCTTCATGCAAGGGGGAGAGAACTGCCATGGTCTGAGGCATACAACTACATCCCAAACAAGAGAAATGTTTGAAGTTCATCTTGCAAATATGGACGGTGCAAAAGCACCAGTTTCATCTAGTTTCCGCTTGCAGCAAAGGATGGCACAGCATGCTTTTATCCAGCAACTGGGCAGTGACATGCTGCAGGCAGTCATGGTCCAGCTGCACTGGAGCATGCTATGATACTACAGCTGCCCTGTGACCAAAGAGACCAAGCTAAATTGCCACTAAAGGCTGTCCCTGTCAACCTTTGTTGAATACCCAGGACCCATGGGCTGTACTTATCATTGGTTTCCCTGTAAAATATGCTGTAGGTGTGAGAACCTGGGTAAGATTGCCACACAACTCAATTCAATTACGCCTTTGAGTTATATATGTCCCTGCAATTTTTCAGCCTTCAAATCTCATCTGGATTAGCACGGAGACCCCAGGGGTGAGAGACAAGTGATTAGTCCATTAACCTTAGCCATATCTTCCTGTATGTTCAATCTTCCTATGAAGCAGGTGCATAATTTACTTAGAAGCACTTACTGTCATTGACCAGGCCCAGCGATCACCTGGAATCATTGCTTTGGCAATCAACTCATCTGAGCTATGACACTGAGAGGGCGAGGGTGGTGGGGCCACCAGGAAGAAAAGGCTGGGGGAGGTATCCTGTGTGCAGGCAGTGCTCTTTCCCACCGCTATATTCAGATATTTGGGTGCTGACCACAGTCCCTGGAGCCAGCTCTCCCAGGGTGCAGTAAGGTGCAGCCTGCATCCAGCACAGCTGCCATACGCATTGCAGGATGACCGAGGCTCTTCTCATCCCACCTGGAGCAGAAGATTTTCTTCTTGCCAAGACACCTGAGGAGCTCTGTCACAGAGATGACAGATGTGACAGAGCTGTCTCTGTCCTGAGATTCTCTACCAAAGAGCATGAAACTGCCACTACCTCCCCTCTGCTGTTCCCTGCTCCCTCGGCAGAGATTGGCACCAAGGAAAGCCTTGCCCATAACTGAGAGATCTTTTGGCCTCATGCAAAGGAGCAATTGTCCTGGCAGGGACCTTGTAGCAGCACTGCGTAAAAGCCCCATACAGTGCTCTCTCAGCAAAAAAGACTTGGTAGAAAGACCAAGGGAGGGAAATGGAGAAGGGGAATTAGCAGGAAGAAAACTCAAGGTGGAAGGGATTGAAGCAATGTTGTGGTATGAGAGTTTAATTATGGTCAGTGATTGGCAAATGCACCTATGAAGGAGACAAAAACCTTTAACATCATTAATCCAATTTATTCAAATAGAAACAAGTGTCTGCCAGTGCTAGACATCAGACTTATCATCAGAC
>NW_009258268.1:168106-170695 GCF_000687185.1 Egretta garzetta
TCATCTTGAGTGTTGGAGCACTCTGTGCACTCCTGTTGCAGGTGGTGGCCTTACCAGGGTTGGTGTCTGTTCATGAGATTGCAGAATACAAAAGTAGGGAGACATATATATATATATATATCCCAAGCAGGATACAGATCGTGAAGTCTTTCATTTTGGTCAGAAATAAGTGCTTGAACACCCATGAAGATGGGGACTTTAATCTTTCTCATTAAAAGCCTCATCCTGGGGGACATCCACCACTAGGTGCAATTCTCATTTATACGGCACAGGGCTTGATTCAGGGCTACTCTGCTTTTTGAGCAGTATCCTCAGAACAAGTGCTGCAAAAAGCCGTCACAAACACAACATTCTTGCAGGTGCAAGCTGCATGTTTATACCCACTATGCCATCACCTTGCAGCTCATGTTTGCTGTGTCCATCCTCTTGCAGGAACATGGCAATGATATCCCTGCAATACTCTAACTTGCAGTGGGCCAGATCTCAACTCATGTGAAACAAGCTAAGTACACTGATGGCACTGAATTTTACCAGCTCCAGATCTTGTTCAAGATCTTCTGGTGGGGCTATTGCTGATTTGGGAACCATGCTATAGAATCCTTTTAAAAATTATTTTTAAAAGGGCTGACACAGTAATACTGTAGAGAAGTCAAGCCAACAGTCTGCACAGGGACATGGCTAATATGGGATATTTAATTGGATATGAATGCTCCCTCTGGCATACTCTTGTCATGGAGTTTAATTTTGACCCCTACACAGTAATAATAAAGGAAATAATAAAATGCTGAACTCAACATTTAGAAACAGCTGCCTCCGCACCAAACCTGTGACAGTGTTTTTACCTTATGGCACCACAGTTCCAGAAGTTTTTCTTTCTTATGCAAATATTAATTTCATGTAATACTTATTCTTACTTTCCTGTAGCTTCCTTAAAATAATGGGAAGGAGAGCGGGGAGGTGAAGAGAGTTTCTATTACGGATAGAGTGGGGGTTGCAAAATGAAGAGCATTAATTGATTGAGTTAATCAGAAAGTGACCTCAACCGCTCATCAGCTAAATCACCTACTGAATGGAATAATAATGATCAGGGCAAATTAGGATCCATAGTATTGCTTAATTAGTAGGTAATGAATCACAGAGGAAAGACTTGACCATCACAAACAGAATAAAATATATACAGCATTACTATGTGTGTATATGCATGTATCTATGCGCACACACGCATAGCACTCGTTATATTTCAGCTGTGATGGTCCAAGTATGTAAGTGTGGTGGACACTGTGGGGAGGGGTAGTATTTTTTAGCAGATCCACTAATATAGTTGGGAAAAACCAGACAAGCTCAGGACCTAGGGAAGGGCAGCGTAGCTGAAAGCTTCGGTGGTTTACGGTCCATAGTAAACCACAGACCAGACCGTTTCTCTGTGCACCCGAGCTACTTTGCGCTCACTTTGCGATTTCAGAAGGTTTTTCAAGCCAACAGGTCTAGGATAACAACTCAGCTTAGTGGTAATTTTTTCCACTTACATGATAGTTAAATGAAATTTGAACAGATTTTATTAATAAATGCAATAAAATAATCCATTTACTACTATCTTCAATTTAAGAAAAAGAAACATATATATATATATATATATCTCACCAGCTGTAAGTGCACTGGGGATATGTGGAACACGCAGATAGCCAGGGACAAAGCTGGAACTGAGATTCAGAGATAGGCTCTTAGTGGTTCATGAGGCCACATCCCTCTCCCTCTCTCTTTCACATACTCCTTTCTCTCAAGGTTGACTGGCTTTTCTCAGAATTGGGCTCAGAGCAAGCCTGATTTATTTTTTTTAAATCCTCATGTTGTAATTGCAAAGTAACTGAAAACCTAGACAAACCTTACCGTTCCTTGTAGAATAAAAAGTACTATTTGATTAACCCCTCCTTTAGAGTTTCCTTCTGTCATACCTCAGATTTCAATTTTTCTAATGAAATTTCAAAATGCATGACGTTTCAGCTAGTTCTACTCTAAAAGACATGCTGTTTCTAATTCATCTTGTTTAATAATGTGTCAGGACACAGCACTGGAAGGGGGATAACACATTTTGATTCTTTCTCTCTTTTGAACCCAGGAGATTGATGGCAATGCTTTGTTGCTGCTGAAGAGTGACATGATCATGAAATACCTGGGGCTGAAACTGGGACCTGCGCTGAAACTGTGTTACCACATTGATAAGCTCAAGCAAGCCAAGTTCTAACGATTTCTTGAACAACAACAGAACCTGACCTAAATCTAGAAGGAAAACTAAAGGTAACATGTTGCCTTAGAGAAATGCATTCATTTGCAGATTGTTTTCCCCTCTTTTTTAACAGAGACTTTGTCTTTTTTAACGTTTATGCATTGTCACCTTTTTTTAATCCAATGGGGTCTTTTGGGCTGTTTTGTGTTAATAATTTGCCAAAAAGTATATAATTACAATAATTATTTTGTATCATTAATATGATTATTATTATAGTAAGTCCTATTTTTGTAATCAGAAGTGGGAAATCAAAAACAAACACAGCTACGGCATACGCTGAGGACTGCTGGAAGACTAACCAAGAG
>NW_009258268.1:170890-176978 GCF_000687185.1 Egretta garzetta
ACCGCCGATGCTCAAGGGCTGGAAAAGCGCGGCGTTTGGTCACCTGTTGTCTGATGGTAACCGCCCCATGTCTTGCACTATCTGGAAAACTTGAATTCTTCGCTTTAAAAAAAAAAAAAAGAAAAAAAAAGAAAAAAGAAAGTTTTTAAAAAAAAAAAGAAAAGAAAAGAAGGGGAAAAAGGTTTTTTTTGCAGCTAAAGTACTTTTTCCCACTAGAGGGAGCAGCCCTAGTAGACTTGAGGCTGGAGCTCTGATGCCATGGTGCTTTCTGTCCGACCAGCTTTGGCCATCACGACTTTCCTATCGAGCACATCTATAAATACAGACTAGCAAGCGCAGGCTCCCAGCAGGATAAGCCCGTCACCGTTTACAGATAATTAATTCAAGAAAAGCCCAAATGCAGAGAGCGTTTCTGACAGGATGTTTCCTGTTATGCTGAAGAGGGGGTGGCTGGCTCCCACGGTGTCTGGCGTGCTCAGCTGTCGGCTCCCTTCCCTGAGCCGTTTCTGTCTGGCGTACGGTTTGTGGCACTCTAAGAAAAGCAGAATTTCTGGGTTTGTTTCTGTTTGCATTTTTTAAAGATGAGGGAGCCAGGTAGGAGCGTTCCCCACAGGGAGCTGGCAACGCAGGACACATCTCTGTGCTTTGCAGCGACGGCCAGGGCTGGGGCGGTAGGGTCAGCTCCCGATTGCGCCGCAGCTTTCAGCACACATGCAGATGTGCCAGGATTTCTGCCTCAAGCGGAATAAAAATAATGCCTTTCTGCCTCTTACACAAATCCAAAAGGTGCTCATTGATATTGCACGCAGCCAGGCAGGAGAAGGACAGGTCTCAGGCTGAGGAGGTAATTTGTGGCATGGGTATACCCTCATTTTCCTCCTTCACAAAGGAGGATGATGAAGGGACATACCCATATAGTTCAAACCCGTAGTGCATGGCAAGGAGAGGTAGCAAGTGTTTGCAAGTTATGCAGGTGATTTTAGAGCTAGCCTCAACTGAATTGAGAAATGGGGTCCTGGTAATATGCAAGACGTCACACTGTCCGAACATACTGTCTGTCATACTGCTGAACACAATATTACCAAAAATACCTCATGGAATAAAATTCAACTTGATGCATGTTGGTAGACTCAAACTCCCACAAAAAGATACTAGTTCCAAAACCTAATCCTGAAAATCCCTAACAATATGAGAAACCACTTTCCACAGCAATTTCACTCAACTCCTGGGGACTACTCCCCCAAATTAAAAAAGTTGTCTGCATACATTTGCAGGATTGGATCTTTAAAGGACTGACCAGCTTTCAGTAAATCCTGTCTGCATGCTGAAACATCTTTAATAGGAATAGCTGCACAAGTGTGTTAAATGGCAAGTTGGATGCTATCAAGTGATGTAATATACTGAACCCTAAACATGCTGATGCTCGGAAGGTAACACCCACCTGCATCACTTTGTATCCATGGTGTAGAGAATGGAAATCTGTGCAGCAGTTGAGGCAGAGCTGACTTCACAATAACATCAAAACTGTACAGTTCATTTTTCACTCTTACATTCTTAAAAAAATGAATCTTTTCCCCACAAAGATCCCAAAAATATGTAAAAAATCTTGCTGTATTAGTAATGTCACTTTCAGAGACCCCTCAAACCATCTCTTTTTCCACCCATAATTTTGAACTTAGTTAAACCTCTCTTTTTTTTTCAAAAGGTGTTTTTAATTCCTCCACTTCAAAACCCCCCTCAGTGTAGAATATCAGTAGTCAGAGCTGGTTAGACTTTATCAAATGGCTTCAATGCTGGAAAATCCCACTTTGTCAAAATCAAAACTCTTCATAAAAGCATGTCACTTTCTAATGTGAAATTCTATTTAACTGAAACTACAGCTTTCGGTTATGTCAAAACATCATTTTGACATTTTGGAAATGGAACATTTTTATTCCAAGAAGATTTTTGCATTTTATTGTATTTTTCTGGAGAATCTGTAACCTCACATTTTGTTCTAAGAGTGGGAAAAAAACACCCCAACAACTACAGACTTCCCTGAGTAAAAATCCTTCCCATTCAGCTCTGTGTCTCACCCCTTCCATCCACCTCCCCTCCTCCAGACGTTACAGCTGAGAGGGCTGGTAACACCAACGCAGTATTTATAGACTCCATGGTGGCAATGATGTTCCTACATTTAATATGCTGAAATAATTTTCATGTATGTATCTGATGTATAGAGTCCGTGGTGCTATCTCATTTGATGTGACACCTGTAGGTACGACAGGACTGCCCAGCCCATGATATTTGATGTTCTGTCTTTTACAGGGGAGGCAGTTAGTGGATTCATTTTACCCGTAAGTAACGCTTATAATAAAAATTCCTCACTGCATGGTTTTGTTTTTTTTTTTCACTGTAAAGGCAATTAGGAAGCAAACATTACCTCAGTAATACTGCAATTATAACTAATTTTTCTGTTTTAAGCCTTGTCGGTGAGGGTAGTAAAGCAGCTCTGCTGTGCCGAGGGTGTCAGGCCATTTCCTCAGAACAAGCACTAAAGAGCCAGAACATGCACGTCAGCCGCTTCTCCATTAGCTGCTGCTTTAGACATTGCTTGTACAAATTATTTCGCTTGCTATTCCCTTCGTAGCTCTTGCTTCAGACTGCAGCCAACCCAGTTGTATTTTTGCACTGTTCCTAACAGGTGGGTGGATGTGCATACCCTTAAAAATAACACATGTGCCTCTTTTCTACTTCTAAGCACTCATAGCTGGATCAAAAGGCACTTTGGTTGCTTCAGGCAGTTTCAGTACTTCAATTAAAAAAAAAAAGCAAGCAGGAGAAGGCTAAGGATTTGGGGAGAGCTCTTCCCTTGCTCAAGTGCCGGCTGCAGGGCGTTAGGAGCGCAGAGCCAGTGGTCCCAAGCACACCATCTTCTTACAACTTGCGTGGCCGACCGGCTCAGCCTCCGCTGTGACACAGGTCACCCACGCCGCCTTCCACCCACCCTGCTGTCATGGCCTCTTCTTTCCCACCAGCAAATGCCTCCTTCCCCAGCCAGACCCAAATGAGTTTCAAGAAACGCCTCTGGGAATGCCTCCGCCTGTCTGAGCCCCCTGTCTCGCTTGGCAGGCTGAGGAGTTGGGGTGGCCTTTGCAGCGTTAGCAGCTTTGCTCGACGTGATTAATGCAGGTAGGCACCCTTGGGACTGGCGTGTAAAGCATCACTTCGGGCTGTTACTGCCCTTAAACTGATTGCTGAACATCTATAGGTTGCCGGCAGTCTTCACAAGTTACACTTCTTTCCTTCTTAAAGAAAGAATGCCTGTGAGAGATTAAGTAGAGCATTATTAGCAAAACCAGCAATAATCAGCAAAACAATAACAAAGCGACCGCTAAATTTTGGCATGAAAAGGTGCCCCTGTTGGATTAGCAGCAAGGAGCACAAACAATCCTCTGGTTCAGCCAGTGCTGCCCAGGCAAGGCAGGACAAAAGGACGGTGCGGGAGCAAGTGTACGGCTTTAGAGAGGGAGCAGCTCCGAAGCCTGGCCCCGGCCCCTGCAGCCATGGACAGCCTTCCCCCTCGCCCCGGCACAGCTACCCCACGGCCCCTTCCTGCCCTCCCCTTCTCGGCTGCCCTGTTTGGGGGCTGAGCAAGCTCCAGGAGGAATTTGTCAGCTCTTACCTCCCCAAAACATACCCCAAACCTTCCATTAGTTAGTGCCTTCTATTTTTCCCCTCCTCCTCTCTCTCTCTATTTCTCTCTTTTCCTTTGAATGGCTTCTACTTGGAAAAAGACATCAGGAAGGGGGTCACCCCAGACCCCTCCAGGAATCCATGGGTGACACCCCCGCCCTGCTCAACCCCGCTCCTCCGGGGTCAGGCATCCGCCAGGACGCAGCTGGTCCTGCCTTGCCACCAGGGAGGGAGGTGAGAATTAAACATCCCCTTTTCATTAAGGAAAATTAAATGCTTTTCAAGCGCTCCCCCTGTCTGAACTGCAGCCTCCCTCCCCAGGGCTGGTTCCCCAGCTCTTCCCCATGTGGCAAGGAGGGAGGCAGAGGAGGTGCCCTAAGAGGCTGCCCACCGCTGGCTGGCCCAGTGGGGCAGCAGGTACGGCAGCACTAAAACCAGCTGCTACCCTGGTTGGAAACTGGTTTGGCTAGAGAGAGGCGTCGTGCCCAGGGTTTCGGTCCGGGGGATTTTACTGTCAAGTCGTTCACAGGTCCCACCCCAGCGTTTCGCTTTACATGTTCAGTCTGTTGCTGTGTGGATTTTGCCTCCAAATCCACCATCTTGAGCTAGTGTTAGGGGATTGCTCTGCTGGCACCGGCTGCTTCCACATAACAGGCTTGGGGTTGCTAGGGAAATAATTCATAATAAATACTTTACTTTCCCTTTCCAAGCACTTGTGTGTGCAGAACCTTACTGCAGCAGCTCCAGAATGGGGCCCACACATCGTCGCTCCCCATTGCTGGTAATTGGGTCACGTGGAGCCGTACAGATTTTCCTTCTCACACCAAGAAATATGGTTCCAAATTCACACACCTTCACCAGAGAAAGCAGGCAAGTCACTGCACACATTGCCTCTGATCCCTTGCAATAGTTGCATGCTGCTCTCTAATCCACGCTCCCTTCATGGACAATTGGAAACCGATTCCCTTGGAAATCTAAAAATTTGCTTGAAAAAGAATCACTTTTATTCACTGCCATGAGTTAAATATTATGGAAACATGTCTGCTAACAATTTGCTTTCTGTAATTTGTACTAATGCTAATAAGCAACAGCTGCAACGCTTCCTGTTGTAAATTCTTTTGTGGTTGCAGTGGTATTATCACATCTGTACTTCACAAATCTGATAGACTCTAGCACAACTCGCTCATTCTGGCCCCGGCTCCAGCAAATCCCCGTGCCTCAGAAGGACAGCTCTGCAAACGTGAATTTACAGTCTCTGCCTCCCTTTGCCCCCAGAGCCTCCCCTCCCCACCAGGTGCCTGGAGCTGGAGGGGTGGGTGGGGAAGCGGCACCCCAGAGGTCAGCCGGTGCATGCATGGCGTGGGTTGAGGGAATTGCTTTCAGCAGAGGCATTGCTGACCGGCCAGGTTTATTGCAGTTCAAGCAGACAGGTTTTGGTCAGAGGCTAAGTGCAGAAGAAGGGTGATTTATTAAAGAAAAAGAAAGAAATACTAGAGTGCGATGGACTGCCACCACAAGACTCAAGCTGAAACCCAAGAATCTTTCAACTGTAATCTAAAGAAAAATGTTTCCCTCACTCAGGACGCTATATAAAGCATGTTAGGCCAAACCCAGGTCCCACTGAGGTCCACGTAAGTTTTTCTATTGAATTCATAAGACCGGAGCTTGGCTCATAAAACAGGTCAAGCTTCAGCCGCGTCCCATAGTAACCAGAGCCTAACAAGCTATTTCATCCTCCTTTACAAAGAGCGGAGACAGCCGCCGCTGGCCAGCCCCTCTCCCCTGCTCCCGGGAGGGCTGCTAGCTTCCTGGAAGAGAGCTCTTCCAGCTGCACCTCTACCTGATCCCGACACCTTCTCCAGTTTGCCTTTTAGCTCTGAGTTCCGTGGAGGGTGGTTTGGGTTTTCCACTTCGCAGCAAACCAAAGCCCGCGCGCTGAGGGTTTCAGGCGTGCCACTAGGCAGAAACTCGCCCTCATTTGAACATGACTTCACTGGGAGATTTCCACACGTTCCTGAGGCAAAGCCCAAGGTGGAATTTAAAAATAAACCTTTTCAAAATCAGTCCCAGTGACCCACAATTTTTGGCTCCTTTAGCATCCACGGCACTTCATCATACTTCAAAGGGTTGAGTCTTTTGGTAGTGCCATAATCAGACAGGAATAGCTCACAGGACTTCAGAAGAGGCTCAATCTGACTATGGAGTCTTGCTCCTCTTGGTCTATGGGTAGCTGCCAAAAAGCAGCAGTTGAGGCTGGACAGGAGAGGGTGCGTGTCTGTGTGTGCTGCTAGGGAAGAGGCTTGCCTGGCTGCGCCGACAGGCTCTGAAGCAAGTCAGACAAGAGCAGGGCAGAGCAGCTAGGAAGGATGGGGCTCAAAAATGGGCAAGCCTCAGGCTTCCCTGGGCTTTGCTG
>NW_009258268.1:177052-183380 GCF_000687185.1 Egretta garzetta
CTTGGAGTTACAAAGAACTGGGACCATGCTGCCCTTTTCTTTTTGAATCTGAAATACGGGCATCCAACTTCTTATTGTCAGAGATCTCCAAAAGAGATGGGAATGGGAAAAACCTGAAGTCTAAGTGGTACAAGAGTGAGGATGTTTCAGAGTGGAGAAGCTTCACAGCTTTCAGTGTCTTTCAGCCTAAACACAGGAGAAGGGGAGAAAAAGGACTTCTGAACTGCAGTCAATCCCAGCCAGTGAAAGACTAGTGATTAATTTTACCCCTCACTTTGATGGTTTCCTGATCTGTAATGTGTTTTATGGCCCTGAGCATTTGCTGCAGTGGCAGTATTGTGAATTGATCCATGTGTCCAGGTTCCACTGGAACCAAATGACTGTCTCTAAAACCTATCTGTCTTCTTCATGGCTTTCCTAATGTGCTGTAGCATCCAGGAGGCTTCTGATCAGCCTGGTAAGAGTCAGTATTTAAAGAAAAAGGTCTTTTTTTCTTTTTCTTGTGGCACAAAAACTTTAGAAAGCAGCTATAGCCATAGCTGTGTAGCAGGTCAACATGTAGCAGCTTTTCATTTTATCCCTCTTAGAAACTTAGTAGTAAAAGAAAGTTTCTTGCTTACCCAGTCTATACCCTTACAAGAAGTCCATCTAAATCCCAGTCTTCCATTGACACTACTGTAAATTTAGTAGACTTATTCCACATTGTTACCAGTGTAAATGAGATCAGTATCTGATCTACTAGCGGTTCAAATGCAAGCATGTTAGGCTGCTGTTATCAAAACTCACTATCAGTATTTGTGTCACAACGGCATGGGAAGATCGTGCCTGGCACCGTGCAGGCATACTGTGAGGCACTCAACCTGCCCGAGAGAGCCGACAGCCTCCTGCAGCAAAAGGGACAACCTAAGGAGAAGGGTATTCCAGAGACAGTTTTCCTTCCCTGTTGCAGATAAACAGTTAAAACCAGACAGAAGTCAATGGCACGTGAGGGGAAAATAGCAAAGCACTGAGAAAAATGAAGCAAAACTTCCATGAAGGTGAACCATATTGCCTCCTTCCTAACATTGTTAAACCTGGCCTTTGGTGAAGCCAGAAGTTTGAACCCAGACCTCCTGGTCTGAATCTAGTGCCTTACTCACAAGACCATCTGCTCTCACTGTCCTCCAGCCTTTCTCCCTGCGCTGTCCACATCTGACTTACTCCTTGCACAGCCCTTGTCTATACCTTCCTTACACACCTGAAATCACACCGGAATGGGCCTTTAATGGTCAGTTAGTCCCTCACCCTGCCTTCATTCTTCTCCATCTTAGTCTTCCTCCGCTCTCTAGTCTTTTCTGCTGGAACTTCCCACCCCTTTCCATTCCTATTCCCCCACTGCAGTTACTTTCATTCTTTTCTCTTCAGTTCCTTCCTTTCCACCTTTCAGTGACCATGTATGCGTCTCCTTCACCCCTGCTGCAACTCCTTTTCTACCTTTTGGCTCTTCCCTCTGTTTACCCTCTCTCCTTCTATGTAGTTTTCTGCAATCCTTCATTTCCTTTCTATCAAGTGCCCTTCACAGAAGAGTTTAGTACCAGTTCTGCTGTGACAAAGACTACCACGCGCTGATGTCTATGAATTAGGTTGTCTGTATTTTTTTTTGACATACTCTTTATCTTGCACAAAAAAACCCTTCCACTGCTTTCATTCACCAGCATGAAAGGCACTTTTTGAGGATGGTTTTTAACTAGTTGGCTGATGACTATTTGCAATAAATACCTCATTAAAAGCTCAGCACTTTTACGTGGGGTGAGTGCAATTTTCCCTCTACCTTCCATCTTTTCCGGTGCTGCCTTTTGATATTCAAGCTGCTTAAATGCTTATTGGTTTGAACAGTCCCAGTTACCCTGCTCACTGGGATGAATCCTTGGCTCCTGCCCTGCTGCCGATGCATGTTAAGGCCACAAGGGCCAGGCTTGGCCCTGCAAACAGCATGCCATTAGGCAGGTGCGAGCATCAATGTGTACTGAGCACAAGAGCCACCAGCATCGCTCCCCCAGACCTGGAGAAAGTCCAGCTTGCTTTCAGCCAGAATCAGAAAGTTGCTTGGAAAGAGGAGGTGCCCGTTTGCAATGATAAGGACAATAGGAGGTAGGAAAGTGCGATCCGGCTGGAGGAAGAAGAGAAGCGGTCTCGGGCAACTGGGAGGCATGGTGGGATGGACAAAATCGGCAGTGAGGGAAGGGCACGCTTGTAAGCCTACATTAAGCATTGGGAGAAAATCCTCGTGGCAACTGGCATTGCAATATTTTCAGCATCACCCTTCATCCTGAAATGGGTGCAATAACGCAGGGCAGATTCATGCACATGGATGCACAAGTGTGAGCTTAGAGTAATGACTGTAGCTTCTGTGGGGCTACTGCACACTTCTACCGGTGGGAATGAGATCAGATTTTTGGCTCTGCATCTCTGTTTCCAAACAGTGTGAAGGATGAGAGCAGAACAGTTTCTATCCAGCTGGAAAGTGGCAGCCTTAAATCAGGCCACAAAATAGTGCAACTCCTGCTCACACTTCTTTTTTTAAAATGCTCTGAGCTCCCTTCCAACTCCTCAGCATTAGTTTCCAAGACTAGTGAAGCATGTACAGGGTTGGGTTTTTTTTGATGTATGTGCAGTTATCAGGTTTTGTACTGCTAATTGGGCTCAAAGTGTGTTAGCTTTGATTTTTAATGTTCTGTAATTTGCTAGATAAGCCTCAGTTTCTGCAGCGGCTGGATAAGGAGGGCTGCTTTCATCACAGCTCGCAGGTATTTTACCATCTTTGACTTTTTTTACGTATCTACTATATATTAATCTTGGCCCTCCTTAAATGGTGAATGACATGTCTTTCCCAGTACTGTACAACCTTAGGAACAGGCATTTTCTAAGTGATATCAGATAGCAAGTGAATATATAGTTATTTTAATCTTTCCAAGCATATACAAAATCTGCCGGAGAGAAAAAAAACCCTGAATACACAGTTTGGTTACAATCAAGAGTTCAAACTCTTCACTCCCAAATTTATTACAGCTTATACCACTTCCTACTGATAGATGCAACATCTCCACATCTCACATCTTTAGAAAAATGCGTTTGCGACTGCTCTCATCCAAATCCCACAGGAGCTAGCAGGAGCCTGGCCAGCACGTGGCACAGGCTTCTCCTCTATGACTGCTCTTGAAACAGAGAAATCAGCTCCTGTATACTAACTAGCTCACCAGGCTTCCTCCCACCTGCCAGCACACCTATGAAAGATAGAACGTGAATAACAAGATTTCCTTTTCAATAAAAATGTGCTGCCACGATGAGATTATGGGTCTGAATGATGCTGACTTCAGTCTTAGGTCTTGTGACCCCATGTGAGGTCTATATAAGGGTGATGTATTTTGGAAGTCCTTGGCTTGGACTGCCCGACTTGTTTTCATCGTTCTGCCTGGTTTTATTCCACCCGGTGCTGCCACGCTGGTGTCACCGGGTTCCTGCTCTCTTCCCGATGGCAAAAGGCAGCTGGGTTTATTTCCCTGGCAGTGTAACGTTGCTAGCAGCAGCTCCGTGGGCTGCGACACGAGTGATGCTGCCCTGGGTGCCCCCCTGGAAAGAAAAGACTGTGTCAGCTCCCCCCAGTGCATCTACCACTGCCCTCCGACGGTGCCTCCTGCCCCATTCCCAACGCGCAGCACCACCCAGCTTTCCAGGGTGTTTCCATCATGTCCTGCTGTGCAATCCTTCCAAGGCTGCTTCTTTTCAGACACTGACCTAAACCTAGACCATCCCCACCAGAGTCGGTGAGAGGGTACCGATGTTGCCCCCATGGGTCGGGACTTCTGTATTCATCTTTTACACATCTTTGCCTTAGCACTGCTTTGGTTTGCTTTCTTCCAATGAGAGAGAAACAAAGCAGCATCTCACCCCGTGACCACCTCAAGGGCCCAAAGCAGCGATGCAGCTCTATGCTGCTGGATGCTGTATCACTGCAATGAGCTCCAAGCTTTGTTTCCAGCTGATGGCTTGGCGTGGTTTTCTGAATCTAGGTAATTTCTAATTCTGTGAAGCCTAAGTAATTCTTTCACTTAATGTTCATTCTGCTGTCCCTTCATTTTACTTAGCACAATATTTTAGCATTACTTTATTTTTCTATTATTGTCAGGAGGTGCTAAACAATTTGGGGTTACAGAAACAGCTTTAGATGCCTACAACTTTTCTTAACGCAAGCCTTCTCCATTTTCAACCAAGAATTCTTACTAAAGATGACATACAGGATACATTATTAATTATGCCAGGATTACTATATGATGCTAACTATAACCAGGGAAAAGGCATCTGCCCCTTAGTTCCACTTATTGGAAAAGCAATGCAAACCCTTTAATACTTCGCTGCTTCTCAGCTATCAAAACCTCCCCTAATAAATCATTTCCAACAGCAAACACTGTATTCTATCGAATAGTTTTGTATTCACTTTGCAAACATGCAAACAAGGGAGAGCTGAGGTAAAATGAATGTGGAACTTACAGGGGAGAATAACACGCAAATAAAATGCCTGGAGCCCCAGGACCAGCATGATTACGACAAACAGCGCATTAATATTGCTCTCACCCTGCCGCAAAGGGGTTTTATCGAAGTGATTTGTCTTCAGCTGCAGAGGTGTGTGCCTTTCCATGCGCACGTACGCCCGGGTCTGACGTATGCAACACAGACACGCACCTGCCTGCCACGTGTGCACCTCGTACATACTCACACATCCAAGCAAAATAGTAACCGTCGATTTAGCATGTTCTGTGTGGATGGGTCCAATAGAATCATTCTTAATATGTACAGTATTCAATACATATGCAACAATTTAACAAGTATGGTGTCGAACTGTGATTCCTTTTTTATTTCTTCAGACATTGTTTTTTATGATTTGTACCTTATTCCTTCCAGTGGATTCTCTGTCACTATTTAGAGGCATGTTTTAATGTATAGCTGTATATTGACTGTTCCGTGTGCTGTATGCTACTGTTTGCATCTCAATTAAACTGAGTATTACTGGTCTAAATGGTTTTTACTTTGTACAACAGACTTTTGCTTGGGTTTCACAATTTGATGAGGTATGGTTAAGAATGTAGTATAGAGGGGGACCAGCTGTGACAAAGCAAAAAGGTCCCAAACCTCCAGATTTATGTTTCATAGAAAAAGCCAGTAATTTCTTTTACTATTGCAAAATGATTTCTGTATTTTTAATAAAGAATTGGATTTACTTGGTTCTATGTATGTTTTATCTAATAAACCGTATTTTTTAAATAGGGGCCTGTCTCGTTTTTTACACACCTGCAGTCTTCAGACCCACAAAGCATTTTTACGTATGAAATTCCCTGTGGCTGAGCCCTGCAGCTCTGCTAATGCCAGAATCACCTCCCATCCTGACCAGTGCAGAGCTCATCTCACATTTTTATTCACATTTCTCTGCTATGAAAATAAGAGATGGGTACTGAGGTGTCAGCCTGTTGATAAATCCCCACTGCAACACATTAGCATCAATGCTCATCTGCAGGGCATGCAGTTTCTTTGGTTCTCCACTGAATTAAGCCTAGGGTGTCAATCTGAAGCAAGGGTACAACACAGGGGCAGACTCCTAATCCCTCAGGCTGCATTGGCACGGGAAGACCCTGCTCTCATTTGTGGTGATGTAAATCTGAATTGGCTCAGCTGAAGTCATGACTGTTATTCTGGATTTACACTGGGGAGAAAACAAGAACAAAATTTGTCCCAAGACCGTAATATTTCAAGGTTGATCTGCCCACTTTACCCACTGGCAGCTAGTGGAATACTCTAGCAACGTCTCAGCAAAAAGCCTGAAAAAGAGCCAAAAAAATCTCAGCTCAACTACCATTAAAAAACTTCCCCCAGAAAATAAGAAATGCTTTCCTTGTTATGTACAGCTGGCTCTAGCTATCCAAGAACTACATTGCATTGAGCGATTCCCCTCTTTTTTGCCCTTTAATTACACTTTCCTCTGTGATGCTATCAACACTACAGCATGATGAAGTTTCCCTTGAAGTCCATTTGCCATCCATGTCAGCGAAAGTGAGAACAGGCCCCTGGATAAGAGTCTTTGGGTCCTATCTTCTTATTGCTCTCTGTAATCGGATAGAAATCAGCCGCAAAACCTAATGTTACAGAAAAGGTAGATGAACATATCCAAGGGACTCTACTCAAGAAAACTGGTTTCAGGTTGCTCCTTGATTTCATCGACTCTGGCCCCTCTTTATGAATCCTGAATTAAAGGTAGCCTTTAAAAAATGTTGTAACGTTGTTTTTTCCTTACGGCATT
>NW_009258268.1:183554-198891 GCF_000687185.1 Egretta garzetta
CTTCCCATGCTGAGACCAAACATAAAAGCTTGTGAGATATGTAGCAGCCCAGTTGCTGTTTGTCCCCACCTGTGGCTTGCCGCTTGTGCCTCTGTTTGAGGGGCAGCAGAAGGAGCAGGAAAGGACACGTCCCAGTGCTGAGTGGCCAAAAGCCTTGCCAGAGTCAGCCTGAAGCCCTGGGCCAACTCCTGCCAACAACCGCAGGGTCCTCTCCCCTGGCATGGGTGCTCACATTCCCAGTGGGTCACTGCGTTAGGGCCCAGCTCATACATCAAGCCAGACCTCAGCCATATACCTCCCTTGTGCCCCTACACAATAGATTGCAGCATTTTGGCTCTTCTGGCTAGGAGAAAATTGGCTTTTTTTCACCAGACAGTTCTTTTTATCCCCAGACTTGAAAGCCAGAAGGAAGTTTTCCTTCAGACTGAATATATTCAGAAGCTGTCTGAAGTCATTTAGAGCCTGGTTTCTGAGGTGAAGCAATTTAACTTCATCATTGGTTTATGTGTCTGCAAAGTGCTCCGTCGCCTCGGTTTGAAGCTCAGACACTGTCTGCAATAAATACTGGGGGGAGAGAGAAAGCTCCTTCCTTTGATTATAAGAAGTCTATAGAGTAGACTGGACTTCAGGAAGCCAGCATTGATCTTGAAGATCACTGAATAACATGGGCCATGCAGCAGTTTCATTTACTATTCTGTCTAAAGATCCCAGTTGGGGCTCACGTCCCAGCTACATGAGGAATCGTACAAGGAAATAAGACATCAGCATTCCTGCCTCGCGCAGCTCACAGACGAGGATTTAGATCTCAGGCAAGGGATGAATATATATCTCTATACACATATATATACATGTATATATAAAAATATAGACATGCATAGAGAGAGAGAAACACCATTTGCCGAAACTGGTAGTGCAAAGCAAACAAAAGATTGGATGCACTTCATAATTGCTATGTAAATACAGCAGGCTCTTTTCTTCTCCTAATGACTTGGTGCGATGGCAGCAGCAGCCTGACTGTCCTTCCCCATGTAAGAACTCGCCCCGTGTAAGGCCAGTTGGTCACTTGCTCATACAGCTGTTACCTCACACATCTGCCAGGAACCTATGGTCCAAGAGCTGGGATATGGCAGGTGATTGAAGCTGGTGAGGGGTCTGGAGCACAAGTCTGATGAGGAGCGGCTGAGGGAACTGGGGTTGTTCAGCCTGGAGAAGAGGAGGCTGAGGGGAGACCTTATCGCCCTCTACAACTGCCTGACAGGAGGGGGTAGTGAGGTGGGGGTCGGTCTCTTCTCCCTGGTAACGGGCAATAGGACAAGGGGAAATGGCCTCAAGTTGCACCAGGGCAGGTTTAGTTTGGATATTAGGAAAAATTTCTTCACTGAAAGGGTTATCAGGCACTTGAATGGGCTGCCCAGGGATGTGGTCGAGTCCCCATCCCTGGAAGTATTTAAAAGACGGGTAGATGAGGTGCTTAGGGACATGGTTTAGTGGTGGACAGATACGGTTGGACTCCATGATCTTAAAGGTCTTTTCCATGATTCTATGATTCTATGATTATATCTCATGCAGCCCCTTGCACAGATTGTTTATCTGGTATTACCAGACAAAAAGGGAGTGCAATATGCCAGAGGTGTCCCAGCCTGTTCAGATCTCTGCAAGGAAATCACTGCCCACCTTTGCCATGGTCATTTACACTGAACACACCCAGGACGGATTTTCATTTGCCTGTATTTTGAAGAAAGCTTCAAAAAAAAAATTAAGTCCAGGCAAGATGAGTTATTAAGCTGGAAGAAGCTGTTGGGAGGTAGGAGTCACTTCCCACGCCCCTGACTCACTCTGCACACCCAGAAGGATCAGAAAGCTCTGGTTTAGCAGAGATTTACTCTGGAGGCAACAATGTGCACTTTTCCAACCCTGTAAATAATTCCAAGATCTGTCTGTGGGAGAGCTCTTGGGGAAAAAAAACCCAACCTCCATTCATGCCCTGGCAATGAGACTCGTTCTAACGAACACATTGATCTGCCAATGCTGTCGTGATTGCATACATGCCACCGATGGCTGAGCAGGACTTTCCTTCCCAGCTGCGTGCAGACCACTGTGACACCTGGCACAGAAGCTAAGAGGAAGAACATACGTATCCCTGTAGGCTTGCTCAGTGCCCTGCCAGTGCTTAGAGAGCATGAAGGAGAAAGATGCATCCTGAGCAGGGGTGGAGAACTGGGTCTGAGGGCAGGGTGGTAGGAGAATTGATAAAAGCCTGGAAGTAGATAAGAGACTGGGAGCTGGTGGAAGGCTAATGGTATTGCTTGAGACTGGGAGACAACAGGAGAGATGGGAATTGTAAGCAAAAGGGAAAATGCTGAAACAAACAAAGCAAAAAAAAAAAAAAAGAGAAAATGTGGGACATGCTGGTGAAGGAACTATGCGGCGTAGGCTCCCCCCACCAGCACTGCTCTCCCCACCAGCCCCTCTCAGACCCCACCGGCCCCGCTCAGACCCCAGGCCCTTCCTCCCCATTGCTGATTTTTTCGTTTCTCTCTTGCGTTCATTTTTATCCCTC
This sequence comes from Egretta garzetta, assembly GCF_000687185.1. Classification (NCBI taxonomy): domain Eukaryota; kingdom Metazoa; phylum Chordata; class Aves; order Pelecaniformes; family Ardeidae; genus Egretta; species Egretta garzetta. Next base: position 186,115 of record NW_009258268.1, read on the forward strand.
TGGCTTTTTAAACTGATGGGAGCTCTTTGTGCGAAAGTAAGCCTAAATATTATCTTTCAAAATAGTGTTACTTCTCTCCTTGAACTTCTCCCTGTGAATGACTTGACATTAAGCTGATAGTTGCTCTTAACTAATTGTTAACCTATTAGTTGAGGCCATAAAAATTATTGAAAGGCCAAGGCTAAAGCTGTTTAAATGAGAAATATTTCTACAGAACTCCCCTGAGATGAAATAAAAAAGCTCCTGCCGACAGAGCGGCTGCCAGTTTCAGACTCACGGGTTTGAAGATGATGTTTTGCTAACAGCAGTTAATCAGTAAATTCCCATTACTAATAAGGCCATCACTCTTGGCTGAAGCCGCAAATTACATGTTATGTTTCTCAATGCTGAAGATAAAGTGTTCTTTAAATTTTGCATCTGCAAATGTAATGTTTAGCACAAAACACCATCAGGAAAAACAAGAGGAAAATTGAAAAAGTGTCACATACATTCAGCATCAATTTGCTTCTCTGTCACTAAAATTACATATCTTCTTTGTTCCAGTATTTATTACCACCTTGAAAATCGTATTTAGGAGGTGAATGGAAACCTGGAGGGCTCAGTTTTGACCTCAGGCATGCCGCTGCTGTATGAGAGGCATCCTGAAGTCAGACATAGCCTGGTGTAAGTGAAATCAGAACATGGCCCAGTCACTCAGGACAAAATTAAAAAGGAAACAACCCCAAAAGTGTCATTATAATGGTGTGCCTTGATTGTCAGCCAGATCTTTTGCTCACTTACAGCATTGAAAATCTGGCTTCCTTCCACTGATGCAATCGTCATTCCAGATTTCAACTCTCTTACTAGAGAGTAGGATTTTTGCCATCAGTGTCCAAAGAAGAGTACAAAAATGTGTTTTATTATGGTTAGAAAGCTGGAGGCACTCCTTGATTACCAGTCCCTTTTGCACCACTTTCCTTGTCCCAGACACAGCCAAATTCAGAATCCGGCCAGTTGCTTGGAAATGGAAGATGAAAAGCGCCAATAGCTAACTCAACAGCGGGGCTTTTTTCCAGTATGAAATGTTCTCTATCTACATTTCCAGAGATAGCTATATAAAGGTCAGCTGCTTTAGGCGAAGCTCCTCCCCCCAGTGCCAAATTATCTTTGCAGGGACGTGGCGCCTCCCTTCTGCTGACCATTTCATATGAAAGCCTCTACATGCCCATGACCTTCAGCAGCATCTCCAGACTTACTTGGCTGTCGGTGAGAGCGGGATTTTGCCCTGCGCTCTCAATTCTGCATAGAAACCCGTGCACACACCCAGGCATACACATGCCAGCCCCACAGTGGCAACCACGGGTCCCACTTAATGTTGGTGGATGTTGGTTTGACTGTGGAGCACGTTGTTCAGCCTCTGTGCTGGGGAGGGTGCAGACGGGCGGCCCTCCGTATTGATGCTGACGGGAGTGTTTCCCCGGTCTCCTCTTGGTGCTACTGAGGTTGTGCTGGGGATCGAAAACCTGCTTTTTTCCAAGGCGGCAGGGCAGCCCCTTTCTGGAGCATACAGAGAGCCGTGGTCTCCTGGGGAAGGAGAGATGCTGTAATGGCGTACAGGCAGCAGACAGGAAATATTGTGCTTTGGTCCAAGGGAAGCTTATTCCCTCACAGGGAAAAAGCTGAAAGACAACAGTTGTTTTGAAGGAGAAGCATATGTGGCCCAGGAGAATACAAAATATGTCGTGCACTCCATGGTATCCTCACTGCAGCGAGCGGTGTCTGTCAGAAGTCGAGAAGGGCTCCAGACCAGGGGGTCAGAGCCTGACACCAAGGTGCCTTTTGAATTCCCAGTGCTGTGTTTTCTTGGCACTGAAAAACTCGCCTGTGAATTTCTCAGTCAAGATGATGCCGGCTGGTGATGTCTGGTGTTTTCTTCTTCACTTTCCTTTCTGTTAACACATCTTCTGCTTTCTCTGGTATGTCTTAGAGCTATATACAGTTTCCTGTTGGGTGGAACTCTGTATTTTTTGGCCGTGCTCTACCTTCTACATTTTCTGCACATATTTTCCCACTTTTGCTTGCACCTCTGCATCCTTCCTTCACTTAGCCGCTAACCTTGTATTAATCATTGCTTCCCTCTCCCTCACCCTCCCCACTTAGAACAGCCTGGTTCTTCTCCTACAAATTCGTATTTTCCACCAGAAAAATCCACTTCCAGGTGGATCCTTCTTTCAGGATCGGTGTCTAGGAAACAGGATGTCAGCTGAGAGATTTCTGCCTCAAACTGGGAAATGTTGACAGGCATGAAATTCACATTTCCGGGAGCACATCTAGAAAGCTGGGAACTCATTTTCTGTCACAGCTGTACCGCATGAAAGGCTGTACGTGGCCTCAGAGCCAGCCAGTGACCTCCTCTGCAGTTCTTTCTTTTTCTCTTCCTGTCGCCAAGGAGGCTCGATGTTCCCTCGGTCACATTAGCCAAGATTTGCACCACCATCTACCTGCAAAGGGGAGTTAATAACAGTTCTTCTCTTGATGAGTAATTTTACACATTATTTCTCAGGTGCTGGCATCTACCTGAAGTCTCAGCTGCTAAAAGCTTAAAATTAGGCACAGTGAAGTAGTACAAATCATCTTACATAGAGAACCATATACATATGTATACACACACACACATATATACATATACACATGCATGCCTATCCGTACCCTGCCCCTGAGCAGTGATCACCACATATAGCAAACTGCGCATCCCAGAGACAAGGGATGAACCTGGTTTGTATCTGAAGCCTCTCCCGAGCACCCTGGAGGTGATTGATGAGGTATTCAGCCTTCCCAAACTGCTGCCTCCACACGTTGCACTGACAGAGCTTCAATCGGACGCATGCCAGTGGAATTATTTCCAGCTTGGATTCCTGAGGAAGGGACAGTGTCTCCCTGTCCATCACCTTTTGACTGTCTCCCTGCTAGCCCTTAGGCCAGTTGATACAACTCAGCCAGAGGGTAGAGGCTCAGGGATGCTGAGGTCCTTCAAGCTTTACCCACAGAGTCCCCACGCCAACACAACACCCTTTTTCTGTGAGGGAGCCGGCCTCGCCATGGTTATGACTGATGTCTCCATTGCCATGAACAGCTACTTCCACTTTAGGGGGAAAGGTCCCAAACTGTGATCCTCAGAGCTTTTTTTTAATGCCACCTCCACCAAAAGGTGACATAAGGACCTCAGCTTTCACTGGGGAAGTTCCCTGGAGACCCTAACAGCTTGGTTTTGGGCATGGGCAGCAGTTCCTAAGCCCTCACTAGGATGAGAATCTGCACCTTACACTTGCAGGATACACAAAATAAGCATCCTTCTGGCTTAGCTCACCTGCAGGGCCTCGTCTGACAGGGGTTTATTAAGCTTTCTCCTGGGAGATGGGATTTTAATCACCTCACTGGGGCTAAAAATTTATTAGGGCTTGTTCCACACCTCAGCAAGTCATCTAGCCACCAACCTGCCAAATAAAACACCTGACACCACATCACCAGCTTGTCTTCTGGAAGGACTGAGCTCCTCCAAGCTTTTGAACAAACAGGCTTTGACCTTTAGTTCCAGGAGGTTTGTGGCTGTGAATCCTGATTGAAATAAAGCACCTCCTTCAGCATATAGAGCTCATCCACCCTGGGAGGGTGGCCCATAAAATTTAAGATGAGCCCTTGTCTGTAATGTTTCCTATCAGCAAGCTTCATGTGATCTCTGCCTTCACACACCCACAAATGAAGGGGCTCCGGCATCTTGCACAGCGACCAGGAACATAAAGTCAGATCTTACAGTTTTGAATACTGTTATGAAACGGGTGGTTTACAAATCTCCTCCCAAGCAGTTAACAGAGTCAGCTAAGCCCCGCTGAGTTGGGAGAAAGCCCTCATCTGAAAACAACAAAGCGACAGCGGACCAGGGGGATGGTGGCAGCAGGAAGGGGATAGTTTTTCTCTCTTCTATTTCTTTCCTAAATTTACATATCTTTATTTTCCATTTCCACACACGAAGCTGTCTGTCTCCTGTGTTTTAATTATCCAGTTTGAAGTATTTTGACTTGGTCTTGATTTTATTGACTTGGGTATTTTTGTTGGCTTCACCATCAGTCATGAGCAGGGACCGAGAATGGGTCCTTCACAGCCAAAACCATGTCCCATTACTGCCTGTGTGCAAGAAGCATCACCAATAGCCATGGGCAACAGTGGGCTTCTATCTTCTCCAGAGGAAAACTGCCTAAAAGAGGATGCAAATCTCCAAGCCAATGTGTTATATAAGAAGAAAAAAAAAAAAAAAACACCAAGCGCCATTAGAATGAATGGATTACTCTGCGTTTCCTTTAGTGGTTACTGGAAATGTTAATGAGATGACTGGTTGTTTCTTTTGCAGAGAACTGTGAAGCGTGGGTTTTCAAATGTGAACTGGTTCGTTTTAGGCCAACTGTATAGCTCCATACACCAGCTGCAGAGACCTAGAACTGCAACCCTTGGTCAGCTCAGGAACAATTTCAAATGAGCAATCCGGGGAAGAGACTCTCCGGTCTAAGGAGTAAATGGAATTAAAAATCCTGATTAATTGTTACAGCTTATTTAGCTTCAGGTTTCTCTGCTTTGCATGCTTACCGGAAAAATCACAGCACCTACATTTGGTGCTAATAAAAATTCTATTAATCCTAATTGATTTTTACATTGTAAATTCATTACTTAGAGTTTCATGCTACGCAGCCACGTGGTTTAACAGCCTACTGTCTGCAGCCCACCTCAGGTTCAGAACGGATACTTGCATTACAGCTCTGCATTGAGGATACTCCAACAGAGTCCAGCACAACAGAGGTTTCCAAATTTCACTGGATCTATGCTCAGGTGATGAAAATAGTCACTGGTTTGACAGCAAAGGTGCACTGGGGGAAGAGCCCTGCTGGTCAGAGGCATTATCCAGGCCTCGGCTCAGTGGGTTCGTGAGGAGTTTCAGGTCACAGAGGTGTTGTCAAGTCTGGAGCCGTGGACAGAGAGCGGAGGGAGCGGGAGGAGGGAGCTGGGGGCTGAGCAGTGCAAGGCAGGCAGCACTGCCTGAAGACGCCCTGAGCTGAAGGGAAGGACGCAGCAAAAAGGCCAAGGAAAAATTAGTTGGCTCTCTTAACGTAAAAGAATTGTTTGGAGATTCATCCAAAATTCAAAGTGCCATTCATTTCTGAGGTTGCAATAGCACTGTTTGCTTTTATTAAATTTTGTTTTCTTAAATTATCACCTCTGCCTGGATGCTGCCATTTCAAAAAGAGCAGAACTGGGTTTTTTGTCTTTTTTTTTTTTTCCCCTTCAACTTTCCAAAAATGCCTTCACCTCCAGCTAGAGAGGAGGCCTGGAAAATTTCAGCCTTCTAGGTGAAACTTTGGACAGTTGTAAGCAAGTGAAAACAGGGAGATGTAACATAATGGAAAGACTTTGGCAGCCTTAGCTATAGCTGTCATCGGTGCTCCAGCCCTAATGAAAACTTTCCTGAAGTAAGGCTGGGGTAGATGCATTAACCCAATGAGGGCCTGTCCTGATCTCCCTGTGGTGTGCAGGCAGGCTGAGCCCCCCGAGACAGAGAGGGGTGCTCGGGCAGCAGTGGGGCCACCCTGGTGCCTCCCACATTTCTGCTGCAGGCGCTCATGCCCCAGCATGCTGGCTCCAGGATGGCGGGAGGCAGCGCCCGTCTTCTCCTTGCAGCCACCCAATGGGGACTTCATGGACACGGGGTTAATCTGCATTGGTCAGGCTTTCTCCTATGCGCCCCATATTGGAAGGGGCTTACATGTGTAAATCAGAAGGCTATTTCTGTCCAGGGTTTCATCCACTCGCCTGAAGGTGAGATGCCATGACAACTGGCCCAGGATAAGAGCTTTCTGCATTCCTCGTTCGCAGAAAATCCTCTCTGGTGTTCCCCAAGCACCGGCAATGCTGCTCTGGACAGCTTCCCTGGACCCGCCATGCTGCTGCCCGCCAAGTTTCCATGGAAAGGACACTCAGACTCGCCTGACAGGAGACAGAGAGGTTGTGTGTTAAACTGCTGGACTCCCAGCAGGGCCAGAGATCCAGACAAACAGCCCTTGGCTCCCAGCTCACCCTCCCTTGTGGGGCAGCTCTCTGCCCTGCAAGGTCAGGAGCGTCAGCCTCAGTGCAGCCCCCCAGCAAAGCAGGAAGGGGTGCACCAAGGCATCCCCCACCACAGCTCTGTCCGCAGCAGCCCCAGCCAAGGGGACAGAGCGGCACCATGTCCCGGGCAGCCTGCCCCCAGGGCAGGGAGTAGGCTGCAGAGCCTTTGGGGGCACCCTTGGCCCCATAAAGCTCTGCATTTGCTCCAGATGACCAGCTGGCATTTTTGAGAAAGGTTCATGGTGTATTATCTGCCGTGTCAGCTGGTTGGTAGAGCCAAAATGTTCTTTAAAGTACACATCACTGGCAACCCACAACAACCGTATGGTCTTGAAACTCCGTAACACCATCCCAGGTGCTTCCAGTGAGAGCAAAACCCGACCAGTGCTTTACTCACCATCACTTGAAACTCTTACCCGAGACTCTCATTCAGATAAAACCTGGACGTTGGATTACTATTTGTCATTTAAAATAATTAATTTGGGAGCCAGACTTCTACTGCATTTCAGTGCTGCTCAGCTTCAAGGCTTCAGAAAAAAAGGGCTTTCCTCATTACTTTCTTATTACCCATCTAATTGTCTTATAATGTGCCTAATTTCAAGAGAGGCCTGAGGGCTGGTTCGGAAGAGAACTAGCACACTTCTCTACTGGTGAAGTGCCCAAGAGGTGCAAGACCTCTGTCACCAACACACCCAAGTGACGGGGCCCCATGAACATGCTGAGTACCCTTCCCTCTCTTGGGGTTGTTTCTCTACCCACACGTTGCACAGGGCCCCGCTGCCCGTCTTCAGGGACCCACGGTGTCACAGCTACAGGGGACGCCATTACAAAGCCAGGGTAGGTGGGCTCAGTCCTGAGGTGAAGGAGGGCTGAGCAGCCACAACCAGTAATTTCTGGTCTCCCCACCATCAGAACACGAAAGTTTGTGCCAGCTTGCTGGGACAAAAGGGCTACAACACAGGCACAGAGCAATCTGTACACACACCAGAGCCTCGCACCAAACATTGAGGCCAAAATAAAAGCAGGCCTGGTTTTCTGAAACCAGGTAGCTGGCAAATTACCATCTTGTCACTGGACTGGTAACCACGTATGTAGTTTCAGACCCTGTTAATGAAAGACAGAGTGGAAGGAAATGCTGTCCTTTTGGCCCTTGGGCCCCTGAGCATCACTGAGGTCTGAGGCTGTTTGGTTATGTTTTCATATGTGCATGTACTGTATATTACCTGTATATCCATATAACTGTTGCATCTCTATAAACAGATGAGTATTGATCTGTATTGATCTATATTGATTACATAGAATTTTTTTTGGTGGTTTGCTGGTTTGGGCTGGGATAGGGTTAATTTTCTTCACAGTAGCTGGTATGGGGCTATGGTTTGGATTTGTGCTGAAAGCAGTGCTGATAACACAGGGATGTTTTAGTTATTGCTGAGCAGGGCTTACAGAGAGTCAAGGTCTTTTCTGCTTCTCACCCCACCCCACAAGCGAGGAGGCTGGGGGCGCACAAGAAGTTGGGAGGGAGCACAGCCAGGACAGCTGACCCCAACTGCCCAAAGGGGTATCCCACACCGTATGATGTCATGCTCAGCGTATAAAGCTGGGGGAAGAAGAAGGAAGGGGTGGGGGGGAGGTTGGGAGCAATGGCGTTTGTCTTCCCAAGTCACCGTTAGGTGTGATGGAGCCCTGCTTTCCTGGAGATGGCTGAACACCTGCCTGCCCATGGGAAGCAGGGAATGAATTCCTTGCTTTGCTTTGCTTGCGTGCGTGGCTTTTGCTTTACCTAATAAACTGTCTTTATGTCAACCCATGAGTTTTCTCACTTTTACCCTTCGATTCTCTCCCCCATCCCATCGGGGCGGGGGGGAGGGGGGAGTGAGCAAGCAGCTGTGTGGGGCTTAGTTGCCAGCTGGGGTTAAACCAAGACGGGTGTCTATCAATCAGGAGTGAGTCAGACTTGTGGTGACAGCTGCTAATATTGCTCTGTAAATGCAATTGAGCATTGATTTGGAAGAAAGTAGTAAACAAATTTATTGGTTTTGTGTTGTGCCTCCTCTCCCTTTAAAAGAAGGATGTTTCTGGCCCCACAGCTAGAGGATTGCCAGACAAACAGTTGATTTTGCATCCAACATAACTGAGGCATGGAAAAGAACAGGTAAAGGATCCTCTAACAGTGAATCAGGCAGAGAAAGTTTCTGTTGTGTCAGAAGTTGCTTGACACAAGGTGGCTGCTGCCCCCTCTTCACTGCTCATTTCTGCCTCCCCTCCTCCTCCAAATCCCTTCCTCCCCCAGGATGAACCATAGAGCAACAGCAATTTTTGCAGAGCTAGTCCAAGTCAGGGCTAAAAGCTTCCAGGAGGACTAGGAACAAGCAGCTGGGGCTGCTGGCAGAGATTAGAGGGAAATGTAAAATAATAATGGAAACCAGTTATCATCTGTAAAAGGCTGACTGGCTACTGTTTAACAACCCTACCTGTGACCAGGATGATCCCAATATTAAAACCAGGAACATCAGTGACGGCACGTGCCTGGAAAACATTACATTTAAGCACAAAGGCTCTTAAAGGATCAGCTCACAACATCCCTCTGACATACAGCTATCGGGCCACTCAGAGTACCTAGATATATGAAGCAATTGAAAGGACACCTACTGTAATTACAGGGATATACAGATATGCACATGTTTCAACCTTAACTTCAGAGCAATAAATCTTTGCTAGGTAGATAAATCTTTGGTTGGTAAGAAAGGGCTCTTGGAGCTGGTTCCTGTAAAGTAAACGTGCTCTCACATTAATAAGCTTTAATAGTGAATAGTTCCATTGATTTTGGTGGGGTTCGTTGCAAAAGGGAAGATTGTAAGGTTTCTTTGGAAGAAATCTGACCATGACACATTTTTTTCAGTGTATTTCAGGCACATTTGCAGTAAAACTTACTAACTCTTCCAAACCAAGGGTTCAGTGTGTTTCTTTTTCATTTTTCTATGGAGTAGTCCTTGATACATTTACTCCCAGCAGGTAAGATATGATGGTTTTACTGTTACACAAGGGAATAATTGTGCCACTACCAGTCTTTCTTGTGTTCTGCATGTACTGCACTGGTGGTTTAAAAATAAGTGCACAAGGCTCACAAAATGTCAAAAATTGAGTGCAAGTACGGTCAGGGTTTACCACTGTATAATCAAAGGACTGAATTGATCTGGCCTTTACTGGTGCAAATGGTTGTCTGGCAGAATTGCCAGAATTCTGTCGTGGCAGAATTGCCTGAAAGCTCCAAGCCCGTTTCAGACTGTAACATCTCTCTGACTGGCACTCATGGGGAGTATCAGAAGAAGATGCAAAGACCATGAATACATCCAGGTGTTTTGCCAGTCACTATCAGCTAACAGCTGGCTCGTGCTCTGGAAAACATAACTCTGAATGTTCTTCCTTCTGTAAACATATGTCATCCTTTTAAAAATTCCTCTGGCTCCAAAGTCCTGTGGCAACAGTATCCTCAGGTTAATACATAACGCTAAAAAGTCCTTGTACTGATTTTTTAATTTCTTTCCATATTGTGAGGGGTAAGTAGCAATATTTTACCCACCCCTCCTGTGCCATTAATCTGCACTTTTATCCTGTTAGGCCCTTCGCTCCTCAAAAACAAAGTCACGTCCTTCTACCCCTCCCTTTGCATGGAAGGCCTGTTGATGCTTCCAGTCGTGTTTGTTATGTGCAGGTATGCAGGTTGAGCTCAACAACAGCACGGAGCTACTATTTCCCAGTATTCCCTTGCCAGTCCACGTGTGCCATTCGTCTTATCACTGTGCCAACAGGCTCTTTGGTGCTGAGTTTGCTTTTTCCTGCTCTTTAGACAGCTTGTGACCCAGAAGGGCTTAGTCACTGGTAGGGGCTATATAGGCAACACAAATAATTAACCATTAACCAGCTGAATCCCCCAAGCATAGCCAAACTCAGCATGACTTAAGTTAAGCTCACTGAGGTTTGGGAAGCTTGGTGGCCTGAAGGATTGACCCTTTTTGCTCCGCAGCACTTTCCCAATTAAGCAGTAGTTCAGAAGAGGCTGTGGGATTTGAATCATTATAGGTGACAGTCCTTGGGAGCTCTGAAGAAAGGGCCGGAGGGAATAGTCCCCTCTCTCACTTGAGCAGTGAGGTGACTCCCCTGGAAACCACTCCTTTTAGTGTCCTATTAGTATTCTGACACACCATTCATCCTATTAAAAATTACCTTGTCACCCATGCCTTTACTAACTGTCATAAGCATGGATGGGGCATTAACCGGCAATTCATTAGCTCTGCTCTGTTCCAACACTCTGAGGCTATTCACAGCTGCTGAGGAAGGGTTTCTTCTATATGGCATGGAGCCTGCCCTAGAAATGTCCATAAAGATGCACGCATATTTATGCATGTGGCCACGACATCGTTTTCCCCGGTGTAGCCCCCAGAACAAGATCAGATGCGTTTCTCCCCTTAGTCAGAAAAGGGTGGGGAATGCCACAAAGCTAACAGGACTGTCAAGGACAGAGGCAGAACGGATCAGGGTGAGATCTGGAAGAGAGAAGTGTTTCAAAGAAACAGCACCACTGCTCTTCACCCCAAAATCTTTTTGGAAAGGATTCCAAAAAAAAAAAAGGTGCAGAAAAGTGTTCCATTTGACCGATTGGGAATCCTATTTCATGAATTAACTTTTTTTTTTTCCTTTCAAAGGTAATGGTTGTTGGTATTTAGTCAATTAATTTTAATGAAGTGAATTAACAGGAAAATGAATTTGTTGCAATAAAGTCAATTTCATGTCATAGATATTTAAAGCAGGAGTATGGCTAAAGATACGGAAACTTGACAGCAATTTTAAAAGATAAAGTCCCAAAGAAGTATGTAAGACCTACTGTTTAAAGATCTATGCTCCCTTTGTGATTTTATTAGAGCTGTGGAAATAACTGGTTTTCTCCATTCACCTTTGAAATAATAACTGTCTCAACATTAAGAAATACTAATTTTGAGTTTATTTTTATCTTTCAAGGTGTTTTCCGCATCCAGTTTAGGTTAGTTCTGTTCCTAAAGTGAAATTTTGCAGTGTCTGTTCCTAAAGTGAAAGGTTGTAGCATATTTATCCATCTTCTTTGTTTTTGTTTTTGTTTCTATGGAATATAATCTGTAAGAAATCTGTATGTGCCTTTTTAGTTGAGAAAAGGAAACTTCTTCAGGGAGGCATTCCTTGTGCACAAATACTTTAAAGAACAGAGTATAAAAGCAGTTACATGGAAGTGTGATCCAGAGTCAACTGAAACTCCTGGAAATCTTACTGTTAACTGCAGTGGGGCCACCTCTGCCAAAAGCACCAACTCAGCTCTCTAGCAGTAACAGACCATACACGGGAGAAGCAGCCTTCATCCTCTGCTCTACAAGCATAAGACAAAAGGAGAACTGTGGAGAGATCATCTTGACATTATGTGGAATTAACAGATCTAATCCGAGAAATCATCACATGAAAACGGTTCTTCGGACAGATAAAATCTCTCCGATCGGAACTGCTTCCTTTAAAACGTGCTCTGCTTTCCTTTCCGGGGTCTGCATTTCTAGGTGCAGACAAAGCATTTTCTGAGGCATCGTTTAGTCATTCACAGTCCCGCAAAGGGGCTGCCACAGGTTTACTCACAGCAGAGGTAAACGTCAATCTACAATGAACTCTGCAGTTAATAATGAAGAACAGTTGAGAAATCAGTTTCCTGCTCTTTACCTAGGGAATGAGGAACGCTGCTTTGGGACCTGGCTCCTCACTGGACATCATAAATAACTACACACACAGAGCAAAAGAAAAAAAATAAAGCTTCTTAATTTATATCCATGAATTAAGCACATACTTTAGGAATAAGTGAATCATTCTATTGTTTCCTGTCTCCTACCAATAAAAGGGGACTTACTTTAAATACGATGTGTGCTGGTCTACAATAGAGCCGCTCAATTTTTACAAAGAACTGCTGATCATGTAAGAGAAGCCCATCAGCACACTGATTCCAGGTTTGTTGGTGCTGCCAGATCCTGTGTCCTGGCTTCCCAGAGGGGAATCATGGCCAGGAGAACAGAAGCCTGCAGGACCTCCCATAGGAACGAGAGTTATCAACATGGTGGGCACCTCGGTGAGATCATTCATTTGGCGATCAAGCGTGCTCTCAGAGAAGCCCTGCAAGAGAGTCACCCGCTCGCAGCGGGTCTAAAACCCTGTAGCCTCACAGAATTTGGTGTAACTACCTTGAACAGGGGCCACCTGACCCAGCAATCCCGTGCCATGCTTTTCAAAACATGGCAGCGCTGGTCCCAGCAATGTGCGGTGGCACTTCTGCCCCCGAGTCACACCCGCTCAGCCAACGCTTAGGTCCCGAATTCCTGCTCAGCTCCCTTGAAACCTGTATCAGAGATCTTGGCACAGGGAGGGAGCCTCAATGCCTTTGATGCCAGTAGGTTCTTTGGCAACTTAGACGGAGGCCCGAGCTCGTACATCCCATCCTGCAGGGCCCAGGACAACACCCACGGCCAGCACGGGAGAGGGCGCCCAAGCCCCCCGGGAGCAGGGGCTGGGAGAGGTGTCGCTGCCTATCCGTCGCTCCACGGGGAGAAGCGGCCCGGCGGGCGGTGGGCTCCGCTCCCTCGCCCG
>NW_009258268.1:199313-207610 GCF_000687185.1 Egretta garzetta
GGCCCAGCCGGGGGTGTGGGCTCACCCCTCCCAAGCGAAAGCACGATCTGCAGGAATTCCTAAAAAAAAAAAAAACACATCCCCGCTGGTGCCCTCCCCCCGAGTCCCAGGGCCGTGACACGGAAAGGCTCAATGTCGTCTGAAACCATTCCGCATCAGGAAGGGTGGACGGGGAAGCACACGTTGTGTCAGCAACGACACGGACCAGGGCAGTGGTGGAGTCCCCATCCCTGGAGGTATTTAAAAGAAGGGTAGATGAGGTGCTTAGGGACATGGTTTAGTGGTGGGATGGCAGGGTTAGGTTAACGGTTGGACTTGATGATCTTAGAGGTCTTTTCCAACCTAAACAATTCTATGATTCTTCTCCCGAGGTCCCTTCCAACCCTTGAGATTCTGTGAGTCTGTGATTCTGTGACAGGGGTCTGAGGCCGCTCTGCCCGGTGGTGCATTCAAAACGCTGTTTCTTTTCCTTAGCTTTTCTTTGAACCACACCTTTCAGATGCTCCAGTGGCAATCCATACCCACCAGGCGTCCTGCGAGGTGTGGAGATTTCAAGAGCTGGCGTTAACCTCAGGGAATATCTGCGTCCGCCTTGTCAGGGTCAGAAAGCAGAGAAAGTGTGGCTTTTTCATCAGAGAAATAACATGTGCTCTGAACAAAAGAGCCCGGCTGAGGATCGGCCGCGCCATCCTCCGTCACTCCGATGTCCCGCTGAGAGCTGCAGGTCTTTCTTTTCCTCATTATTTACCGGCAGCGTCTGTAATTAAAAAGAAAAAAAAAAAGAAAGAAAGAAAGAAAGAGAGAAAGAAAGAAAGAAAGAGAGAAAGAAAGAGAGAAAGAGAGAAAGAAAGAAAGAAAGATGAGGATCGGCCGCGCCATCCTCCGTCACTCCGATGTCCCGCTGAGAGCTGCAGGTCTTTCTTTTCCTCATTATTTACCGGCAGCGTCTGTAATTAAAAAGAAAAAAAAGAAAGAAAGAGAGAAAGAGAGAAAGAAAGAGAGAAAGAGAGAAAGAGAGAAAGAGAGAAAGAGAGAGAGAAAGAGAGAAAGAAAGAAAGAAAGAAAGAAAGAGAAAGAAAGAAAGGCTTTTTCTCTGCAGCGTCACGTTTATAGCTCCTGCCTTCCTCCCCATTTTGCATTCAGGGTGCAGAAGCAGTTCGGGTTGCGGTAATGAGGCCGGTTGGCTGTCCCCGGCCCAGCTGGGGCGAGTGGCAGAGCCTGGCGTAGCTGGCTGGCACGTTTCAGGGACATTATGAACTCAGGTGATTGCCAGACTCGGAGGTGAAGTTACAGAGGGGGCCTCATCTGACTTCACTCATGCAGTGTTTCATTAAAGGACTTTGCGCCCATCAAAATGATGGAGCATAGGCCAGCGCGTTGGCTCTGCAGGCTAATTAGTCTCTCAGACCTTCTGCTCCTCTGGAAGTCCCAGCCCGGCTGGGCAGGACGGGGCTTTGTGTTGCTCGCGTTGAGTGGCCAGGTTCCACATCTGTGGTGCTGGTATTTCGCTGGTCTGCGGGGCTCTCATTTGGCCTATAAACCGCAAACATCTGCTGGGGTTATGGTCGGCTTGTTGGCTGATTTCAGCAGGGGTGGTGACCTGCTGTACTAGTCGATCAGTTCTGGAAGAGCAAACTGGATGCAATGCGGAGGAGTTTGAGAGAGCAGGAAAAGCGTTCAGCCAGTCAAAAATAAAAACTAGGTAAAAAAAAAAGAGCGAGCTGTTGAAATGGTAAAATGCTGCAGCTTAATAGCCTAGGCAATGCGCACACTTGCGCTCCCTGTGTCCTTGACGTTTCCCACACATTCTCTCCCTTGGTGGCTAGATATTATTTTTTAATGCGTGTTGACAATTGAGCATGTCACTTTATCAGCCCAATAAGGTAAACAAAAATCTGGAGTCACTTAAGAGGGAAGTAAGTTATGAGAAGAAAACGTGCCTCGTGCCTACACTGATAAAGAACCCTTAATTTGATTTAGTCGGGGAATAGTTTACTTTAAAGTGGTATAATGGCAATCAGTTTGCCGTAATAGCCCTGATCACAATGACATCTTCTGCTATTAATGCGGATGTTATGTGCGTCTCAGAGAAATGTCGCCATAGTTCATCAGGCTGAGGAACAATGTATAAAAGACTAGCTCTGTTCACCACAGCGCTGTCGGCTGGAGGAATTTCACCCACCCTTCCCTCTAGTTACTTTGGATGGACACAGGTGGGAACTAAGGCAGGACTGGACTGTCAAAGCTCTCGGCGTTCGTCCTCATTTCTTCGTCCCCGCTGCTCCTCTGATTTGCCTCTCTCCTGTGCCAGGGTAGGTCAGGACTGGTTCTGGAGGAGTCGATGGATTTGCACTAGCTGTCAGCAGATCTGGCCTTTCTTAAGTGAAACATGCATAGTTCTTTCCATGTAAATTCGATTTAGATGCAGGAGTTTGGGTGAAGAACTGTCGAAGCGACTTATCCCGCCAGTTATTCTATAGTCCCACTGAGCATTTATTTCCAGGGCAAGCAGGGCGGTACATGCCGAGAAGGAGAGATGGAGCACAACTCAGTGTAAATAATATGTTAGGCCTGATCTGGACCCATTTCTGTTGGCAAAGCAGACTCTTTGTTCAGGAACTTAGTCCAGTTGGGACTTCCAACAAATGTAAGTGTTTTATAGTGCAATCTTGTAAACTACTTAGGGATTTTGAAAATAAACAAATGCATGCAAAGATACTGTTGCTGTTCCTCAGTGACTGGTGATTTCCCATGAGCAAGGATGGCCGAAGTAGGATCTCTTTTCTCGTGGTTACATACCCTGCCATTTTGGGGATGTCACTCACTGGACTGCATTATAAAAAACATTTGATGAATCTCCTCTTGGGTTTGCATTCCTGAAGAAAGCCGCAGCAGCCCAGATTGCAAGTCACAGCAGCCTAACTGCTTCTTGAGTCCACGCTCGTCCTGCTGGGCAACATCCTCAAGTCTCCCCAAAATGCATACGAGTGCCCGATCCTCTTGGGAGCCCTTGAAAAGCCCAGCCAGGGTATCCACCAGCATGTGTCCCTCTCAGAAGAACTGGGGCTGGACAGGAGCAAGGTGAGGAGGCTTCTGTAAAAAAAAAACAGTCTACAAACCCGTGAACTTAATGAAGGGTGAAAAACATGATTTTTTTTTAATCAACCATTTTAAGTCTTAGAGTGGGGATAAAATTTCCCATTAAATTCTGTATGGTGGGAAGGTTATCGCTTTCTATTGAATTCTCCTGGATTTTCCTGTGAGAGCAAACGTGTCTGACTGATAGCATGTGGCTATCAGACACAAGGAAAATTATCTAATTTATAGCCAGTATTGAGAAAGCTACCAGCAGTGGAATAAAATAGTTCTCCATATGGTACCATAAAGCTTCCAAAAACTATAGTTAAAGAAAACAACAACGCTCGTCGACAAAATCTCCTTTTGTGTATCAAAGAAGGGGTTACAGCAACAAGGCTGGTAAAGACGCACGAGAAGGAACGATGTCTTTGATTGTCTCATATTAATTTATAGCTTTTATGTACAGGATTACAAGTATTAGATGCATCTTTGTGCTAACAGGGCTCATGTTTTGAAGTACAAGAAAACTCTACAGTTACATTCTGTGGAGGCTTCGGGACACAGTTTGCCAAATGGAAAAACATTTGGAGGTTTGGAAAAATCTTGCACATAAATTACTAAAGGCACGAAGCGCCTGAAAGATGGATGAAATCAGAAGCCAAGGAAAAGCAGCATGTGTGCCAAGGAACAAAAAAAAACATGTAATGATTTCTTTTAATGACTCTCCTGCAAAATGGAGAGCAAGCTTCCAGGGCATGTCATATTCTCATAAAAGCAGCTTGCCTGGGTGATGAGAAATACCCTGTAAGTGGTCAGACCAAGACCCAATTTTTCATCCTTTCTGCACATAGCTCTCCATTGATTATGTTAAGTGCTACCCACTGGTTAAAAACACAGCAAGCTCATTGTCCCCGCCTGTGGCAAAGGGCAGCCCCACACTTGCTAATTTCCTGATTTATGACACCCTATAGAAGGAATTGAAAGTGGGCACATGGTGTGTGGGGGACACACGCTATTAAAACAGAGGGGGATCAGGAAGTTTGTGATAAAGAAAAGGCAGGCTCTCGTCTGACATGTAATCTCTCTTTTGGCTTGAAGTAAACCTGCTTCTTCAAGGCTATGCCATCAACAGGGCCAGGCTCAAGTTTCACCACTAAATCTGAGTCAACAATCTCTAATCTGGACACCGGGCTCGGGATCCAGGCTCAAGTTGCAGTTGGAAGCAGACAACAGGAAAAAAAGGAGGTGGGGGCCGGGGGGGGGAGTGGGGAGAGGAGGAAAAAGACAATCTTTGTTTCTCATTTGATTGTCCTCACAAGGCTGAACTGAGGTCATGTGTCATTTTATTTTTTTTTTTTTTGTCATCTCTGAGATAAAACTTTGCACCTCTCTGGCCTTGAAATTGCCTTCCTGACACTTATATTAAGTACAGAAGATGTATGTCCGAGAATGGGGGACATAAGTTTGCGGAGCAGCTCAGATTTGGAGTTCTTTTCATCTTTCTGACATGTGATACTGTGACATAAGCTGCCTGCAGTGGGGTTGCTATGCAGATATACAGTTTCTGAAAAGTTACACCAGGAAAACTAAAACCTACCGATGGATTTAGCATTCCACAAAGAAGCGGGATAAAATGTGTAGCAGTTAGACTCAAAAGCTAAAAAAAGGTGAATTAAACTTTCATGAAAACAATCTCCCTAAAAAAAAAAAAAAAGGATCAATAAGTATAAAAGTATCTTGTTGCATTCCTAGCCTTTGGGCTGCAGGCTTAATCCCGCTACTGTATATAATAAAGGAGACCCTGTGTGTTTAATGGCAAGGACAGAAAGAAGGGGGAAATACTTGGGTACTGTTCCCCCTAATTTCACCCTCTTCCCCCCTCTTTGTTGCTGCCTCGCCATGATTTTATTTTGAAAAATAAAGACTAGAATAAAAAATATGTTGTCTGAGGCTTGCAGCCAAAAATGTGCCAGCACTTTCCCTTCCCCCCCCCCCAAACTCCTTAGGCCAAAAGCCTTAACAAAAGCTGTTTTCTGTTTGGAAGATCTCCGGGTCCTTCGCTCTCTTTCCTAACCCCTAACACAGGAAATGATTTTATAATTCACGCTCCTCTCCCTGCCCCTGCCCGTAAATCATCCCACCGGACCTCTCGCGCGCGGGCGGCCGGCAGCCAGCTTTCCCCAGCATCCAGCTGCACTTCAGCGCCTGGGTGCCTGCTTAGGCTTATTGCTTAAAAAGATACCTGTGAGCTAAAGAGCGGGCTGCTCCCGGGCTGTGTCCCCCGCCACCGAACATTGCATTACAATGTATGTGGTAATGCCTGTCATGCCAAAGACCGCGCTAGCAGTTGGGAGGCAATAAATCGGTCTCCCTCGGTAAGAGCTAAAAACCGCGTCTGCTGAGGTACTCCAGGAGGAGAGGGCAGGTAATGCGAAGGCTCAGCATCACCCAGCAAACGTGGGGCAGACCGGCTGGTGCAATCCTGCCAACCTGGCACGCTCCCATGCTCTAAAGCCGACTGGGTGACGCCACCAGCGCTGCGGCCCCCGGGACCTCTGCGGCCGCCTGCCCTCCTTTGCTTCAGAGATGGGCTCTGTAATGGGTCGGTATGCACTGCAGCAGCTCTGAAACCATTTTGGGAGCCGAAGCAGACGTCCTTGTTCCAGGAGAGAGCCTCAAGTGCCAACTGGAGGGCTGTGCTCCCTCTTCCCAGCCCGGAGGATGTTGGATTCATGTCTCTTCCACAAGGAGTGAAGAGCATCTCTTCTGCCTTTCTTGGCATAGTTTGTGTCCCGGCGGGCAGGTTGGGAGAGATTGTATCTCATTAATCTTGGCCTGGGACATGGGAAGCGATGAGAGCCTCTCTCAACACCTTGTTTTGTGTGAGCCTATGTGGGCTCGATTCCTTCAGCTGGAGAAAGGGAGTTAACCTGTGTCTCCTGGCCCCTGGGCGAGCCCCCTAACTGTAATGCTTTTCTGGGAAAGGAGGCAGCATTACTTTTTCCTCAAGCCTTTTTATTTTATTAAATCGGTGCAGCAAGGTTCTTCAAAGAAAAAGTAGCCCTGCTGAAGAGCAGGAATTGCAACATATCTCTGTCCTCAGCTATGTTACCAGCTAATAAGAATAGCCAAGCTTTCCTCCCCAGTTTGGGCAGCATCCCACCTGCAGCGTGGGACTTTTAGATGCTTGCGTCATTTGTGAGGAAAGGTCCTGGTCAGTGCACCTGGCTGCCTCTCTATGTCTTGTATGTCCTTGGGAAACTATTTCAGTAGAGCAGCGGGTGAAGCGGCTGGGACACCCACCTGCTCCAGTAGGTAGGTGATGCTTTAGACACCAGAGAACATCTTTGAGAAAAAAGACTGACAGCAGCCCATGTTACTCTTTTTTTTTTTTTTTTTTTTTTTTGGCTTCATGGCTGGGTCAGTTTCCCACAGTGTCACAGGACTTCAAGTCCCAACAGGCCTTGACTGGCCAACGCACCAGGCTGAGGAGCACCCCTGCATCGGGGACCCCGTCTCCCTTGGAGGTGCTGCAGGGCCCTGCAGCCAGCATCCATTGCACCTCTGAGGGACCATGCTTCCTCCCACTGTCGCTGAAAGAAAATAGCCAGGAGCTGCTGTTCAGCTGTGTTTTTCGCAGCTGTGTGTGTTTTGCCGGTGCATCCTAAGCTTTGTGGAAAATATTCCAGGGGCGCTCAAGGTAGCATTGCATTTCTTTGCCCAGTACCACATAAATGACAAGTAAAATGTGTGCAAGCCTATGTAAACCTATCCTACGCCTTTCGAGACATTCGAGCAGTTGTGTTCAATATGAAGCCGGTTCAACTCAATTCCCGACTCTCTCTTTCTCTCCCTCTGCTGCATACATGTGTATGGATACTGCCCGAGTACCATCTTCCCATACTGACAGATCCCAAGCATCAAGTCAGCTTTTGGGCAGGAGTGGAAGGCAAAGCAACTCAGGGGGCGGTTTCTTATTCTGAGTTATACCTCTGTAAATCCAGAGCGATTCCAGGGGAATCAACCTGCACCAGCACCAGCAAACCCGTTCTTAGTTTGAGCACAGAATGTTTGTCATAGTTGTTATTAAATGATGCCTTTACATATCCAGGCCTATTTTTAAAACAAAGGCAATGAAGTTAGGGCATCCAGTTCTATATATGGACACTCCAAATGGCACTGAAATGCCTCATGCATGTGTTTGGCTGAGTGTTGATTTGGGTGTCCAAATATGGACCTCAGAATGGGATATCTCACTTGGATAAGCATCCTTGTAAATTTGGCTTGCGGTGCTTATTTGAACAAAGCAAATGTATTTCTATCATTTAGCACGGAAAAAGCACAAAATGTTTTCGCATTGAGGGACCTTCTTATTCGCAGAATTGGGCCACTCGAATACTGCCGTGTGTAGTAGTTCTGAAAAAAAATAAAGCCCTCAAAATCATCAAAGACAACCCAGGAGGTAATTAATGCAGAGTGTTTGCAGCACGCAGACCCCTCTTATCGCAAGGGCAAAATTCTTGCTGACAGCAAGAATTCAGTGCCAGCAGAAGGACCCGTGTGGCCTGATCACAGCAAAGTGCCCTCCTTGCCCCAGCAGCATGAAGGGATGCACGCCGGGCCGGCTGCTTAGAGACCTGAGGCAAAGCTGCCTCTCTCCGCTTGCGAAGGGAATCTCTGCATCTCAGAACTGCACGTGTGCGGGAGCTGGAGTGATTGCTGTTGCACGCAGGAACCTTCCCCTGCATCTCCCAGTGCATCAGGATTTCCTTTGTCTGGCTCCTTGATGGTGAGTTCCCCAGGAAAGAGCTTGGCTCGACTATGAGGTCTTAGTGCGTAATAAATAATGTCAGCAGCGAGCGAGCACCGTTCTGCAAGCCTTTGCTGGGTTCCCGTTAATTGCGAAGGACCTTTTACATCCTTTGTGTAATTCCACTCATTTTGTTGGCATCGTACAAGGGATAGATTTGGCCTCAAAAATAAAGCAGGTTTCTTTTGCATAATGTATCGTACCATTTGGTCTGCATTTTGCTGAAGGTTTATGTGTACTTGGAGATTTCTCCCCAGATACGCAGCTGTAGATATTTTTAAAATAGCAAAAAATGAACTGATTCAACTGTCCAAAGCATCTGAATTTTGGGGTAAGTTGTTAAGAAAGCGTAAGGTGGGCAAATTTTCAGGAAAGCTAATGTAAGTTTGTGATCATTGGAAATGCAGCA
>NW_009258268.1:207625-210252 GCF_000687185.1 Egretta garzetta
TTTCCCTACCTCTGCTGTCCTGATGATTTTTGACAAGCTGATTCCATTTCTGGAAAAAGCAGTTCACGAGAGAGAAAGATTTCTCTAAAGAGTCTGTTGTTTTTCAGAAGAGTGAAAATGTGTGCTAACAATTCTGGACCACTGACAAAAGTAAAATCAATACACACGGCCTTCATTTTACAGCCAAGTTCAGATGAATAAATAGAGATGCAGCAAGCTGTTTACTAGGGAGACAAGCTTTGCTCTACGTGCCCTTCCAAGCAGGCAGGCTTATGCTGTTGTCGTTTGCCTTACACAGCTGGTTAATGAAATCAGTCAACTGGTTACAGAGCTCACTGGACATCTCAAACCCCTCCATCAGCAGCGCTGGCTGTGCTGGCCAAGAGCGGCGAAGCAAATGCTGTTGCGCGAGGTAGCTCAGGGCCTGCAAGTACGTGGCTGTTGCAGAGTTTTGGGGGCATTTGGGAGGCGTTTGGTGCTTTGAAGAACCTAGGCTTGGTAGCAGGGGGAGTAGCACAGAAAAACCCGTCCTTACAGAAGGACAGGCAGAACGCGCTCAGTACGCAGCCCCAAATGCAGCACGAGCAAACTGTGCTTGCCCGGGATCCCCTTGAAATGCATCAAGCTGCAGCCGGTGCACCCATCCGGGGCTCTTCTCTAAGATCAGGATCTAACTCTGCACCGTGCTAACTGCGGGGGTTTTTTCCCCCACGCCCCCACACTGCAGAAACTGAGAGGTGACGCCGGAGGAGCGAAAATGGAAGGGATGTAGATACAGCCTCCAAGAACACTCACGTGTATTTTTGCCGAGACTTCAGACTGAGTTTTGTTTGATCTGTGACCAGGCAGGTAGAGGAATGAATAACCGCATGCACAAAAAGGAAAAAAAAAAAAAAAAGTAATAAAACAACAGCACATTTAAGTGCATTTTTTTTTCTTGGAGATTTATTTTGTTTTAATAAATCTGACACCAGTCAGGGAGAGAGAAAAGCGTTGCAAGCCGAAAAGGAAAGCAGAGCACACTGAGGGTGCTGCAGATTCTTGCTCTCTTGAAGATGTTTCATCGGTATCTCTTTGAGCTCTCTCCCTAGACTCAGGAGTTGTTGGATTTCCCCCTCTTTTTTGTTTTTTTGTTGGTTTTTTTGTTTTTTTTTTTTAAAAAGCGAGCTTACTCGCCCGGTGTGTTTTCCAAGCTTTCACAGCTCTAATAAATAAGGAGCACCTGTAAAACAGTAGCTTGACTTAAGTGAATCTGTACAAAGGAAAATATAGAAATACAGTATATACATAGTGCTCATAGTGCACCATCACTACAAGGCTCTGGTTCAGCTGACTCTGCTACCTTGCTCCCAACACCGCTGACACCCTCAGAGACACTGCTCCTGCAAACTGCTCCTCACTTCCCCGCAGCAGCCTTATAGAAAAGGTGTACTCTGAACACTCAAGAGTGAACAATTGCTTTATTCGAGTTAGTAAACAGTTACACTGAATCACAAGGTGATCTGAAATTTTTTTAAAGGTTTTTTTGTTTTGTTTTTGATTTTTTTGTGGGGTTTTTGTGGTTTTTTTGTTTTTTTTTTCTTTTCTTTTTTTTTTTTTTTTTTTTTTGTATTTGTCAGAATGGGATACTCCACGACTCTCTTACCAATTCAGTGCCAGTATAACATGCTCTAGTGTACTTTTGGACTCTTGGCTACAACTGTACAAGTGCACACAAGTAAATTCTACCCTGTTATCCTCCACCCACTGATTGAGGATCGAATTGCACATTTCTCTTAACCATGACAGGAGAAAGCAAACAGTGAAACAGAATCATGGGGGATCTTTCTCACTTTACCCTTGTTTTCATTGGTTTGTCCATACCATTCTAATTATCATGAAAGGGCTATGCATATGGAGAGATTGTCTCACTGCCTTCCTGGATCACTGAAAACCATCAGGGTTGAAATTTCATCCAAGTCTTTCGTGACGCCCAGCAAATATTCCCCTCAGATTATTTTACACCTTGAGGGAATTTTGGTCTTTAGTTCAACACTCTTGCTCTGTTCCCAAATGGGGCGCTATTTAGGGGAATTTAAAGAGAAAGCTGAGAAGAATAAACATTTACTGAGTTCTCTTGGCATTCAGTCTCTGAAAAACCACAGTATAAACTATTCATGCTGCTTCTTACATCTGTCAAATCAAAAATTAAAAGCCATAAAAGTGTAACACTGAAAATATGGCATTAGAAAGGATAAAGGTGGCCTTTGTAAAAATAACAAGGAAAGTATATTAGCCAATAAAATATTCTAACTCTTCATTTAAAAGTGCATCATGGGTAGGACAGAGATGACTCTGAAGCGTTGCTACTCCAGTATCACCCCTTTCCCCCATCAAAACTTGAATAGGTCCAAAACCATACAATGCAAATCACGATTCTTAGTGTAGCAGCAAAACCACAGCAGTTTTTCGAAGGAAAAAAAAATAATTAAAAAAAAAAAAAAATCTGTATCATTGTCCAGTCTCAAATATCTGAGCTTTGAAGTCAGAGAGGGAAAAGTACCTATGTTGGTCCATGTGGTTTTTGAAACCAGGGTGAAAAATCCCCCCAGCAAGAAACCAAGAGGAAAAAGCGTTCCTTGGAGGAG
>NW_009258268.1:210302-236218 GCF_000687185.1 Egretta garzetta
GTCAAAGGCACCCGTGGGACCGAGGCTTCCTCGGAGGGGCTTCGTGACGGGAAGCTGCTTTCTTTGCTGAACTTTCAGCCAGAGGGGTGGTGAGCGGACCAGCTGGTGTCATTCAGTGGAGTGACGTGGTTTGCTCTGCTCCCTTTCTCCATGCAAGGTACCCTGCCGGCGACCATTCCTGCAAAGCAGACAAGCAGAAGGTGGTCAGGGCGAGTGGCTCGGCTGCCCCTCGTGCTGCAAGGGCTGTCAGTACACACAGCCTCTGAGGTCACTGGAAAGGAAGATGGAGGAATTCCTGCAATAAAAAGCTGGAAACCGATATAATAATAGTTTATTCTCTGGGTTTCATAGAGCGCCTTTCATCTTACAGGAGCACGGGTGAATAATGGTACTTTGCAATTATACACTACCCTTCACCCCTTGATCTCAGTGTGCTTTACAGAGCTGGTATGCACCACTCTCTGCAGGGCACGGGCGGGAAAGTGGAGTTGGAGAAGGAGAAGCATTTGGACCAGGACCCCCCACCACCTGGGATAGGGATAGGATGGGGAACATTGCACATGTCAGGGCTCCCCGGAGACACCTCACTGCACGGGCTGGTGTGGAGCTCCACAGGCCTCATCGGTCTCACAGAGAAACTGTGAGAGTGAGCCGGAGACAGCTCTACTCTACGTGTCTCCCACTAACCGAGCTAACTCTGTAGGTACTGTCTGTGCTATGCAAGCAAACTCAAGATGCTCTTCTTCACCCTTCCCTAAATCCATAGTCATACAAAGGACAGATGTATGCTCCACACAGCAAAACTGAGCTGCACTGAGGGAGGTCAGGCTGGAGTTCCCCACAACCTCGTCAGTTGCACCTGTGCACCCCACAACCAGTCTTGCACCACCATCCTAGCAGCTACAGCACCAGGAGTCACAACCAGCAGAGCATGGTGACTGACACTTCCTAGCATGACAGACAGAATTCAAATAAAGGCATTTTAGAACCCAAAGTACAACTAGGCATTACTCTCACTACGGTAAACTGCTACCAAGATCTGGTATTTTCAGTGTTGAACCCATACATTTCCATGGACCATGTATGAGATGAGAACAAAACCATCCAGTGCTTTGACTGGGTGAACAATACTGGAGCAAACACAGCTTTATTGATTTGAGGCCTTCAGAGAGCTGCATAATAGCTCCCCAAAAATAAGGTGAGCTTTGGTGAAGGCCAAGGCCATGAAAATCTTTGGAATCGCGATTTTGAAAACCCAAATCACCTTCTCATCAAGCTAACATAACTAATAACACTCCTAATGCTTTCCTTTATCTAGGGGATACCAGGTGAAACACCATGGCCCCATGCACTTTTGCTGCCCTTGTCAGTTGACCATGTCGGCTGCCTAGCAGGGACTGTCCTCTCTCTTTACACAGTGTGCTTTGGAATCTGTCTCCTTGGATGGGATCTGCTGTCCCCTGAAGATTCGGACTGAAACCCTGAAGTACTTATCAGCCTTAATTTTGGTGCTGGGTCACATCTTCCTTCTCAGTCTGCTCCACGATGTCCCCTTTCACACGGGCTCCTCTGCGATCCCTCTTGTCACTGTGCTTGTATCCCCCTGCCAAACCTCCACCCTTCTCAAAGCAGAGACTGGAAGGCACATTGAACATGTCGAGCAGCATAAAATCCCATGGAGTCCACCGTATCTAGGTTAAAGAATAACATTTGGGCTTTCAGGCAATGTGCCCAGCAGGATGAGCAGCTTTGTGTGTACAGGAAGCTGTGGACAAGAACTAGACTGAGAACTGGGATGTATCCACCTCCTAAGTACTCCCCATAAAGTACATGACTGCTTTCTGTCACTTTTTGGCTTGAAATCTTGCCCTGAGATTAACTAAAAAGGAAAGCAGAGAAAATAAAATCTGTAACGTCTGTATGAAACTTCACTCTGTGCTTCAGGTATTTTGCCTGCTCCTCTCTTCCCATACATCAACAGCAACGGATTTCCATCCCTCGCTAATCAGTCTCAAATGGCAGGGCATAGCACAGACTGATAAGTGATTTGGGAGGGAGGGCATAAAGAAGTTCCCCGGCTCTCGATGCTTTCTGCCTGGAGCAGTCAGCTAGCTTTATAAGTCATGTCTATTTTCCCCCACCACAGCCAGACTTGGTGTAACAGACTGGAGAGAAGGACCTTCCCCGTTGCTTGGCTCATATGGCAGTCATGGTGTTTGATGAATGCATCTTCATAGTGATCAAGTGACAGAATAAAAATCCGTATCAGGCATAGCATGCAAAGTTTCACGAAGAAATGAGAGCACACTAGTCATCGCCACTTCACGGTTAGACATTATACACCTCGTGCCAACACCAGCGTGCATGACCAGCACAATGAAGCCAGCTATTTATATCTCCCCCCAAAACAAAATTACTTTTCAGGGGAGCGACGTATGCTCTTCACCCCAGCTGAACTTGCCCTCAACACACATCAAATATTGCTGATCAGATAGAAAAATTGTGTCAGCTACAAAAGAAGAATTTTCCTAAGCACAAAGCCATGGAGTTGAGCTTATGTGAGCTGCACTAAGGTGAGCACATTGGGGTTTGCCTGCTTTCCAAAGCTAAGTGGGTCTGGGCTGATCCTGCGATGGATGATCACCTAGAACTCAGAGGCGGGCTGTAGTTCTAACACCAGGAGTCAGCATGGAAAAGTTGACAGAACAAGCAGGAAGGCTCATTTCTGCACCACTGTCACTGCAGGGAGGCAAAAAGAGAATACCTCAACTGGATGATGACCCAGCTCAGGCAGATGACTTGGAGGTTCACCTGTGCAGGCTCAGACAGCCATGCAGTGCTCTTCTGAACAGTGGGCGAGAGCCGCGCTGATGCCCCCCATGGCTGTTAGTCATAACCTGGGCCAGGGCAGCTATGGAACAGGCCGCACCGGTGCAGACCTTCCTCTTTGGTTAATGCCCTGCCGCGTGAGGATTTAAATCCTTGCTCAAAACAACACAGAGTCAGAGCCTGGCAGGACAGTTTGGCAACTAGGGTGAAGCCTCCCCAGCAAGCTTCCCTCCTGCCCTTCTGCAGCTAGCCAGCCCTTCCCAGGTGCTGCTGCAGACCTACAGCCCTTTGTCCTGCGCAGCCCCTGGGACTGCTGTGGTGGCAAGCATGGCCCTGCTTGGTAGAGCCAATTGCTAGAAGTGCTCCTCGCTCCACTCCCCCCTCCATCCCTCCACACTGAGGAGCTCAGCTGTATAGGAGCGTTTCCTTCTCCTGCTCCCCCGTACCCAAGCGCCGATCCCTGCGTGCCTGCTCCCAGTGCCGCCCCACGAGCCGAGTGTTGCCATGATGGCAGCACGCTGCTGTTGGCAGTGATAGCCACCAGAAATAGCTGCTTCTACCCAGTGCCCTCCCCGCTCATGTCCTACCTCCTCAGAGGGGCAATGTCATTGACATGGCTTTGGACACACGCATGCACGCAGGGACACACAGTTTTTTCCATGGTTGCTTTCCCCTCATTCCGCGCTCCATTGAACATTTCTGTCTCCAGATTCACATCTTATTGTTCAGAAAAAAATTAGAGACTGGGTGGGGAGAGCTGAGGCAACCGTTGATGTGGGCTGGCATGGCAGAGTTTCCATCATTTAGCACAGCACTTAATTCACCCGGACAATGAATGCTGATGTGCTAAAAGAGGCCTAGTTCATCTGGGACATGCATGGCCCTAGAGTAAAGGCACTGCAATTATTTTCTCAGGGAAACTGCTCTGAAGACAAACCACAAGAGTGCAGCTAAAGTCAGCATGGAAGCAAACTCAGCCCTGGAAACACTCTGGAATCATCTGTTACTTGTAATAGTTCTGTAATTTTTTTATTTTTTTTTAGCAATTCTTAAAGTAGTTCAAGCTTCTTCATTAAAACCTTCCCCTTTGAATACTTGATGATTTATCTTTCCATGAGCTAACTGAAGGGATGCCACATTGCAAGAGTCAGGAGAGGCCTTCAGCGCGAATGGGATAACAAGCAGGGTCCTTTAGCACCATCCCTTGATTTTGAAGGTGGTGTTTTCCTTCTGCTATGGTCTTGTAAGCTACGGATGCTTCTCAACTTTGGGTCAAATATGCAACTCGGGCTCTCCCGCCTACTGAAACGCAAGCTGCAATCTGAGCAGGCATTGTGGCTTCAAGGAATGCATTGGGGAAGAGGTTTGGGATTTGCCCTCCTTTTATTCCAAGGCAGAAGGAGTGGTAGGGACAGCTTAGTCACCCCCAACTCCGTGACTGAATTGTTGCAGGGATGCCCCTGAGGCCATGCTTGCAATTGTATCCCATCGCCTTGCAGTCAGGGAAGGACCTTGAGGAAGAAAAATGAACTGGAAAGCAGAAGGTCCATTGTGTGCTGACTCTTGCTTCCCTGCATCTATTCCTAGAAAAGACTTTGGGGAATTTTCACCATTTTCGATCTATGTTCAGCCACTTGCTGGCACATTTAGTATTGTCTCTCAGTAAACTCATTCAATGTATGTTAACCAGAAGCCTGAAACTAGCTTGTGAGGTTAGGAATAGGGAAGTACGTCACCAGGCCCTTCTTATGAAGCAAGGAAATGGAGGAAATACAGTTCCAGGCTTTCCTTCATGCTCCTGCATGGGTCAATGGAAAACCACCTTTGAAAAAGAGGCAGCAAAGGAATCATCACTGTGGAAGAGTCACCAAGAAGAAGTGGGCTCTGCACTCTGTATTTACGGGGGAGGCAGTTCACTGAAGAGAAACGAGACAGAAATGAGGCCCTCTGCCCCATTCACATTTGGTGACAATTGTTCAAAACCCAGCTACCTAGCAGCAGAGTCTGCTCCTGACTGCTTTGTTCCAGCCCCAGGCTCCATGGTAGGGATACAGCGTAAGGCAAAGGGAAAAGTAGTTTCTTCCCTCCTTTATACACCTTCATAAAGGCAGTGCTCCCCCCAAAAATAGGAGTACAGTTTTGGCCTGGGTAAGCATGCAGCTCTTCTTCATAGCCAGTGGAAATAGGCAGAGCCTTGGGGCAAATGGCCTGGGCTGCTGTAAATCCTCCCCTGGACCACAAAGCAGCCACGCAGCTTCGCTGTCCAACTTGCTCTGCACAGACCCAGGGGACACAGCACCTCCTCTCCCCTTCAGGTTTGGATTCTCCTGGGCAAAACAGCTGCCACCAGGAACCCATGCCACAGCATTTTAGATTTCCATTTCCTCATTTTCCCATCACTGTCAAGCTTTTTGTGAAAGCAGCTCCCCACTGAACCGCACTTTCTCCTTCCCTGTCCTTGTAATGGGAGAGGAGGGGCAGGGGCTCACAAACTTTAACCCAGGGGGACTGGCATCCTCATTCTCCTTCCCATGCCCAGGGGTGCTCCAAAGCATGCATGGCATTAGGTGCTCTGAAACACATCTGGGAAGAGCCTCTCTATCCACCGGCTGCGGACGGAGGAAGAGGAGACCAGTCTTGGTAGGCTAAGATGAACTTCTGTGCTCAGTTCCCCAGATTTCAGCATCGGTGAATGCTCAGTGAGTTCATGAAACTCCACTTTCAATCTGAAATAAAGACAAAACCAGTGTCAACCAGGCCCTCCTGCCCAGCCCCATGGAACCATCTTTCTCCAAGCTTTCATGGACAGGGGGTCTCTGGTTTACATTTTGGGGCATTTCAAGGTACGTATGCAAGTCACGCAAAGAGGAAAATGCCACCACGGCTCTGGACTTGTAATCTCAGCTGTAGCACCCACTGTCTCTGGCCATGGCCCCTAGGGCACATCATGGAGCCTGACTGGGCCAGATCCTGCTTTACACTGGGGTAACTGGCTATATCTCCATCACAGCAAGGCAGGCCATTGCCCTACACTTAGTGCAGCACCAGTGCATTTGGCAGACCTGTAAACAGTTTGCTTTGCCCCGCCGATGCTTCATGTGCCGATGTGGCAGAAGATATGATTTTCCTTTTAAAAAAAAAAACCAACAAATTTTCAACTAATTCTCCCATTCTGCGCTGGGATAAAGCTGAAACTTTGCAAGGAACTTATTGCAAAAAAAAAAAAAACCAAAACCCAAACAAAAAAACAAAACATAAAAACTAAAACAGAAGGAAAACCAAATCCAGACAGTTTCTACTCTCCTTTCCTGAAAACAGGCAACCACTGTGATGTGATAACCCTTCTTTAAGCCTCTGATTTTGTCTGAATCAGAATAGAAACTTCGACTTGAATTTCAGCAGCCTCCTGTGGGCCCAAACCACTAGGCTTTTGGCTATTCTGAGGTGCTTCTCAATTTTCTCATCCAAGCTGATCTCTCCAGTAAAACCAGATAAATAGCCGGGAAAAGGCAGATTAACTGTGGGTAGCGGTGAGGAGGAGGACGAATGGTGAGG
This sequence comes from Egretta garzetta, assembly GCF_000687185.1. Classification (NCBI taxonomy): domain Eukaryota; kingdom Metazoa; phylum Chordata; class Aves; order Pelecaniformes; family Ardeidae; genus Egretta; species Egretta garzetta. The sequence goes on from NW_009258268.1 coordinate 216,687, forward strand.
ATGGGGGTCTTGCCGTGCCACAGCCCGTCCCTCCCTGTAAGACTCCTCCTCCTCGCCTGGGTTACGCCTGGGCCTGGCTTTTTCACCTGAAACACTATTGTGGGCCACAAAATAATAACTATAACAACAACAATAACAACAATAATAATTTTTTGCATAAGCAGTATTTTTTAGTGAAAAGTTTCAGCATCCCAGATCAGGAAGCAATCAATGCTTTCCCATTTTCCCATGAACAACCCCTCTGTCCGTAACCATCCAGGGCTGCCTGCCTGCCACCATCCCCATGGGATTTCTCCCTGGTTTTCACAGCGCCCATCCTCATTCGTCTCAGCCTAAGCAAGAGCAGATGCAGACTCCTCCAAAGCCAAGGGTGCACGCTCAGGTGGCCAAAATGTCAGATAGATTATACTGGGGGGGCGGGGGGGAAGGAAGAGGGAAACCCCACCCAGAACACATAAGGAACAAGTGGGTGAGACCTGGCAGGCACCTGCCAGGCACCACCTTAGGGCATCTCCCTTATCCCCAGCACTGCTGGCCACCGAGTGACCTGCATTGGGTCCAACTGTTGCTTTTGATTTTCTCTATTTCCCACCTCCCTTACCCACCCCAAGAAAACAGGAATTACTTTTCCACCAAGATAACTAGTTCAGCAATAACCAGTAAACTGCTTCAAATAAACCAGAACTGGCATTTTAATTGTACTGAAAGGTAGGGTCAGAATTCAGATTTTCAGTGACCTCATCATGCAGCTTTTCTTTTATACTAGTGTTCAAGCATCTCTCGATTGGAGAATTCCTGTGGGAAAGGTTTTCTTCCCCCTCCTTTTGGATAAGCAACTTAGAAGTGGCAGCACAAGTGGTTCACGAAAGCTTATAAATATTTGGAGCATAAGCAGGCAACACAAAGTTTTACATTTAACCATGTGGGCTCCAAATAAATAGCTGAAAATTGCTCTAACCATAGGTTTCAGTATCAATCGGCTGATGATGGGATGCAGATCTTTCCAGAGAGGTCGGAACTCAATAGTTATTTCACTCTGCACTACCCAATCCCCAAAACCCGGGTTTGGGGTGGGTTTTTTTTGAAATGTGTGCTTCCATAGAAGATGATTACATTACATAGCCCGAAAGTCCGAAATCAGGACTGGAAGATGGAGTGCAGCGGAGAGTGGGGGCGTCCTCTCAACAAATGCAGTTCAGCCTCTTTGCCTCTAGATAATTTGTTATTGTAGGTTGGCTCGAATTTAAGACAGTAATGTTTCAGAAACACTTGGAAAAGCAAGCCAGCTGCAGGAAGGATATCGTTACAAATTGAGACACATGTTGTACAGGAATACCATTCTTTTCAAATACCAGAATCGTGTCTGGGGAAGTAAAGCCATGCAAATGAGTCAGAGGCAGGACCTCGGTCTGCAACGTGCCGAGGGCCTTCAACTTTCATTAGAGGCACCGAGCACTGAGTGCGCACAGTACTGCACAGGATCAAGCCCAGATATTTAATTAGCTGTAATTTTCATGGTGGAAGCAAATGTTGAATAGTTGAAGGCTCTGCAGAATGTCAGAGGTTACTTGGATTCACGGCTCTCACGAGATGATCACGCATGTTTCCAAACACAACCTCTGGTCCTGGGAGTGAAATGCAACTCATTGTCAAAATAGTGTAAATAAGGTAATGATTAGTAGGGCTCAGCCGTGAGGCCTCGACTGATGGAGGCACCCGGGAATGTGCTTAACTTGCCTGTTTTGCTCTATGGACCTAAAAATAGACAGGGAGAAACTCAGTAGGTAATCTGGAAACAAAAAGTGCTTCAGAAAAGTTTGCTTGCCACAGTCTGATTTCCCCCTGATTTCTTGCTCAAACAGCTTTGCTTCTGCTTTGCTTGAATCTCCCACTGCTTTTTTAACAAGAATTTAATTTTATCTTAAAATCTATTGCTCGCTGCTTGATTATGTCCAACTTTTTCATGACCTCAGTCTTCAAAAGTGTTTTGCTCCTTCCTGACCTACTTTCAGGTATTGCTCGCAATACTGAGGAATAGTTTATAAGCTCCTCACAGTTGTTCAGAGCTCGCTGCTCTGCACGGAGGTTGGCCATGGTTGTTTCAGGGTCAAGCTTCACAAAGGCTGTTAGGTGCTTAGCTCCTGATCAGATTTCAGTGGCAATCAGACACATACTGTCCAGGATCTCGGCCTCTGAATGTAAAGGCAATAGTTGTCTCAGATGATGTTTTTACAAGGGTGCCTGTCTGTTTTACTACAGTCTTCGTTGTTAGCAGCTCTGTATTTAATCATGAGTTGTGCTTTTTTTCCTCCATAAACTTTCCCTGTGCCACTGACTTCAGTAGCTCTACAGCACAAGAACAGACTGATGGAGAGCTAGAGTCTCCCCCTATGCCCGTTTTACACTTTTGAATGCAGCCAAATCTGCTTTGCACCAAGTTAAATAAGAGGAGCATTAGGCCTTGTATGTATGAAAGTGCCTGGTCAGTCTTTAAAGCCTCGCAAAGAATTATGATTAACTCATCATTTCAATATGAATGTGGGTTGCACCAGCTTAAGGAATGGCATAGATAAGATGCTTCTTTCCATTCAAATAATTTTCATTTCACAAGACAATTAAAACTAACAGGGCAAGTAAGCACTGAAATGATCTCTGAAGTCAGTGGTCCCAGGTCCTGGGAGCTGTCAGGTAGGCTACAGCCCCCAGGAGCTGCAGGCTCTGCAGATTTCTGAGGGTCTGTCAATCGAGCTATGGCATTTTTTGCTGGCTGAAGTTCTGGCCTTATGTTTTGCTTGCCAGCAGCCCTAGATGCTCACTACCTTTGCAAATCAGACCAGGTGTGGCTGTTTTCTAAACTGGGTTCAAGAATCGGATTTCATATTTGAAACATACGCCCTAGGAGTTTTTATAGAAAAGCAGGAGGAACCCATCAGAAATCAGCACTTGCTCCTTTGATTCAGAGCGTGCAGTGATCTACGGCAGCGTACCACGAGCCTGCTATTTACTGCCACTGAGACGGAAGTCAGCGCTCCCACACCCTGGCAGCAAGATGTGGGAGCTGAAAGCCGCTCTGGAAGCATGTCATTTTATACTTCACCATTTTGAGAACCCTTTTTTTCTTCTTTTTTCTTTTTTTTTCTGGGAAATCCTTTTCCTGATTTAATATATCTGAGAAACTATGCAGGCAATTTTGAAACGTAAGATCACACTGCTAGAGCCAAGCAGCTCTCAAGGGCAAAGCTGCAGTTCCAAGCAAATGTGTTTAAGGCTTTGTGGTGTTAACAGTCTCTCCTCTCCCCCTTTGGATAAATGGAAAATTTCTGTAGGCTCATAAGAAGCCAGGTGAAGGAAAACTTCTGAACCAGAAGAGTAGGTGTTAAGTGTACGAGTCCGATTACTCTGCTGATTTAAATTAGTTTAGCACCAGTGGAACTACATCCAGTTAAAATTAGCTAAGGCTCTAGCCCACAGTACCGTGTCAATGAAGATGATGATTAGCATAAAAATGTGTTTAAATATATAAAATCTATTTTCAAGTATACCTTTAAGGTCAAATTCTATCGTGATCAGAGTGAGGAGGGCAGGGTAAGGTGCTGGTAGATAGATGCTACAGTGACAGGGGAGCGATAAAAACTCTTAAGGCAGAAAGGAAGGTTAATAGCTATGCCCCTTGCCTCAGGAATCCTGACCAGAGCAGGAAATCTTGTGCTGGACCATTATGGGCAGGGGAGCTCACAGTGGGATATATATTACTTCTGCTCCGAACTGGAGCGTTCTGCATGTTGTATATTTTTACGACTGCAGTGTATGGACTGGACAGCTGGAGGTTTGGGCCTGTAACTCAGCAGATGCTGACCCCAGGACATACGGGTTGGCTCTGTAGGTGGCCATACTCCTACTTATTTCCATTACTTCTGGGAGAAATTCTGCTGACACAAGCAGAAAAAACTCCCTTCTGCCCCAACACAGGATTAGTCAACATACACACACACGCACAGAGAAGCTAGTTGTGAGTTTAGCGTGTGCCACTTAATTTTCTAATTTTGTTTACCATAACTATCATGCTAAATCCAAGCAGACCTTAGTGTTTCCATTTATTTGCTTTAGGAAACCTTGACACCAGAACTGGAGGGTTAAAACTGATCCTGCTTGGACATAAAGCATGTAGGCAGGCAACACTAACACTGCTAATTTTAGAAACTCATGTTGCTCAAACTTGAAAAAATAACACTCAACAGAATATTCTTCCTAGCTTCATTCCTTTATCATAGTAGGACTTTGGCACCAAGACATTTTTTGCTGGTTCTTTGAATCGCATCAAGCTAGAACAGCTTGACAATCCACATCCTGATGGAGAGACTAAACTTTTAACATCAAGGATTATGTTGCTGATTAGCACTTCCAATAATCAAGTAATTGGTACATTAAAAAATCCACAGTTTGGCGACTTGCCCGAAAAGGTCACGCTTGCATTGATTCCTTTTTAGAGAGTCCATGTTGCTATTACATGAATTCAATCTGTCTGTCCAGAACTCTAGCGTAAAAATATTTGGCTAATTTCCTCCTTTTCATACAATTTGACGGGAAATAAAATCCAGGAAAAGTTGCACGTTAGGGCAGTATGTTCAGATTTTCCAATTAAGGTAGGAGGGGAGCAAGAGAGAAGATGACAATTCTCTGGATTTTTTTCTTTTCCCAGGCTAGCCTGGGCAGTGCAATCAACACAAACTTCCAAGGGCCCAAGTCAAGACAATTATTAGTGCAGCTCCTACCCTCTTTTTATTTTAGCAGAATTTCTATGAGGATGGGAGTCTCTCGTGAGGGATCCTCCCTGCAACTGGACTGCCGAAGGAGCAGGGCTTTTACCTCCGCCCTTCCCCAGGCCTGGGCAGGAGGAACTCACAGCAACGGCAGAGGTCACGGCTGCAGCGTAAGGGGCTGCGGCGATGCTCTGCTCCCCCTGCTCATCCCCTCTGTACAGGCACGGGCAGGCTCTGAGCCCTGTGCAGCCTTCACAGACAGGCTGCTGGGAGGCCAGAAATCTAAGCAGACCCCCTGCTTCCCTGGACTGGCTATTGCCAGCACTAGTGAGAGGAGGGCTCTGCATGAAACCAAGGAGGCCTCACCTCAAATCAATCATCAGAGCTGCACAAATCATTTGTGCGTGCCTTGAGAGGCTCAAAGCCCACCGCATTTCACTGAGGTACCCACTGGAATGAGATGATTATCGTGCTGTTTATTTCTGCAAAGTATTTTGTGTATCCTCTTTCCCTTGAAGCACAGAAGGATCCTGGTCTCATATCTCTTCTGCATAGAGGCTACTTCTTTTCTTTTTGTGGATAAAGGAGGGGATGAACACAGACTGACTAATAAACCTCACCATGCCATGCTCTGCTATTGCACAAACCCCAGAGGCACGGCAGACACCTCGGCTGGGCTTTTTAGCTTTCAGTGTCTATGGGGACATCTATGTCTGTGCCAGTCACCCTAAGTTTCCTCCACAGCAGGGAGAAACAGGCACTCCTAGGGCACAATTCGTCTGAGCTGTCTTAGCTGTCGACTTCAGGATGAGCTCAGCTGTCTCTTTGAAGTGCCTGCTTCTCTAGGTTGATTTTTAAGAGAGGTTAGACAATTAGCTCAGCTGTGTCTTCATTCCAGATGTCTATATTGGGTCAGATTAATCTTGCCTGGCAACATGAAAACTTTCCTTGGTGAATGGGAAAATGGTTATTCCTGAGGATAACCACAGTGGCAGTTATTGACATTTAGAGAATACAAAGAGCTGAGGACAATAACTGAGTACTAAAGCATCCTTCTTGTCTTTTCAATGCAGCTTGTTCAGTTTGCCCACTTTCTATGTCAAATACTATCCGGGAAGTGATGTCACGTCTAATCGTGTCAACAGGCAAAAATACACAACTCAGTGAAGCCAGAACTCTCTCTGAGTTACAAGGCTTTGGCTCTGGATGATGCTAAGCCCTTCTTGGGACCCAAAGGACCTTGGTTACTGCAGCTTGGATGGTCTGGGCAAGCACAAATAGATGCTAAGAACCAGCCTGTCTTTGACTACAGTGTCAGCACACAAATGTGCAAGTCTCTTAGCGCTGCCTTGAAACAAACCACAGCTATGGGGAGCTTGAGCAAGGTGGGAAAGGATGGGTTGACCATGGCTCTCCTAGAATTAAATAGAAGGGATACAGTCAAATAGTGGCCTTCTCAATAGATCAAATCATGACCCCTAGGTAAAAGCATGCGTACGCTTATGAAGAGCCAATCTTTCAAGCTCCAAAGGTGGCACACTGGAGTTTGCAATAAATATCTCACTGATGAGAGGGACGTATATTCCATCCATACCTCAGGGGTGCATAAGGGGATCCCCACTAGCAGGGCCTCGGCGTGCGGAAAGATTTTAAATATTCATTTGACTTCTGAGTTATGGTATATGTTGGTTATTAGTCCAAGAAAGCTACAGTTGTCCTCTGTTCTTACAAATGTATCTTCTAAATGTGTCTGCACATGCCGAGAGCAAAGAATAATGGTTCTGTTCCACCGAAGAAAGTAAATAAATACTGTTTGTGATCAAGGGAAGTAACGTTTCTGGCACTGCAGCCAACACAGGGAACACGGCGTTAACAAGTAAAAAGGGAGTCCTGCCTACACTGCGGCACCTTTGATGGTGCAATTAGCCTGCACTGATGGAGCAGGGAGATGTTGCAATGGCCCAGATTCCACAGCCTGCGCTGCTATCTACGGCTGTGGGTGCCAAGCCCTTTGAGGCAATATTCGTATTGCACCGCTGCAGTCACTATTTGTGCTACCAGGGACAGGGATTTACTGGAGGCTACAGAATATTCCACGGATTGTAATGAAATTTGGCATGACATCAAGCCACATCCGGCAAACCGTCAGTATTTTACTGCTGAACAGATTTCTTGCAACACCCACCATTTTCCCTTTTCCTGAAAGAAGCTCTCCACGCTTCTGAATCTAAACAAATGCAATTATATTTGTTTCTTGCTCACAGGTTTGAAGCAACAGACATATATTAAACTAACAGTTTTACAAAGGCGCTGTTTTATCACAGGGATTCGGTAGGCTGGGAATAGGGAACGGGGGCGGTGGGTTTCTGCCTCTGGAACACTGTCCTTGGACAAGCCACGGTTGTTGGTGGACTTACCCATGTCTCTGCCTTGCTTTGCAGCCCTACCAGGAACCATGCACAAATAACAACTGCAGGGCTGGGGGAAACCTCAACTGCTTTTCTAAGGTGGGAGACTTGCACCGAAGGCAGATACCTCAGGTAAGAGAGTGAAGCCCCATGGCAAAGGTCTGGCTGAGATTAGCTACAGCAGGCAGGTCATGAACAGCAGTCAGTCCCTAAGCACTGATACCCGAGGAAGGAAAGGTCAGGGAGAGGGGGTTCACTCCCTGGAGAACAGCCCAGCTGGAAGCCAGGGTGCGGTCTGGAGGCAGACCAAAGTGAGATGGGTTGGAGATGACCATTTGGTAAGTCAATTGGATCTGAGCTAGCAGGAAGCAGCTGGGTCATCCTGCTCTATGCTATGCTGTAGGGCAATTTCAATCATGATCATGAAGGCTTGAGTTGCTGCGTAACTCAGCTGGAATAAGTAGGCAGATTAATGGCCCAGACCTAAACCATATCCTAGGCAGAAAACCACTGACTTTGACATACACAACACAATAATTTCACAGCCAGCACCATCACGAAATGTTCTGTGAGCAAAAGTGTAATGAGGCTGCTGATGGAGTACTGACAAGTATAGATGCAATGCAACACAAAGAACAATATTAAAACATAAATACCAATAGTTTTCTGAAAGTGCTGATAAATTGGGATCTGTATCTTTTTTCACAAGGGTCACATCCACATGAGTTTGACCTCATACCTGAAAATACTCATTCTACTCACACAGAAGGCAGTAGTGATTACACAAACCTTTACTTATTCTGATTTCGAATTCGGAGACACCTCCTTTTCAATGGTGGCTCCAGATCCTCTGGCCCTGTGCTGAGTATTGGCGTTGAGATAATGCACGGCGCGATAGCAGTCTTTTCTGCTGGTTTTGGCACAGGCTGGATCACGCAACCTGTCTTGGGCAGCATCCGCAAAGCATATGCATGGTCCTCGTCTGCTGGGTTGTTAAGGTTCGGGTCCTGTTTGTCTCCCCCAGCAAGGGGCTCTTCCCCAGTCTTCTTGCCAGCATCTCCCTCAAGGTGGCAGTTTGATGCGCAGTTGTTCTCCTTAACGGACTCCAGCTCGCTCACCGCCAGCTCCTCTGGAGGCTGGGGCTTTTTCGGATCCTGGGGTGGCTCCGGGTTCTTGGAACCCTCCGTGCTCTTCGTGCCATTCACAATGACATTGCACACTGCTGCACCAGCTTCCAGTCCTGGCGTGCCGGAGGCCAAGGAGACAGGACAGCAGTGAGATCCGTCACTGCACGGTAATGTTTTTGAGTCAACTGGGCTGCAGTTGTCCCTGCAGTCACTGCAGTTCCTTTTGTCTGAGCTACCAAAAGCCAAATTTACAACACTGTTAGGTTCACGTTCAACTTTCACTTGGGCATGTAAAGCCCTGTGGATAACATTGTGCAGCCTAGACCGGTGGCCTACTGTTAGGTCTATCACACCATCCTGTGGACCCTGTAGCACACTGGGGAAACCAAATTTACTGTTCACTGGACTACTAGGTCTGACAGTCAAGTCAACGACTTCATTTTTACTGTGCTCCTGAAGCACTTGAGCTTGATTTAGGGACTGGCCTGAGCAGCTCGGTGACGAGTCAGAGGATTTAGACGATCCTTGCTTTGACTCTCGAGGGGATGAAGAGCTATTGGTTGGCTTTGCCCCAGGCGTCTCACTGGAGGTACTCGGAATGAAGCTTTCACCGTTGCTGGAGAAGCCATTGGGGGGTTTGGAGTCATTGATGTGAGGGATGGGGATAGGAATGGGGATGGGAACGGGCAAAGGGACAATGACAGGATATGGCACTAGTAGTGTTGGGGGTGGCACCAGCGGGGCAAGGGATGGCAATCCGAAGTTCATCATCTGTGGCATAGGCATAGGACCATTTGGCATCATGCTGACAGGGGGAAAGGGAAGACTGGGCAAAGGAGCTCCAGGAGGGGGAGGCGGCAACAAGCCTGGAGGATTCCCAGGCATGGTAGGTGTTGTTGGGGGATGGATATGAGGGGAAAGCATCGGCCTGTGCATGGGGCTAGAGGTGGGACCCATATTTCTGGGACCACCTGGTGGGGGACCGATTCCAGGAATCATTGGATTTGACAGAGGGCTGTTAGGATTTGAGGCATGGTGAGGCGGCCCACGAATAAATGGTGGACGGATTTGCTGCATAATTTGCTGTTCCATGAATATGGGCAGAGGAACTGGCCCACGGTTTGTCATCACCATGGGAGGACTGCGAGGTGGGACACCAATTGGAGGCACAATGCTAGCAGGTGGCTGGACAGAAACTGGTGGAATATTTGGATTCTCACTGATGGGAATAGGTTTGGGAACTGGCGTGGGGATTTTAGTGACAGAGCAGTTGGCAGTGTCAGACGGAGAGGCAGTGGTAGACGCTGATGGTCCAGGACCTTGAATTTGGCCAGCTGCAGACGCTGGGGATGGGGCTTTTCTCCGAGCATCTGCTAGCGGTATATTCCAAGAATCTGGAGTCAGCAGCTGCACCCCAGTGCCTTCTGCTTTATTTTCGACTGGAGGATGTAATGTACTGCACAGTCCAGCTGGAAGATTGGCCTGTGTCTCTTTGTAGAAAATGTCCATTTTGTACTGATTGAGACATTTTGCACTGCAGAACTGAAGCCTTCTTTCCCCGTCCCCAAAATCCAGATACTCTTTTGTGTGTCTTATGTGCTTACACCAGTCACATACCTACAACACAGTAATAAAATCAAATCAGGTAAGAAAAGCAATCTTCTCTTCATAGTGTTATTTCAAAAGAAATTTTTCAGTTGCTTTCTAAATACATTATTTTTCTAGCAGAAAAAAAAATAGTCATGTTTGTGAAAACTATGCTTTTTTTTTTGCTCTAAAATATTGGTGAATTGAAGGCCACTCCCTTTTCTGGCTCCCATGATCTCAATTCTACCTTATACAGTACATTATATATCTTAAACCCATAGCACAGAGAAGAATCCTCAGCTGGCACAAACTGCTATAACATGCATACATTAAGTATACAAAATCCCTAGGAGTATGGCTGTGATTACTCCTCGGTGGTAATTTGAGCACACCTGTACCACCTGCGATGCCGTGCTGCACAAGAAGTATAACTGGAAAAGGACTCAGAAAGTTGCTGGAAATGAATGCAAATCATTTCTGCTAAACTGCAGCACGCTGTAACATTTAGTATTCTATTAAGAGTATCAAATAGTAAGTTGGAAAGGGTGTGGTATTTTAAAATGGCATCATGAAGCAAAAAGCATCATTCATCCTTTGCCCTTCATTCCAAGGAGAAACTTGGAAATAGTCAGGACATTTGTGTGAGGTTTGAATAGCCCCAATCCGTGATGTTTCAGCAAGCTGGAATTATTTTCTGAGCTGTTTGCCCACTCTTGTGTACGAGGCACTTTGAGTGAGAGTAAAACTTCTTGGCAAGCAAGGGCCTATTTAGCAACTTTTCAAATACTATGGCAAAAAGTTTGCATTGCGGGCTCATTTTTGTTTTGTTTCTCTGCTTTCCATTTAATCCATTTCTGGGTTACTATTGGTGTGGTGAAGGCACAGCCAATTTTTTTTAAAGTAAGGCTGCAGAACTAATTAAGCTGTGAAAGGTTTTCCCAGTTGTAAACCACTAGACACCAAAGTTCAAAAAATAGTCATTCTAGGCTTCAGAATCCATTACTTCAGAGAAATTATTGTGATTTCATTAACACATTAATTTTGCAACACCAACAGCTCTCACAGATGGTGAAGACATGATCTACAATTCAAATATGAGTCTTGTTTGCACAAATGCCTTTCCTTCATATGGCATTTTAAACAAGAATTAATATGAGTAATCTTGCCATAGCTATAAACAGATAAACAGATGTCAGATTTTTCAGTGCCTTACTTTTTTGACAGAATTTTACACACACAAGAAACCCATTTTTGTCATTTACATTAGTTCTCAAAATACCCCGTCGACAGAGATTTTTGGTGCTTTCTATCAGCGTGTTGAGCCTATGACCATGTCAGAACACATCCTGGTATTGTTTGTTCTGCCTTTTCAAAATAGCCCATATTAGCTTGTTTTGAAATGACTCTCTCTTTTGTACCAAAAAGAAAAAGAATATGATTGCGAAAAGACTGCATTAAAAGGATAATTAATTTTAATAACTATTGGCCATATAAACAATTCCAAACAACATATGTCGGGCATCTGATTACCCATCTCATTTAACTCTCAGCTTTCCTTTAATATAAACAGTGGTGACATTTTTGAGTTTTCAGTAATATATCTTTTATATATATATATACACACACACACATACACACACACTCACACCCCTATATGCTATGGTTATTAGCCTGTTTATTTTAACTCTGCAACCTTTTGGCTATCCGGCTGGGTTGCTATCCGATTCCCTCTCCTGCCTCCTCACCCCATTCACACGCTCACACACACACTCCCTCCCTCTACCCTGAAGTTTTTATCCCAACATTTAAAGCAAACGAAATAATTACTTGAGAGGTAGCATCTATTAAGTCACCCCTGAAGTTTGGGAATGCAGGATACAGATTTTTAGCTTGGGCACACGGACGCAGCACTACGTGGGATGAAGCAGAGGGGGTGCTGGTGCTGCTCGACACGTGCAGCATTAGGACAGGCGTATTTCCAGCACGATGCTCAACGCAAGGAAGAAAATTTCCCAGTGCATTACCAACAGGGCCAGCCCTGCACTGAACACACACTGATGATGTAGCGCCCTAAAAAACATGGACAAAAAGGCCATCAAATGCTCTCTGAGCAGAGGAAAACACCTCCACTGCCGTGGCACATGCATCCCCCCCAAGGCGTAGGGTAGATGGGAAGCAGGATTGCAGGGAGGAAGGCAAAGTGGGGGCACACCCATCCTTCCAAGGGCCCCCGGGGTTTTACCAGGCATCGTCTCTCCCTCTGCTCCCCGCAGGAAGGCTGAGTGGCCATGCAGACAGCACCGGAGCTGGGCAACCCCTCGCAAATAGTGCAAACACGCAGCAGTGGGCACCAAACCACCCTGGGTATTTGTCATGGGTATGGGTTTTGCCACCCACCTGGCAAGTCAACATTGGGATGATCTGACGGAAACACCTTATAACGGACCTCCTGACATTTTCTGCCTTGCCACTGTTTTCCCAGCAGACAAAAGGGGAATTTGTGAGTCTACGCTGTGAGTTAATAAGGTACTATTTAACTCAGTAAAGCCGCTGAATTTACCTTAAAGCCATTTTTGATCAAGAGCTCACTGCTGTAGCCACAAAATGCTACCTTTTTGCACATGTGGAATCAGGGTGTAAACCACTGCGCTCCTTCTGTCACTGGCAGGGTATGTGCTTTGCCCCAAGGGCTGTGCAAAGAGGCAGGGGGTCTCCACCTGTACCCCAAGAGCTGCACAAAGAGGTACCAGGAGCTCCCAGCTGGCTCCCGAGGGAGGTTAGGAGAAGGATGAAGCCCACCCCAGCCCATCACCCACCAAAACAGTGTCTCCTTGCAGGGAAAAGACAGGAGGAGACCAGTCCTGGAGGTGGCTGCTGCAAGGGATGGGGCAGGACTCCAGACACAGCTTCTTCCCTGATTTAGTCCTGGGATGGTGCAGCTACGATTTGCCCTTCCTTCAGGGCAAAGGAAGCAAACCAACGTGCAAGCCTGCTGCCGGAGAAGCACCTGGGAAATACGAGCGAGTAAACCCAGCCTCCTTATCTTTCTAGGAAGAGCCCCCTCAGTGACTTTAATTAAACAGACTGAAAGAAAAATACAGCCCCCGAAAAACTGGTGGCATCTTTTCTAATAATTTAATTTTATTAGTTATCAGTTGAAAATTCACTGAAATACTTCACTGTTTTATTGCTGTATTGATTTGTTTATCCCAAGTGGGCTCCTATGTCACTCCTAGCTAAACAAATATTTTCTCTTCCTCAGTAAAATATTTAGAAATCCTGCTTAGAAATTCTCTACTGATTTCTCCTGTTTTCAATAATTCACCGAGGTACAAGAACTCTGATGTCTGCCTGCCTCACTCAGATATTGATCACAGACCATTCTGTATATTTTATCACTAGATAAAATTCATTAAAGCCACAGAAATTAAAGACAGCGATTCTGTTCCTCTGAACATCCCGGATGGACCAAATATCTAATAATTATCTCAGGGATTTTCTGCAACAACTCAAAGTGTTGAAGTTAACGTCAGTGAGCAATATCTATCTGCTACATCCATGTATTTCATTATTTTCTTTCTTTCTGTCTATCTGTCTAAGCAATCAGTCTATGCTGCTTATTTAAGACACAAGTATAAAACGTACATATCATACTCAGGTAACATGGCACCTTACAATACCATACTAAAAGGCAGAAAAACAGTCCCTATGACGAGGAGGAAATTACTGGAGGAGAAAAAATGTCACTTAAGAATTAATGAATCAAGTCTGTCTTACAGGATTGATCATTTAAGATGAGGTCAATGAATTTATGATACAAATGGCTATATCACTAGAGGTAATAAAACGGAGCAATATCATTCATTTTACATCTAACTAATGACGTGCTCAGAGTAATTACAGACTTCTTCTAAAAGCCTACACTGATTAGTTCAGATGTGATAGGTGAAACATATATATCTTTCTGTTCAATAAAATAACATTTTCTTATCTGTAAAACACACAGCCAAAGTCTTATTTTTTTTCAGTACTTGCATTCCGTACAGAACATCGTCGTTCTTTACAACCAGCTCAAAATCTCTCCATTCATTTATTCCTTCTGCTTCTCTTTTACTGCCTCATCCTTTCCCTTCAACCATACAACCAGGAGAAGAGCTAAACTGTTGCAGAGTGCTTGTTAATGCTGTGCCATGGATTTGGTAGTGCTTACGCACGGGAGTAGCTCCCCGGGTTCCAGCGGGATTAGTCACGAGAGTTAATGCTGTGGGATCACGTTGGGGGGGTCTGACCCAGCACCCGTGGAAAACAATGGAGAGGCTCCTCTTTAATGCAATCAATCGGCTTTGGGTCTGACGTTTAACGCCGGCCTCCGCTCACCCTGGAGTCGGCAGGAGCCTTGCCCCTGACCTCAACAGGAGCAGAGACAGGGACGGGGATTTTGCAAGGAACCACGGCAGAAAATCCCATAGCGCAAGTTAACAAAAGGAATACACGGGACGAAAATAAATGCCACTATGCCGAGTTTCCGACATTTCCTAACAAACATAGGCGAAGCAACCATTTTGTATGTTTCTACCCAAAAGGAGGTGGGACTGGTAGCAGCGTGACTGACAAGGAACGTGAACATTTCTAAGACAAAGGGACCTACAGGTCCCCTACGCACCTTCATCTCCCTTGGAAAATACTCCTAGGACTGCTCTTGGGCGAGCACGCTTCACACCACAAATGCCAGAACACAAACCCTGAATGACAGAAAGATCGGTAATAAGATAACTGCCTATCTCATTCAGCTGTAACGCAACAACCCTCAAGAAGATTAAATTTACCTAACTGGGGCATGTCCAACGCTAAACAACAGAATGAACATTTCCTTCAGCACATTTAATGTATTTATATTTTAGTGGCGGGTTGCCAGTGTGCTACTTATAAGCTCAATGACTTGATATCATTCATCCGCTTTCCTGTGAAACACGCAGCAATCTACACCAGGAGACGACTCAGAAGACACTGCATCAGCAGAAACACTACTCGCACCCAGTACGGGAACACCGAGGAAGCCAGGACTGAGGGATCCTGCAACGCTCGCATTTCTCTAATACAAAGAGGGGAAAAAACCCATCCCTGTTGGCATCTGTAGGTTTATTTTGAGAGAAACATCCAAAGCGGAGTCCAGACGTGGCCACGAGGTTGCCCCACGGGCACAACACAGGCATCCTGTTGTGCTTAAAAGGGCCGTGCTTGGGCTTTAGGCACAGGGTAATTAATACTTTAATTGGCTGTCAAATGCAGGCATGAAGTTCATCCATTAGTGCAGTCCACCGCTAACCTCTGAACAATAAACTAGTATCAGACACTACTTCATTGAGAAATACATTTGCTAAAAGCTGTCTGCAGAGATATTTACATCAGCTGGAGAGAAACCAGGAGCGAGTAATGTGCAAACACCAACGCTGCAATGAAAGAGAGCCCGGGCCTTATACACAGCACTTTGGACTAGTGTCAGCTCCCTGGTAAGGCTTAGCGAGAGGACAGAAAGGGGTCACTAGGGCAAAGACTTCTCAGCTTCTCCAGAACCAGGAGGTGACCAACGAAGCTCCTCTCCTTGCTCGGGAGAACGCTGTTGTGGGACACCTTGCACAGGGGAGGGCTGCCTCACAGAGTCACAGAGTGGCAAGGGTTGGAAGGGACCTCGAGAGATCATCTAGTCCAACCCCTCTGCTAAAGCAGGTTCACCTAGAGCCTCGCACCCTGAGGACCGGGCTCTTATCAAAGATGCCAAAACATGGGACTGAAGATTATCAAAGCCTTGTTTCCTGGCATAACATGTCCAGAGGAGAGCAACGAAGCTGGTGAGGGGTCTGGAGCACAACTCTTATGAGGAGTGGCTGAGGGAACTGGGGTTGGAAGAGGAGGCTGGGGGGAGCCCTTATCGCCCTCTACAACTGCCTGACAGGAGGATGTAGCCAGGTGGGGGTTGGCTTCTTCTCCCAGGTAACGGGTGATAGGACAAGGGGAAATGGCTTCAAGTTGTGCCAGGGCAGGTTTAGGTTGGACATTAGGAAATTTTTTTTCAATTAAAGGGTTGTCAAGCATTGGAGTGGGCTGCCCAGGGATGTGGTCCAGTCCCCATCCCTGGAGGTATTTAAAAGATGGGTACATGTGGTACTCAGGGACATGGTTTAGTGGTGGTGTGGCCCGGTTACGTTAACGGTTGGACTTGATGATCTTAAAGGTCTTTTCCAACCTAAATGATTCTATGATTCTATAAAATTCATGTATTCAACTTTGCTGAGTAGTTTCTACTGTCTTTTCCCACTGTGGTACCCAACTGCTGTCTCTTCATATATGCTCAGGCACATGTTCTGGCTTCAGGGACACTGCTGCACATTTCCTATATCCCATTCTGGCCCTGGTTGCCTTTTTTTAGCCCAGACTGTATCCCAGGCCCTTCCCTGCAGTTTCCAACCCTGCCACCCACCCAGGATGTGTGAGGCGTCGAGGCAGATGATCCCACACCATCCCAAAAGCCACAAGGCAAGGAGACAACCCCCTTCCCCCTGCACATGCTCCTGCCTTGCAGCCAAGCAATAACCCAATGCACCAGCCATGTGTTTTTCAGCACGGGCTCCAGTTTTTTGAAGCTTGCCAAACATCGGAAGTGGAAGCAATCTAGAAATTAGGAAGTGGCTCGAAACACACATACAGAGGTTTCTAGTAAACAGGCAGATGAGTCACAACTCTTGTTCTTACACACGGCTCAGTCAGACCCTTTGCTGATCACCCAGCAGCTGCCGCAGCATGGACACCCAGGCACCTTGCCACCCGGGCCCCCTCGCAAGGCTGTGAAGTGCTCCCAGCAGGACACCAGGGGAAAATCCAGTCTATCAGAAGGAAAGAAACCTAGATCTGTGTGTCCTGAAGGACTATGTGCTTAACTATCTTTGAAGGGCAAAGGAGTGTGACACCTCTCTCAGCCATCCTCTCCAGCTCTCCCAGCTTGTTGGGCAACGTGGCTGCCTCCTCCCCTGCTTCTTTCCTCTGTTTATCCACCACCAAGGCTCCTCTTCAGAGCAGGTCACCTAATAGGTAATGGTAATTTCTAAACAAATCTCCCCATAGATCCCGCCCATGGTGCTAAATCCTGCACAGGACCCCATCTCTGCAGTCTGTTGCATGACCGAGCACGGAGAAACTTTGGGGCAAGAGCTGTACCTCGAGTGTTAACGTATTCAATGCTTGTGGGTACAGAGGAGCCGTGGCCCCAGTGGGGCTTTGAGTCAGACTGACCCCTCCTGCAAACAGCAGCTTGGAGGTCTGTACTAGTTCTTCACTCCCTGCCCCACTCACCTCCCCGGGGGTCCCCCCTTGGAGCTGCCCCTGGGGAAGCAAAGCCCCTGCTAGTTTGGGAAGGCACCGCTCAGCTGTGAGCACACAAACACGCGGCGATTTGTTTGACATAAAGATTGTTCCAAGGCACTGGAGTTCCCTTTTAGCATTTTCTGACTCAGAAAAAAAGATGGATATTAAGGAAGCACAAGGTAGGCACCCTGCCACACCGATTGGGAAAGCTGAGCCGATTGGGAAGATCCACAGAAGGACCTAGCCATGCTCTACTCAGATGCGCGGGGTCAGAGTGAGGAAGAGGGGGGGAGTACGTTTCCAGCCAGAGACAACAGCAAATGACAAACGCCTTTGAGAGGTTAGCGATAATCAGCATATCGGAACTGAAATTCATCATTTAAAGGCTTTTTTGCTTATCCTAATGCTGTTGTGCTTTCTTCCCAGCTAATTGAGTTATCACAAAAGGTATTCAGCTTCCAGCACCCTGCACCAAACAATGGAGTGGGCACAGCCTCGCCAGAAGCTGCACAACCCACCGTTGCTCACCAAGGTGTCCTGCATCTCCCACCCAATCCTCCTCCAAAACGCCCACCCTGGACCTGTTCAAGGCTTCCTCTCGAGAGGGAGAGGGAAGCCTGGGGCACAGCCACTGCCTGGGCAGGGTACGCAGGGGTCTGCGTGTCCAGCACCGCAGCCACCGTACGGTGGCCCACAGGGTGGGGTGCTTTGGCTCGGGGGTCCCTGGCAGGGATGCAGACTGTCCCCAAAGGGGGAGGGCAGCTCACCGCATCTACTTTCGAGATGATGGTAACCAAGACCCCGCCTCAGCTGTCGTGACTGAGACCTGATGCTCTTTGTTATCCGGCCTCAGCCACCAGTTTCAATGTGCGTCCTGCGAGACACTCAGCATGTTTATTGCAGCAGGGTTTTTCTGTCCAAGATGGCTTGCGATCATTTTTTATAACGATTGTTCTACTTGAATGGAGTGATTATTATAAAAAATTTAAAAAAAAATAAAATCATTCCAGCTGAAACCTGCTGCAAAGGAACCCCGAGGCAGGCTCTAACACACTGTGAATGTGGTTACAATATAGCTCGTAGCGATGCTAGGTGTGAAGGAAAACAGATTTTTACAATGTTTGGAGCTTTGTGCAAAAACAGTTGACAAAACAGAACACTGCAGTCGCCTACAACTTAAAACTGTCCTGTGGCTAGTTTCTCTCTGATTAAAAGAGACCAAAGCTTGCCTGCTTACTTTCTTTTCCTTTCCCTCATGCAACCCTCCTAACCTTCTTGTCCTCCTGAAAATCTTTACCACCATTTTTCGAGGAGTGAATACTGACTTTATGTCATTTAAATGCAAGACCCACCCTGTCTCCATTTTTCATCCTAATTATGCGAAAGTCTAAGCTACATGAAGCATAAGGAGAAAATAGAGTTATTTGGTAATTAATGGCTAATGATAAATTGATTTCATTTTTTGAATCATTGCAGTTGTCATCTGTGGTATTTAAAACATAGCCTTTTCAAAGCCCTTGTGTTCCTTTGTGTTGGGGGGCTTTTTAATGTTCCCAGCCAAAAGCAACAAATGCAAGTTATGCTAATGCCCAGTGGAAATCCAGGTTGGGTCTTGTTTCATCAGAGTGGCAACATATTTGATTTTGTATGTAAACAGCTGAGCTCCATGTTTTCAACTTCAGTCTGAGGCTTTGAAACCACAGGAGGAACTTCGGATCTGAAACCGCTGGTGAAGCCCACAATATGGTGGGTGAACCTTCAGGGAAAATGAATGTCCTGTGAGGTGGGGCTTGCCAAGAGGGAAATTCTTCTCCCCAGAAACCTTCCTGGCTGAAATAACACAGAATGGGACAATAACAGCATTTAAACCTTAAAATCCTTAATGTGGGGGTTTTACACTTGTACCATACAAGAGCTGATTACAGGGCATATCCGCACTGCTGTTTCAGTGCTGGCTAAGGCCACCACTCCAGCAGCGACAGGAGTCCTAAATAAAATCAAGGTGATGCAGAAGATGAAAAGAAGGCAAGAATAGGAGAGAGCCGGGGGGGTTACATGCCCTCAGCTGCACAGACAACCTGTCTCACCAAGACTCACATTGCAGAAATGCTTGAAGAACACCTAAGCCTGAACTCCATTTCCAAGGGTAATGCAGGCCCTTTGGCTCGGGGGTCCCTGGCAGGGATGCAGACTGTCCCCAAAGGGGGAGGGCAGCTCACCGCATCTACTTTCGAGATGATGGTAACCAAGACCCCGCCTCAGCTGTCGTGACTGAGACCTGATGCTCTTTC
>NW_009258268.1:236710-262419 GCF_000687185.1 Egretta garzetta
TTCCCTACCGAGTATCAAACAGCACTCGTACCAGGCATAATCCAAAGCGCAGCTCTAAGCAGTTATCCGGCCTCAGCCACCAGTTTCAATGTGCGTCCTGCGAGACACTCAGCATGTTTATTGCGGCAGGGTTTTTCTGTCCAAGATGGCTTGCGATCATTTTTTATAACGATTGTTCTACTTGAATGGAGTGATTATTATAAAAAATTTAAAAAAAAATAAAATCATTCCAGCTGAAACCTGCTGCAAAGGAACCCCGAGGCAGGCTCTAACACACTGTGAATGTGGTTACAATATAGCTCGTAGCGATGCTAGGTGTGAAGGAAAACAGATTTTTACAATGTTTGGAGCTTTGTGCAAAAACAGTTGACAAAACAGAACACTGCAGTCGCCTACAACTTAAAACTGTCCTGTGACTAGTTTCTCTCTGATTAAAAGAGACCAAAGCTTGCCTGCTTACTTTCTTTTCCTTTCCCTCATGCAACCCTCCTAACCTTCTTGTCCTCCTGAAAATCTTTACCACCATTTTTCGAGGAGTGAATACTGACTTTATGTCATTTAAATGCAAGACCCACCCTGTCTCCATTTTTCATCCTAATTATGCGAAAGTCTAAGCTACATGAAGCATAAGGAGAAAATAGAGTTATTTGGTAATTAATGGCTAATGATAAATTGATTTCATTTTTTGAATCATTGCAGTTGTCATCTGTGGTATTTAAAACATAGCCTTTTCAAAGCCCTTGTGTTCCTTTGTGTTGGGGGGCTTTTTAATGTTCCCAGCCAAAAGCAACAAATGCAAGTTATGCTAATGCCCAGTGGAAATCCAGGTTGGGTCTTGTTTCATCAGAGTGGCAACATATTTGATTTTGTATGTAAACAGCTGAGCTCCATGTTTTCAACTTCAGTCTGAGGCTTTGAAACCACAGGAGGAACTTCGGATCTGAAACCGCTGGTGAAGCCCACAATATGGTGGGTGAACCTTCAGGGAAAATGAATGTCCTGTGAGGTGGGGCTTGCCAAGAGGGAAATTCTTCTCCCCAGAAACCTTCCTGGCTGAAATAACACAGAATGGGACAATAACAGCATTTAAACCTTAAAATCCTTAATGTGGGGGTTTTACACTTGTACCATACAAGAGCTGATTACAGGGCATATCCGCACTGCTGTTTCAGTGCTGGCTAAGGCCACCACTCCAGCAGCGACAGGAGTCCTAAATAAAATCAAGGTGATGCAGAAGATGAAAAGAAGGCAAGAATAGGAGAGAGCCGGGGGGGTTACATGCCCTCAGCTGCACAGACAACCTGTCTCACCAAGACTCACATTGCAGAAATGCTTGAAGAACACCTAAGCCTGAACTCCATTTCCAAGGGTAATGCAGGCCCTGAGAAACCTCGTCCCACTGTAAGTCCATGGGCTTTTGAGAATAACTATGCCATGGAAGAGACTGTGGGGCAGAGCAAACCCTGGTTCGAGCCATCAAGTTCCAAGCTCAACTCTCCAGCTCCCATCAAGCCCCAAGCTCATCAGACAGCTGCCACAGATCTGCAAGCAGTAGCCCAGCGTTTGCATGCTGCTGTGCCCACACAAAAAGGCCAAGAGGCAGTTCCTCTTCCAGGCTTAACCTGGTCTGACAGGAGACCATTCAAGTGTGTCTGTAGCCTCCTTCTTGGCGAGCCTAATTCAAGGGTAGAGATCTGTGGAGTCAACTGGGTGTCTGCACCATGCTCCTCATGGTTTGTGGGTAGCAGTGGGAAAAGCCAGCTTGGCAGACCAGTGGCATGGCCATATCTGCTGGTCAGGCAAGCAGTTTGGTTCGGGTTGTTAGGGCATTGGTCACCTTGATGTCTGACACTTGATTTCCAGGCCAAGACATCCCATGATGTGCATTCTCAAATTCCCCTTGTCCTGCAATGATCTGGAAAAAAACTGAGCAGCCAGAAGCAAGAACTACATCGAGTAGGTGAAGCTGGGAGTCTCAGTGAACTACAGTATGTGCCTTTCCACAACAGGAGGTTTTGCTTTATGATCCTTAAAGCTGTTAGTGCCACAGTGAGAGCATCGCTTCTTCTTCACCCTCTACAACTGCCTGATGGGAGGTTGTAGTGAGGTGGGGGTCAGTTTCTTCTCCCAAGTCACAAGCAATAGGATGAGAGGAAATGGCCTCAAGTTGCACCAGGGGAGGTTTGGATTGGATACTAGGAAAAATTTCTTCACTGAAAGGGTTGTCAGGCGCTGGAACGGGCTGCCCAGGGAAGTGGTTGAGTTCCCATTCCAGGAGGTATTTAAAAGATGGGTAGACGAGGTGCTCAGAGACATGGTTTAGTAGAGGACAGGTATGGTTGGACTCCATGATCTTAAAGGTCTTTTCCAGAATTATTCTGTGATTCCTAAAGGTGACACGAATGTACCTTCTCCAACTGCTCCCACTAATGCCGTGCAAAGTATCGGCAGTGAGGAATGTCTTAAACGCATTGAGAACAGGAAAAGAACTGATGGCTCTGCATATTCAGGAAGCCAAAAGAAAAAAATCCAAAGCTAACAGCTGGAAGAACATTTCTGGGGCTTAGAAGTACTTCCTCACAGTGTCCAGTGCCTGCCATCTCTTTGGGGGGCAGCAGAACTTTGAACTAGGAAGTCCCCCTCCTTCCTCTCCCTCCAAGAGTGCAAATGCATTTCTTTCCTTATGGGAACATTACCTCCCTGTCCTTGGAGAACCTTCTGCACAGTTTACGTTTTCACATGCTCAGCTACAGGAGGCAGCAGAGCAGTTTCTCCATCCCTGGGGTGCCCAAGCCACGGGTGGGACTCACCAGGGCCCGGTGTGAGAACCACTGCCAGCCCCTCTGCAGGGGACAGATGAGAGGACCAACACTGCTGCCACGCCAGGAGCTCCTCGCTCCTGCACAGGGGCTGCAGAGACCCTGCTCCTTGGGAGAACAGGACCAAGCATCAGCCACAGAAGGTTTCTTCTGCAGAGCAGCTGCCAACCAGTGCACTGAGGAAAGAGAGCCCTTATGCGCCAGGCTTTGCAGCGCTCCCTGCATCCAGCCCCAGTAGTCAGGAAAAGAAAGGGAAATTGAGAGCAATTAACACTGTAAATGTTTCTATCAAAATCTTTTGAGGATTACGGATGCTGTTAAGCACAGGAAAACTTAAAAGCAAAAGAGAAAAGGGGCACTTTACTAGCCTCAAATAGTATCTCACTTACTGACTGACCAAAATCTTACCAAATGAGAAATCTTCATCTTCAACAATCTCATGCAGATAACTTCAGAAGCCAAATGAAGATTTATGTTCTCTAATTAATTCACTTTTTTATTCAGTAACTGAACAAACATGTTCACTCTCTTTTTCTGAACAAAACTTTATTCTGGTCATATAGCAAAGTAACATTGTGAGGTGTAAAATAACCCATGTGGCTCATCTGTCAAGAATTTATATCTAGTAATATTTTATATGTATTTTTTCTCCAATATATTTTCTTTTTAATATTCAAGAGAATATAAAAATAACAATAAAACCCTCTCCATTATGTTTCCAGTGGCTCATAGGTTGGTTGACAGGACTATAAATGTAATAATGAGGAGGTTTGAGGGGCAGGTTAATGTTTTTTGCTAACACATGATGCTTTTAGCCTAAGGCATTGCTGGAGGCCAATACCACTTCACCTGGACCAAAATCACCACTGAACAGCCATTAAATCACTCAGACTTAAATGTAGTATTACTGGGTCTAGAGAATATTACTGTAATCCAGATTTGAAATATCATTAGTCCATAGAATAGCAAGTAGGAATGCAATCTGAAACCTCGAGAAATCTTTATTCACCTGTAATGAAGGGTTCTAAGTCCAATTCCTCCTCTCACCTATGCTATTTTACAGTGGCATAACTCACAGATTTTTGTGTTGTTTCTTCTTATTTATGCTTGTAAAAGCAGGAAGCTTACAGAATAGAAGTCTCTTGGTGCTTTGGAAGATATATATAGATATATATATATATGACCTATCTATATAGGTCAGGGAACTTCAGCCTTTATTATTACATGTTAATCCTTATCATGCAATAACATTCACAGGCTAGGACCCATTATGCAATGTTCTATAACATATACATGGCCATAGCGTGGGCTGCAGCAGAACTGGCTGGGTCTCACAGTCTACCTGGGACAGACCCCCCGCACACATTTCCGCACCTTTCCCAAACGTATAAAATCTTTGAGGGACTGCATCAGCTGCTTTCTGGGAAAAATATCAAAACTTTCCAAGAGGAGTGTTGCTGGGTTTTAGTCTACAGAGCTTTGACGGGAGTCAAAACTGTTCCAGATTTGACTGCGTGTGATTCACACTTTGAGAATTGCTGGTTTCGCCGCTGGTAATGGTACGCATCACCCCGCGTCCCAGAATATGTTCAGTTTAAAGAGCAGCCCTCTCTCTGGAAACCACATTTGATTAGAACAACCCTGGGCCAGATCCAAAAATCTGCTTGGATCAAGGAAAAGTGTGTCACATCAGTTTCAGCCCAGGACGGAGACGTGTCACATCTCTTGCAGATTGGGCATGGAGAGTGGAATTAATTTTCCCATTTCCTCTGGAGTTGGGGGCTGGCGAAGACAAAGCCAAGCAAGGGAAATTGCTCGGCCACGCACAGAGGAAGCATTCTGCGTCCCTCTAGTTTCTCGTGCTGAGAGGCACTGATCCTGGCTGAAACCCAGAGCACGCTGGTACAGACCCAGCTCCCCTTCCCCCTTCTATTAGCACAAAATCACCAGTGGAGAGAGGCTTATTCTGAGCGACTGTTAAAGCTCACTCTTGGGCACTCTCATACAGAGCAGGTAAGACTGAAATAAGAGCCAGGGAAAAGAAGAGATGGGGAATGCAACAGTCTGCACAACCTCCAAATAGTGAGGGGAGGAGAGGAGAGGAGAAAGGAGAAAGGGAAAAACAGAAGAGAAGAAAGAAAAAAGAAAAAAAAAAGAAAAAAATTACTCTGTCTCTGGTAGGTGGGATTTACCATGACTATTATGGTCCCTAGCTATCTTAAACCACTGGTTTCCAGGATATTAGCCTTAAAAGTAATAACTGAGTAGTTATAAAAGTCTGAAACTGCAGCCTAGAACATATGGTGAACTAATGTGTGTGAGAACCTCCTTGTCTTCTGCTGCTAATGCCCCTCTTGGTTTACTAAGAACATTCCTGCCACGAAGCTGGGCTTTCGCTGACAGGACCTGCTGGCTGCGGTGCTGGTGGGCAGCAACCAGCTTTACTTGTGACCAATGCCTGAAGGTGGGAGGGCCAGCCCTTCACGTACCCCACTGCCCGCTTGATGCTTTCGTCAAGCCTGAAACATTTGCTGGTTCTCAAGGAATGGAAAACACACCTTCTTCCTTGGTGATTTACACCTACCTCTTGCTAAGCAGAGTATGGGTAGGGGAAAAAAAAGTCCCACTAGGTCTTTCTTATTCAAACAAAAAGGTCTTACTTATCCCTCTGTTTAGAAAGTGTTTAGCACTGGAGCGTACCTGACACCCAACTATTTACATAAATCAAATCTATTCTTAGTAACCCCAGGATGAATCTGGGGTAACTCCACTGAAGTCAGTGTTGTTTTTTCAATCTGAACCACGTAACTGAGAGTTGAATTTGGCACAAAGTATTAATTTCTCACCAAGGAGGGTGCATCACAGCAGAAGGCATCAGACGTGCTATTGGGTAAAGAACACAGTTACAGAGGACCCTTTAGTAATGCATTGTGTTACTGTAGATGGCACTCATTCCTTGCCTTGTACGTATGATGCATGCTGTGACTGCATAGATTTTATTATGTAAATGCATCATGGCAAACCCTTTCATATTTACGAGATCATGCAGATGATTTTCTCATTGCATGACACGCGCGACGAAGCAGCTCTATGGAAGCTGCACATCAGGACAAAAGAAATCAACGTACTTAAACCCTCACCCTGCAAGTGCATCGCAAGCAAGGCTCTCAAGAGTGCTATGCTCTTTAGACTCCTCCTCAAAGAGGACTAAATCTGTCTTGCTTTCTCCACCCCTTTGCCTTCACTAGCTCTTTCCACAAAACTCCTTCTGACAACAGTTTCACAGGGTAGAGCACTGCTGGAAATACTCCTCATCGAACCAGCTGAGATCCGGCTGGCAAATGAAGACCAGTAGCCATCACGTACAAAGACTCCTAACTGTGTGTTTGTTCAATGCAACTGAAGTGTTTGCTTTTCTCTTAAGGGCTTTTCTTTAGATTTATTTTAACACCCACCCCAGTTTAAATGCTCCGCATCCAGTGACTTACAGCAGTAAAAGAAGGAAGGTTATGTAGCTAGGGTGCTGAGATGGGACTTGCCAGATTGGCATGAGTCATTCCCCACAAACATAAAATTCCTGAGTAACTTTGGACGAGGGGAAGGGTAGGCAGTGAAATAATCCAGACCATCAATTTCAGGTATTTACTTTGATTGCCCAGCTCAGGTCTATGGACAGAGGTAGGCATCTCAGGAGGGTGGATCACAGCAGTAACCTAACTAAGGCTCTGATCTGGTCCCAGCAGAACCCTCTCTCTCAATCCATTGCAGAGGAAGTGAAGGGAGGATTAGCTCAGACAGGTCTCAAGCTGGGAGGCTTGTATGTGCTTTATTTTCAGCCTGTATCTTTGATCGTCCTTTTAAAATGGGGAGAAGGCTTCCCCTTATCTGACCTAGCATGAGGTTTTTTAAACGGGAATCAGGTTGTCCTACATGTGTGTACAACACCCAGTACAATCAACGACCTACAGCAGGTGCCTTGAACCACCACCAAACGACCAAAGTGCAACATTACTAAGGGGCTCTTTCCCCTCTGTGGGATCAGCAGTCACTGAGGGGCTTTGCCCAAGCCCAGACTTTTGGATTTGGTCCTCTGTGGCTAGGTACAGATGTGTGCACACTTGCGCACTCGTACACCTCTTGTTATATGAAATGTTATATGGAATGGCTTATTGCAGGATGCAGTAGAGTAATGGGGGAAAGGAAGACAGAGTTAAGTATAGCATACTCACTAGTAGGCATGACTGAGAATATTGACTGTTCTTCACATCTACCAGGCACATTTATCACCCTGCAATATAAGAGGGGAGGTGACTAGAAGGTGGGGACTTGCCAGTTAACCTCAGGCACTTGTCCAAGCACAACGAGAGATCTGAAGTATGCGTGAGGGTTGAAATTCCATTATAGGTTTTAAATAATTAAACACTACATGTTTGGAAGCTCATTCCTTCCTATTACTTTTTAAATAATTAATCTGTATTTACATCTATTGAACTTCATGAAGCTATAAACATAACAAATTTGAGTCAAGTTGCAGAAGAGAGATTTTTCCTGTCTGACAGCGTTACAAGTGTTTTTTGTTGTATACAGTTAACTTCCACTATGAGGGATCAGTCAAAAACCAAATCCAAGCTAGATGCTGTACATCACCGTCACATGTGTAAGGGGTTTTCTATCAAATTATTCAGAAGTAATCAAAACACTAAGAGAAACTGTAAATCCCCAGAGGAAAAAAATGTGCTTCTAACATCTTAGACTAGCAAAAAGTGATTCAAGTTGGAAGAGAGTAAACCAAAATACTGCATGTATTGTTCCTATTGAACAGACTCACTATGTTCAAGCTAATGCTGCCAGTTCCATGTAACCTGTAGTGCAGTTTGACTAAAAAACCCCACAGATTCCTGCAATGGAAATACTGATCTCAAAAGCTAGAATAACAGATATAACAGAGTAACTGTTATCGGATATAACTGATATAACTTCTGGTTCAAGCTGAACAAGCCGTTAAATACCCAGCAGGTTTCACCTAACTGGAACCACAGGTGATGCACCAAAGTGAACAACCAACACTGTTCAAACCTTCGAAACAATAAAGCACTGAAACAGGCTCTTGAAACCGTAGCTCTGCCCTGGGAAATGAATTTGTAGCAATGGCATCAGGATTACATGTTTATTGTACATGTGATTTCCAGCTCAAGTTAGCTTCTATTTACAAGTAAGCAGATATATATGCATTCACTTATGCAATTCTAGCTGGCATTCCAACAAATTCAGTCCGAAAGTCCAACTAAGTTATTTCCTTTTCAAACAGCATTACTACTAATAGAATTGATGCTGGCCAAACAGTTTCTTCAATTATAATAAGTGGAGCAAAGCTGCCTTCAAACTGAGATCTCAGTTACACCTGCACAGTTATTCTGGAAGTTAATTAGATTGCACAGGGGTAAACATGGACTTAATGTGCTCTTCAGAGGCCTCATAATGGCAGAAGACATATTAGGGAGGGAAGAAAAAAAGCAACTTGACTTTCAAATCCCAGGCTGGCTTTGCAAGGAAGGGAGCAAAACCATCCGTACCTGTAGGTGAAGCAGTCGTGTGTTAGAGATCACGGAAAGCCACCTTGCAAGGGAAAGGTTCGGTTAAAAAACTTCTTGCAATGTTCTTATTTTGTAATCATTATTAAAAAAAAAAAACAAAACCAAACCCAAGGACACCTAAATCAAGGGCAGGCATTGGATCCAATAATGACAACTCTCCTGTTTGCTCCTTTGACCCGTGCAGCTCTAATTCAGAGTCCTGAGGACAGAAGCCGCGCATTTCTGAACGGCAGAAGACAAACAGAGCTGCAGAAGAAGGGACCACGAGGTCAGGTTTCAGTGAAAGCCAGGCTTGCATGCCAGGCACGGAGATCAAGGACTGACTAACTCAAAGCACAGGAATCAGCGCTTCAGATGTCAGCTGTTTCAAGGATTACAGGCCCTCCTGTTTCTGGTGTCAAGGTAATAATCACAGCAGCGGACGCGCGAGGCTCCTCGCAGCGATAGCTGAACGGGCAGCCCTTGATTTGGATTCAGTTTGGGGGATTTTGTTTCCTTTTTAGACAAAGCCAACAGCGCCCAGTATTCATATTTCAAGGCTGTTTTAAGGATCAAAACCCGTCTTACTTAATAAAAAGACGAGCAAGATTCAAAGCAGAAAATTATATGGGAGCTTCACATACAGTAGGTGGAGAGGCAGATTCTGTGACTTTTTATCAGAGGTATTAGTTTAGAGATTGGTGCTAATGACAGCTTCTTAAAAATGCCCACCCTCCCTCTCCCCCCCCAAGTATTCATGTTTTCACATAAATCCCGATTTTGGCATATTATTTTATTGTGGAGACATCTTCTGTGTACTGGATGGCTTATGCAAATTAACCAAATGTCCTATAAATTAGTCTTGAAATGCCTGAGATAATGAGCTGCTTGCATGGTGAGCAGAGTATTCAAAGAAGGACTCTTTACAGGTTGGGAGAGCAGGAGAACATTATAAATGTGCCCAGGCTGCACAAGAAGGCGGGATGCTCCACCAGCATTGTGCTCCTCACCCCGAAAGGCACCGCTGACTGACTGCAGTTGAAAAATGCAAAGCTAGGAGATACCTAAAAATCGAAAACCCTGGTAATTAGCTGGCAGGCAGACAATGCGCCCCTAGCTGCTGAAGCCCGAGCCTGCAGACCTTCTTAGCTGACTTGGCCAACACATTTAAACTGGTTGCAAGCTGGATTTTCTTCCCTGCATAATTTGGATTTTCACCGAAAGGCTTTTTGACATATGTTATGTATGTGAAGGGTATTCTATTCAGTCCTGGCTTTGGAGACGTGCATCTGCCTACCAAAAGTCATACTTCCCTTGTGTTCCTTACCTGAGATGGAGAATGCTTCAAAACTACACTCCCGGTTGCATTTTAAAAACAAATGTCTTATGCCAGTTGCCGTTTTCTTGTGAAGTGTAGATTTAAGAGCAAGCTTTACCTACAAAGGGCTGGTTCTCTACTCCTGACTCAGGCAGTGCTGTCTGAGGCGCGTGAGGTAAATGATAATACATCAGATGACAAATCAAAAATACACCGCTTGCTTTTGGTGTGTGCTTAATTGGCATTCCACCTCTAATAATTACATCCATATTGAATTTGTGTGTGGGCACCTTCATTTGCAACATCACCATAATTAAATGACATTAGCGTTCAGAAGCAGGTATGTGAGAGAGAAAGTGCTATTAGCATTACTTGGCAACAATGACAGCCTTAAGGATGCCTGTACCCTGCATTCCTTCCTTTCACTATTGTCACAGAACTGAAGTGGGGAGGGCGAAGGAAAGAGGATGGACAACAGGGATGAAAACTGGAGATGGGTTTTACAAATGGAGTAATTGCCTTGCCTCCCTCCCTCTCCTTCTGGTACCTCTAAGGCCCCACATTTTTTGCTAATGACCCCGTGGAGCAAGCGCTCAAAGGAAGCCATTTTATCTCTTTGTCCTGCAATAACCACTGTGTACTCCTGAGCACCCTGCCTTGGAAACTTCTCTGTTCGATATTCACAGATAGCATCGGAAGCCTCTCAAAGCACACAAGACTGCTATGCAAATGGTAATAACCCTGACTCTCTGCTCTTCATGTTATTAGGATATAGGGAACGGCTGGGCCAGCTGCTTGGAGCATAAGCTTTGCATTGACCATGGCTACTCTGATTCAGTGGTGCTTTTATCCCAGCTGGCGATCGTGCCGACAAAAGGGATGAGGTAAAGGCAAAGCAAGCAGGAGGACCTCATCGTCACAATTCATAGAAACATAGAATCATAAAATCATTTGGTTGAAAAGACCTTTAAGATCATGGAGTCCAACCGTGCCCATCCACTACTAAACCATGTCTCTAAGCACCTCGCCTACCCGTCTTTTAAATATCTCCCAGGATGGGGACTCCACCACTTCCCTGGGCAGCCCATTCCAATGCCTGACAACCCTTTCTGTGAAGAAATTTTTCCCAGCGTCCAACCTAAACCTGCCCTGGCACAACTTGAGGCCATTTCCCCTCATGCTATCGCCTGTTACCAGGGAGAAGAGACTGACCCCAGCTCGCTACCTCCTCCTGTCAGGCAGTCATAGAGGGCGATAAGGTCTCCCCTCAGCCTCCTCTTCTCCAGGCTGAACAACCCCAGCTCCCTCAGCCGCTCCTCCTCAGACTTGCGCTCCAGACCCCTCACCAGCTTTGTTGCCCTTCTCTGGACACGCTCCAGCACCTCAGTGTCCTTCTTGTGGTGAGGGGCCCAAAGCTGAACACAGTATTTGAGGTGCGGCCTCACCAGTGCAAAGTACAGGGAGACAACCACTTCCCTACTCCCATTGGCCACACTATTCCTGATACAAGCCAGGATGGCACTGGCCTTCTTGGCCACCTGGGCACTCTGCTGGCTCATATTCAGCCAGCTGTTGAGCAGCACCCCAGATCCCTCTCTGCCAAGCAGCTTTCCAGCCACCCTTCCCCAAGCCTGCAGCGTTGCATGGGGTTGTTGTGACCCAAGTGCGGGACCAGGCACTTGGCCTTGTTGAACCTCATACAGTTGGTCTCAGCCCATCGATCCAGCCTGTCCAGGTCCCTCTGTAGAGCCTCCCTACCCTGGAACAGATCAACACTTCCACCCAATTTGGTGTCATATGCAGACTTGCTGAGGGTGCACTCAATCCCCTCATCCAGGCCATTGATAAAGACATTAAACAGTACTGGCCCCAACAATTCCACATGAGTTTCAGAAGTACAATGATGCCCGTTTTCTGAATGGGGAGTAGAGACAAAGAGAGATAAAATGACTTGGACAGGGTCACGGGGAATATCTGTAACAGAGCTGAGAAGTGAACAGATGCCTCATGAAGGACTGGTCTAACACCAGGCGTCGAGGCAATCTTCCTTGTAAGAAACTCAGGGCTTGCATTCAGTGTCACAAGCCACCCAGTTTGGTCGTACTGAGAAGTCAAGCTGTGAGCCGCAGCAGGTAACTGACAGGTTTTTAGATGGTAAAATTCACATTTAGTAACATCGGGGCCTTACAACATCTAGGGAAGTAGAGTTTCTACAGCTAACAGCACCGAGGAGCCAAAGGCCACAGGAATTCTGAAAACAAGCGGAGGCATAAAAAATAAGTGATGTGATTTATCATGGTCCTGGGGAAGAAGACAGTTAAACTGAGAGAAAGGAAAGAGAGTAATGGAGGAAGAGAGATATTCAGAAGGGGAAGAGAGACCTAAGGAAAAAGTTGCAAGGAGCAGAAAACCAAAAACAAAGGGCGAAAATAATTTAAAATGGAAGAATGGCAGATATCGTTAGGTGAAAACAGCTCAGCTGGAGTGCCACAGGGATGACCCCTGCCTTGCTGCAGCTTTCGATAAACATGCACCAGCTTGCGTGAATCCTGTTTGGAGGAGAGTGTTCGTGCTGGGGATGGCCGCGTGAGGAGCAGCCTGGGGAGAGAGGCTCCCAGCGCACGGGTGCTGAGGCAGGTGAGGTGCAGCCGTCGTGCCCCCCAGTGCACTCCACTCGATCCTTGCTCGGCGTCTGCGGCGCCTGTAACGTTAGCAGCAGCTGCTCCAAGAATGTTTTGAACCTTCCTGCCCTCCTTTTCAGAGCTCAAGCACGCAGATTCAAATCCCTGGACATTCACAAGCAATTATTTTCTAATGATGCTAGAAGCAAAGCTTCCAGTCCTATGGCTTCAAAAAAACCTGCCCAGCCGTGCTCTGCTGTTGACCTTTTCAAGACCTAAATATATACAAGATACCTAAATAAGATAATTGGCCAAGTATAATGCTGGTGTAAGCTGGAGACCTTTTACCAGGGGTGACACAGGCCCCCCTCTAAGCAGGGAAGAAACTGCAGGAACTCCATCCTTGCTGGTTTGCCCCCTGTGTTCAAAAGCTTCTCTGATGCTCGCTCCTCTCCTGATTTTCTGTGCCTTTATTCATGTGCATCCCAGTGTTAGGTTTCACAGTGGATGTGCTTAGCTGTACAAACCGTGCCAAGTGAGCTTACCGGCATGGCAATGATGTGCAGGAGATGGTACTTTTGCAAGGGCAGCCCCAAATTCCTATTTTCCACTGTTGCACGAGAACAGCCTATCGTGCCGTATAGGCGATAAATGCTTTGTGGCCTTGCAGATAAGCTAAACAGACAGCCGATCCATCACCATGACTCCACATCACCACCACGGTGGGATAAGGGATAAGGAGCAAAGCTGATGGCTTCTGCACAACAAACAAACAAGCGCAGAGACAGTGTTTGCTCATTTCAGTGTGCAAAGCTGACTTGTTTAAATATGAATATGTTGCTTATAGCCAAACTTTAGTGACAGCAGCCCTGTGGCATCTATCACTGTTTGCACTTTTGCTAAAAATAGTCGTGTTGTCTCTGGATTTTTCCCGATGCCACGTCTGCAGGTAGTTTTCGCTCCCTCCACCCCATCTCTACCCATTACCAATTCCTCCACCCTCTGGCTTATATGGTGCTCAGGAAGACACCAACCACGCAAGGTTCACGTGGTGTCACAAACACCTGAAATCACTTCCCTGTCCTCACCAAAAGTCTGTGCCCTTTCCTCTCTCTTCTCCTCTTACTTGCTGTCTATCGTGCTTACAGGCAGGGGTGCCAAGCAGACTTCAAAATGTCCCCAACACCTTCACTGAAGAGCGAGGTTGTCTAAAAGGGAGCCTACCTTCTCGAGGCTGAGGACCGGTTCCTCTCAGACCAGATCGTGACACTCACTGCTTCTCCATTTACAGAAAAGTGAGTGATTTTTCTCTTCCCCCCTCCCAGCCTACAGCACGGTACAGATACGCTTTAAAATCGAAGCACTGGCGGGAGGAACTAATAGATCTTTTCCCTTTCTAGCTTTTCGCTGTTCGTATACTCAGATGAAGCACTTGTCTCAAATTCAGGGTGACCTGCTCCGAGTCAGGCTCCTCCCAGAGCTCACCCGGGTGCTGTGTTTACAGCTATGAAAAGGAGCAAACCCCACCCAGGAAACAAAGCAGCAATGAGAAAACACAGAATGTGAAATCTAAACACTTCTGATTCCCTCTGAGGGCCGCAATCCAGGCGCTCTCCAAATCCCTCTTCTAAGCCACAGCTACGCAGAGTTCCTGGAGGACCAACAAGGCCCAGGCTATTTTGAAGTTTCCCTCTTTGCTGTTTTCTAACCCTGAGAGCACTGGGAGGTACCCGTGCCTGCAGCAGCTCATACCTCTGGCATGGGTACCTGCGCTCATCCGGATGGATTTTGGTGCAGGACCAGCATCCCTTTGCACACCAGGGATGCGGTACTTCCACCACACTCCCGCTGCAGCAGGGCACCCTGGTATTGATATGCTGACACTCTGACATTAAAAAAAGTGGCTCTGAAAATAAAAGGCAGATTCCCCAGGCCACGCAGGATTTTGCTAGCTCAGCACGTAGGAACCCGCAGACAGCCAGCACAGACCATGAACTGCAGCACCCATCGGCCCACGAAAATTCCAAAAGCCATTTCCACTTCTCCTCGCAACGCACCTGCACTAGTGGCAATCCTCAGTGTTTTAAAGCAGAGCTATGTTAATCTCCACTGTGTTAATCAGATTTGCTTTCAGCAGGTTTTTCTAACAGCACAGGGAGGGAATCTGGGCCAAACTTGCCTACATGACGGCTCCTCCCAGTGCTCAGACTGACTCAGCTGAGCTAGAGGCAAACAACAGTGGGAATATAGTAAATTCGACGGAGGCAAGCACAGCCTGCTTTCCAAATATGTGAGCAAGGTACTGCAGCTCAGCCAAGCAGGCTGCTGAGATCTGGTTGGTCCCCACCTCCCGGCGAGCACAGAGGCGGCCACAGAGGGACAGCAGCCTGGGGACACCAAAGGGACACATCTCACCAGGGCGGCACTGGACAGAATCACAGAATCACAGGGGTTGGAAGGGACTTCGGGAGATCATCTAGTCCAACCCTCCGCCTAAAGCAGGTTCACCTAGAGCAGGTTGCACAGGGCATCATCCAGGAGGGCTTTGAATATCTCTAGAGAAGGAGACTCCACAACCCCCCTGGGCAGCCTGTTCTAGTGCTCTGTCACCCTCACAGTAAAGAAGTTCTTCTGCATATTCAACTGAAACCTCTTATGCTTCAGTTTGTGCCCATTGCCCCTTGTCCTGTTGCTGGGCACCACTGAGAAGATTCTGGCTCTGTCCTCGTGACATCCACCCTTAAGATATTTGTATGTGTTGATGAGATCCCCTCTCAGTCTTCTCTTCTTTAGGCTAAACAAGCCCAGCTCTCTCAGCCTTTCCTCATAGGGGAGATGCTCCAGTCCCCTAATCACCTTTGTAGCCCTCCTCTGGACTCTCTCTAGGAGTTCCTCATCTTTCTTGAACTGGGGAGCCCAAAGAAGCCACCACTTCTGTCACTGCTGCTGTGTGGTGACTTAGGGCAGCTGAGATTTCAGTGGGGTCCCCAAGGAAGGATTTTGATAACCAATGCGGGCAAATACCTTCATTTATGTGGAGGGCATGTCAGCAGCCAGGCCCTCTGGTTATTCCCTTTCCCCAATCACAGTGGTCTTGAGCTAATCTGGTTTGAACTTTGGACAGCTTGCACTCATCCAGGCCTTGGCTGCGCCTCACTACCGGGGAGACTTTCAGCCCTAGTTTGTGGCTGGAGGCCTAAAGCTGGACTGCCGGACTGTGCCAAGGACATCAGCTATAACCCCTCGTTAAATGAACGCGGCGTGGTGACTAAGAAGGATGACAGCACGGAGCCCTGCGGCAACGCACCGAGCGCACCCGCCGGGGAGAAAAGCACTTGCTCAACACAGCCCCCCTGCAACCTCTCAGAAAGGAAGAAATAGGAGATGCGCAAGATAAGACCGGACACATTTTCCAGGCCCTGCACAGCCCCCGTGCCCATAAGGGGGTGTGTGTGTCGACCGAGGACGCCGCTCCTCCCCGGGCACGTGCTCTGCTGCGGGTGCCTGCGCTCCCGGGAGTCTCTCCGGAGTGCTTTTCTCGTGGCACCCCCTGCTTCCAGTTTAAAGAAGAGACTGGACCCTGGAAGGATCCGGCGGTTTACATGAGATATGGTCCCAGAGATTTATTAATGCAAAGTGAAAAATAACTGGTAAGAGAAGCGCTTACCATTTCTTTCTACCAAGTCAATCTCTTAGCTCTTTAATATTTTAGTTTCCAGCATCCTTCAGCCCTTATGACTTGGTGCCGGGCCAGCTGTAACACAATACACCAGCACGGTGTCCCAGAGCTATCTTCCGGCATTACATAAACCTACGTTTGGGGCAGGTTCTCACCCGCCCTGAGACTCCTTCGCACCCCTCTGGCAGCAGAAAGGGGCCAGGGGAGCACATGACATGCACACCACCTTTTGAGACTTCTTTCTATTGCCAGAGTGATGTAAAGGCATCCCTGGCTCGAGCCAGAATCCGTCCCTTCGCTTAACCTGTTTAACAAATGAAGCTGCTGTTTGAATCCCAAAGACAGAGAGAGGGGTCAGTAACCAAGGGAGCACCAAGCGCTTCTTCCCTCGGCGGTCAGGAATCCACGTTGTTAGAAAGTGCAAATGTATCGGGTGTGTTTGCTTCCTAACCACAATAAAATCTCTCAGAAAATGACCGTTTCCCGTCTTGACTAAGGAGACATTCATTTCAGTGGCACGTGCAGTAATGTTCATTCAGGACTGGCCACAGGTGGTCAATTATTCCTCTGCCTGTCTAGAAGAAGCATGTTTATTCCTCATAATAAAAAGTATTAGTACAATACAGAGTTTATTGCTCAATTAGGAAAGTGACACACAAAGAGTTACAGCCTCTCACGGAGCATACAGCTAGAAATGAATTTTTGCAGCTAGAAACGAATTTTTGCAGCTGAAGGAAATACCACCCTCCTCCCCATCAGACACACAAAAACTACACAGCTTAAGAGCCAACTGACAGGTATTTTAGGACCAATATTTAACTAGCCTGTACAACCAAATATTGTATTATATATTAAGGCTCTAGACTGTAATCATGTTCCTTTCTCTGTTTAAGACATTTTTAATTGATCATTCAGGCACTGATCAGAAAAAAAATAAGCACGGGATTGAATTTTGGTCCCGAGCATAAAGAAGCGGTGCATTGAACAAAATTTGAGAAGACTGGACACATGCACACTTTGACCACTTTCTGGGATCCAGACTCACTGCTCTGCTTGCTTCAGTTACTGTGCATTGCCTGGGCAGCCAAATTGTTTTTAAATACCTAAAAGTAAACCTCGGAACCTGTTTTCTCCTATTGTGTCAGATAATAATTCATAATAAATGAACTTCTCTGCAAATACCAAGGGTGCTGTTGTTAGCTATTTGGAGTATAACACAACATTAAATAATAGATAGCACTTTGCACTTCTGACATTTTAATCTCAATCTCAAACTGCACGCAAAGGCAATCAAATAACAGCATTCCCATTTCAAAGCTGGAGATCAGACATCTAGGCACGAAGTTAGCAGATACCTAACTTCAAGCATACAAGCAGTCCCTCTGCTAGAACTGAATAGCTCTACGTGCAAGCCTGAAGTTAGACACATGCAGAAATACGCAGTTCAACCGATGACTGCAGCTATCGAAGATATAGGTGTCATACGGGAGGTATTTATCTAGTCAATGAACAGATAGAGGCACATCTAAAGGCAGTTTAACCATTCCTAAATCAGCACCTAATTATTTTGAGTAAATCACACTCTGGAAGTGCTTGCCTTCCTCTGTTAACTATCAATGGGACCTGGAGGGAGAGTCCAGCCCAGATGTCAAATATGGAGATGCTACAGCTAGGTGCGTGAGCCGAACCGTGTCCTAAACCAAAGTGTGCTATGGAACCGGGAAGAAATGTGGCACAGGTGAAAACCAGAGTGAAATGTGGACCCAGCTGAAGCTCAGCCTGAAACATCCATTGCCTCACCGTGAGTGCAACTGAAAGCAACGTTTGACCACCTGAATCCCGCAGGAGCATTATCCCGAGGGATATCAAGCACAAGGAGACATGCACGGTCCTTAAAAAGAGAAGTAACCTCTGGCATGATGAAGTTTTCACTGAAGTTGTTAATGCTAGTTTGGCGCAAGGCATACAGCATGGAAGTACTTCAGATTACTATGAGCAAAATGGACCCTGCTCGTCAAGAACAGCTGTGCTCAAGATATTGCTGCACATTGATCTGCCTGTACATCCCCCTTAAAGACCCCAGTCTGCAAATGAGAGCATGAATAAGAAAACAAAACACACTGTGCAAGGCAACGTTTGTAAAAATGTTGACAGATATCATCCCCCCGTTTGACTTACGGAGCCATCAAAAGCTCACTTCCACAGAGCATTTTTGGGCCCTTTAGTTGACTAAATCACCGATTTAGAATGTGTCAGACTTCATTATGCAGATTAAGAGTCTCTCCTTCGTTTCATTTGTTATGCATTAATAAGAGAGCATTGGTGACCGTATCCTCTCGCACAGCCAAAGCCTTTCTGCCATTACATAGTAAATTTTGTTCTTTCTAGCCCTCAAAAAAAACCTCAACACACCAGCAACACGGCTTAGTTGCTATGCGAAGACTTAGAGCCACTGCATAGGGATCAGTTCCAGAGTTTGGTTTGATTCGAACCAAGCCAGGCAAATTAGGCCTGGCTGTGATCTGACGAGGTTTTCCCGCTTGCCTGTTTCTCTCGGCTACAGCTGAAGCGCGTGCTTAGGCCAGACTGGTCCCGGGATCCCCACAACCCCGCACGATCCCGATGTGTGTTTATGGCTTTCCAGCTTGGTGCCTGGTGCAGTTAAAATACGCAGTACCAACAGGCAGATTTATTATGAATGCTGGTAGGGATCTTTTTTCTCTCTCATTGACTAGATGTGACTCAAAAAGTTAATGGTAATTGCTCTCATCTTCATTTAGCAATGAGAGAGAGAGAGAAATGGGAGCAATTTGCAGATCTGAGAACAGGTCATTACAGGTGTGTTATATTAGTGTATTCATGAGCCCCCTGGGACAGCCATGCTGCGATATCCAATAACTTTCTTAATGTGTAATTACACACCATTGGACTATAATTGATTAATTGAAAAGAGAATGTAGGCAGATGCTAGGCCAAGGCTGCTGCTGCTCATTAAATGAACATGTCCTTGCTTCTTTCTAATAAGTTAAGTGAACTACTCAAAAGCAATTAACTGAGAACTGAAATTCATTAGATTTTAAGTAATTATTGGTATTAACTTCTATAATAAAATGCAGGAGTTATATTTTGGGGGGTTTTTTTCCCATCCTGAAAGCAATATAATACATGTCACTGCTGAGATGTAAAAAAGGTGCCTGCTACAGACAGCAGTGAGCAGCGAGACCTGCACTCCTTGCATACAGATCTCCTTTGGCATGCCTTCAGATAACTGCGTGGCCTTAATCTGCCTTCTTGGGACGTCATTCCTGGAAGCCCTGCATGGTCCTAGGGATTCCCAAAGAGAGGGGGCTGCACACTCAGTATCCCAGCGCTCCCCCAAAGCCTCCCTGCAGTCCAGCTGACTGATGGCCAGGCTCTTCTCAACCCTCCTTCCTGTGGGCTGGATCTTAACGCTGAGAAATAAAAAGAGCATGGGCTCCTGATTTTCAAAATCCCACTCTCTCACTGCTGTATGTTGGCTCTTAAAGGGGTCAAAGCCTTCAAACACTTTTCTTTTTTAATGGAGAGGACAACGCATGCAGTGAGATGAGGCATAAGCCAACTGTGCCGTTACAGAAAGTCACACTGGTCTACACAGGTATCTTTTCAGACCTGACAAAACCCATTCTCATTAACGCCCTGCATGAGTGAGAGCCGGGGTCAGAGGTGCAAAAGGAGCTGAGCACCAGGGGACCAAAGCCAGTTTTATGGCCTGACCCTGAGCCGCAGATACGGCCGCGGCGAGATGCGGAGCCAGGGACGGCTCCTCCCAGGTAGCTGCCAGGGTGCCCCGTGGGCCCTACCGAGTCATCTGCATCTCCTGCACAGACCTCGAGAAGAAAATATTTATAGCTCTGGGTGATGACTTTGGAAATTTTATTTCCAATTTATGTGGAAGGAAATCAGAAGAATTTTATTTCACCGCACTTCACTCCCTTTGGAACAAGGCATATCTTTATTCTTTAACGTTCTATAAAAACTGTCTGAATTTTATTTAAATTGGTTGTGAATGCCAGTTTCATAAAGCAAAGCCACGATTCACAACTGGTTTTCTTTCCAAGGGATACAAACCTGCTTTTTTATTTTTTCAGTTTTGTAGAGGTTTGGGTGGGGGGATGGCTGACAATTTTTTTCAGGCTTTTTACTTTAAAGTTTATTGAAATTATCAAGAAGTAGCCTGCTAAAAATGCATTTTCAGCTAACAGTTTCTTAGCTTTTTACTTGTTTAAATTCCCAGTCAATAAAAAGATTGGGTTTTTTTTAAACCGGTTTTGAAAAAGCAATTTTTCAACGAGAACATGTTTAATATGAAAATTATAACTTCAGTAAACACATCAAATGAGGAAAGCAAAGAGTAAAAATAGAATGATACAAAACAGCATTGCAGTGAGGAGAAATTAAGGTTGGAGAAATTATTCAGAGGTCACCAGTAATTGCACATTTATTAATAAAAATTTTAATGCTTGTTCTGGGGCGGAAGATGACAGAATTGGAGCTGTAATGGCATTTTAATTATTATCCTTTTTAACAAATGCATTTTGCTTCTCTTTTGAAATAATAACAACATTGATGTTAAAAACTAGAAAACATGCCTCCTTCTTTGGAAAGGCAAGTTTGTGCTCACCGAGTGTCAAGTGTCACATCCTAAAATAATGCTCCTGTATTGGTATGAAGGAAAATGCTAAACTAGAGACACTGGGGCGAAATTGCTTACTATTTCTAGCGTACCCGAGGCGAGTGCTGCAGGAAAGGGGATACGACTCGCTCTTGGCTCTAGGAGGCCAAACACCCACTGTTGGTAGCCATGGTCTTTCCCAAACCTGCCCCGTTCCCATTGCCCATCTTCCCATGCCGCCTGCCCCTCTCACAGTCACATCTTTTATTCCATCTTTTCAGCTCTCTGAATCAGCTTCCTTAATTCGGTTCACTGGACTGAAAAGGCGGGGATTATGTAGAGCTACTGGGGGTACCAGCCTGCTTGTGCGGGAAGCCGCATCCCTGGCCATGGGGAAGCTTCGTCCCTTTCATTCCCACCTCCTTCCCTTCCTTCCCCCGGCTCCCCATGCTCCTGGGGATTTTATACCTTGTATTCTATGTGTCGCTGGGAACTGGCAGAGTTCTGCTCTCAAGGGTTAATGGAACTCCACTGCCCGCCTCTGTGGAGGCATGGGGAATCCCTCACCCTCCTTGTTGCTGTAGGTTATGGTCCCTCGCTAACCCCGAGTATAAAAGGAGTGAGGTTTGGGTCTTCTTTCCAGTAGACCTGCTATCTCAGACTTGCTACAACAGGGTTGTATTTTCTGTAAGTTCCTACAGCTGGTCTCTGATTGCAGCCTTCAGCTTAAATATTATTCATAAAGATCATGTTTTCTACACTTCAAAGTAGCTGTTAGCTGGCCTACAGCAATTTTTGGTCACAGAGGGGGGAAGACGTCTCGAAGCAGTTGTTTGCCTTTTCTTGTCTACAGAACACAGGGTGTCATTCAGAGCCCACTTAAAGTTAATGGGAGGGATCCTATTGATTTCACTGGGCTTTGGATCAGAGGTTGCGGAGTCCTAAACGTGGTGTGAGTCAAGAAAGAAAAAAAGTCTATTTCTTTAGCAGGATGGTGGTAGGCCTGAAAGACCACGGAAGTCTCTCAAGACCCCCGCAAAGGTCTGCTGTGGCCCCAGGAACAGGACCCAAACCTCCCAGGTCCAGCCCGTGCTGCCATAATGTGAGCAACTGCCTTCACTTCTATTACGGAGTAGAAAAGCATACAATTAAGAAGCAGGGCAAGAAGGACACCGCCCATGTGCCGGGCAAGACAGTGGGTGCATTTGTTCCAAACCGGTAAATATATCTGGCACAGAGCCTATCATTTCCCGGGGACAGCACATTGTGGGGCGGCCGGCAGGCTGCAGGTCTGCATTTGGTCCTGCATTATCCCAGCGAGACGCCTCTCAGGGCTGCCAGCACCCCGTGGGTGCCGACCTGCACGGGCAGGCAGCAGGCAGGGAGGGTCAGCCGGAGCCTGCCCTCGTGCCCCATGCTCCGGCGATGGGTGTTGGGGTTCCCCTCTTCCCCCCCCACCCCAGGCTGCAAATCCGCCCGTGAGCTGAGTGCTGCCATTTTTCAGTGCATTTGCCCAGCGCCTGTGGACTTCGTCTTTAGGAGTGTGCGTAAGGTGAACACCACATAGCCCTTCAGTCAGCCTGGCAGCAATTAAAGACAAAAAAACCTTCACGATAATTTTGCCTGGTTTGTTACTCTTGCTTGAAAAGAAACAGAATGCAAGTTTTTTTGGTGGGCTTTGGGGGAGGTTTTTTTTAAAATATTCTGCTATACTCATGAACAATTTACTTTTTGAAAATGAAATGTTACAGGCGATTAGTCTACGATATGACCTAAGCCTCACTGTTATTTCAGTCACAAGAAAGGTTGAATTTCATGTGGCCAAGATTACTGAGGTTTTAAGAACATCAGTATCAATTCACTGCTACAATTACTTTTCTCAGTATTTTTGTTCCAGAGCCATAACTGCCATTCTGACAGCTCTCTGTGCCTGATCCAAAGTCCCTGAAACCAACGGCGGGCTCTCCATTGGCTGTTATGGGTTTTGCACGGCCATTTGCCCAAATCACTGCGTACGCCACGGTGCAGCTGATGGAGCAGTATCGGTTGCTCTCAGACTGCGGCGGCAAACCGAGCAAGAAACTGATGAAATCCATCGGTAAACCACCAAAAAAATAGCACGAGCGGTGAAACACAGCAAACATCGAGTGATGCTGCAACAGTGGTGGAGGTTTTAACTCTCGGCAGGCTTGGTACTGGTAGCTCTACAACCTAGGGCTCTCTGTGGAGTGTCACAGGTCTCGTCCCCCTCTCCCCTCCCAGCTCTCCAGGGTGGCAAAATTTGCCTCCTGACTGCAAGGTCGGTACCTTAAAGGCTAGACGTGGCTCTGCATCCCTCAGAGCTGCTGGGCAGCAGTCCCACTCCAGCTTTCTGGCCGAAAGCTCTGCATTGTCCCAAAGCCTGGGCCAGGATGAAGGAAGCGCTCTCCCTCTGCCGGTTTGCACCCAGCAGG
Source organism: Egretta garzetta (assembly GCF_000687185.1). NCBI lineage: Eukaryota > Metazoa > Chordata > Aves > Pelecaniformes > Ardeidae > Egretta > Egretta garzetta. The sequence continues at coordinate 259,828 of NW_009258268.1, forward strand.
ATGAAGGAAGAGCCAGGGAGAGCCACAGCAGGGAAGAGCCTTTGCTTTCTCTTTCCTCTCTACTAGGAATAAGGAGGCAGCATGGGAGACAAAAAAAAAGGGGGAAAGGCAAGAGAGGGGATGAGCAAAGCTATCTTCCCCAAATTCAGTCCTCCTTTGAGGGCACTGTGGTTGTAAACGGACTGATGGGCATTTCCTTTCAATGCTGAAGCGCTAACAGGGAGTGGTTTTGCTTGACACTGAGGCAGAGGAAAGAGGTCAGGTACCTCATAAAAAAGAATCCAAACCTCACTTTCTGAAACGAAAGGTTACCGATATGCATGTTTATATTTAACTTGACTGTGACTACAAAACCCACTGGCCTCATCTGATCACAAGTATTCTCAGGGCTTTTTAAAATCAGTCTTGCAGGTATGCAATCTTTCCCACATTCCAGTACCGTAATGCTGCGGTTAACCTGCCCGCATCCCTCCTGCCCTGTCCGGATGCCCCGCGTGCACCACGTTCCCTGACCCTGCCTCTAGCACTGGAACAGCAGAGCAAAGCGACACGACTTCAAACAAAGCATCAGCTGTCGCTCTGGCTTCTCTCAGCCATGCCATAGCCCCCCCAAAGGCCTCCTGCTTGTAGGAGAACATTGTGCATTTCATGTTTCAGTTGTAGATGTGTGTTTTCAGAGCTTTCTCTGCCTCTTTTTGTTAGTGATTAAAGTTAAATGGCCGTAGGTGAGTTTGCATTAAATCCAATAACAAGCATGTTTTATTTTGTGTCTTTTATATAACAGCTTCCAAGCACCAGGACTACCTTATAATTCATCTCATACTGGAGTCAAGAATTTATCCTCCCAGAGCAGAACTACTAGGAGCAAACTATTTGATTTCAAAGAGAAAAAGACCGTAATTGTACTGCAGGAAAACCGTGAATCACAGCTGGGTGTGGGACTGGAAATGAATTTTTTTTTTCAGGGTGTTTATGTTTTGTTTGGTTATTTGTTTGCTTTACATATAATCCCATAGCGGTGGGTGGTACTCAGATCATCTCCATAAACAAATGAACTGGAAAGCAACCTGGCGTTTAATTTCCTTAACCCATCAAACCCTCCTTTGCTCATACAGCAGCACGCCAGTCTGAAACCTTGACTCGATATTCTGGGTAACTGGGGCCAGGGGCAGGGGGGGGTGGCTGCGGGGAGGACGAACTGTTGGTTTTTCTTTCCCACTTTTGTTAAAAGGCATCCAAGCATGGCTCTTCCTACCCTGACTAACTTGGGTAGGTGCCAGATGGATTTTTCCTTTCTCTAGGCAATGGCTCAGGAATTTCAGCCGGCTAGAGCCGAGGCTGTGGGCTTTTCACTGGCCTTTTCACTCTAGCCTAACCTTTCTCCGCAGTTAATCCCATCTCTCTCCCCACATCTACTACTAGCTGGACTGTACTGCTCCTTGACAATCAGCTTCCAGAGGACTAAATTCTGCCTTTTCCTTCTGGAAACAGAGAGATGTGCCTGAAAGAAAAGCTTCCAGCCATTTGTGGAATAAGAAATTGAAATCCTGAGGCAGCGCCTATGGTACTAAAGTGGATGGCTGGCCGAGACAGCATGCTGGCCACGCTCTTTAAAAATAAATTTGGTTTATGTAGTTCCCAGTATTTATCATGGGTAACTAAAGTTAAGAAGACATGGTTCTCAAAAATACTGAAAAGCTCACGAGGAAAATTCAATGTCCTTATCGACTAGAGCATCTTAACCACGTTGTTTTCTGCGTTCTACAATAAACGGCATGACACAACGTATCCGGATTTAATGTGGGAAACGAATACCCAAACCTAAGCCCGTAACTGCAGAATGGCTTTCTATACCGACCAAAACCTTTAATTGTCCCTGCTTTTCTTAATTCACAGAACTACCATATGCACTCAGGGGTTTCTTTTGCCTAAATTACACCTCTTTCTTCCTCCTATTTCCTATTAAGCTCTCTCTCTCAGAAAACCCCAAATAGCTGAGTTGTCCCTCACTAACCAAAACATCTCCTCTTCTGAGGAGTAAGCAATGAAGAAAGCATACGATTTGTAATACTGTATGCTTTCAAATCGCTCCAAGTACTGAGGAGTTAAAGCTCCTCATGCTAAGATGTTAAGATTCAGGGGGTGCAGCGGGAGAGCCCTGGCACGAAGACCCAGCAGCAGCAGCAGCAGCATCCCAGCCCCTGGATCCCGCTCCCCCTAACCCCTGCGGCACCCTCCCAGCATGAGCGTTTCCCAAACACAGGAGCCTGTGCTTGCCGGAACAAACCTTGCTGGAAAATGGCAGCTGAACCCTAAAGCAAAGAAAGCACTTCTGAGCTGAAGCCTCCAATTTTACCTGACAGGCTATTACAGTACTTACTCTCAACTGCCCTGAGATAACTCCAAGGATTTCCCGATTCTCAAAAGCACAAAGAAGTTTCAGTTTCTCTTTCATTTAAAAAATCTCAGCTTTTCACTCAGCCAGCACCTGACTTGCACTGTTAGACTCTGGGTAAGTTTTTACCATTGGGAAAATATTTTTTAAGAGGAAGCAGCTGTCCCTGCTCCTTCCTTTCATTTCCCCCTCCTGTC
>NW_009258268.1:272858-274539 GCF_000687185.1 Egretta garzetta
ACAATTCCTAGCACAAACATAGGAATACTGACTAGACTTTAGGAGAAAGATGCTGCCTTAATGGCCAGTTCCCGTGAAATTCCCTTTACTCTCGAGCATGTTTGCATGTAGCATTGTTCCCCAAATAGTAAAAATGTCGAAGGAAAACCACTGCCACTCTGTGAAACACGTAGCATCTTCGACAAATAACACCACCAGTTCCCTCCCCACCGAAGCCTAAGCCCAGCATCACAGTTTCACTGAAAGTTCCTAAAATACACCTTTAAAGATAGCACAGGTACATATTCATTATTTGTCTACTTCTTTTTTCACATACAAATTAAGTACAGATCACATCCCTGCCAATTTTCTTTCCAATAGCATAGGAAAAATAAAACTATGACAAATTGCTTTTATTACTTCCTTAAACAAGAACTGAAACTTGTCCAAAAAATCACATGAAAGACTAACTTGGATGACTTGAGCTTTTGCCAGGTACAGAAGTGATATAATAAAGCAAAAACTTAAACGCATATTAATAGAGAAATAATTAACTGGGCATTAAAAGAATGCTTGATTTCAATAGCACAGAGGGGGTTAACCGGTTCATTGATTGCTTGCACTAAAAATAAAGCAGGTTTTCAATTGAAATAATACATGACATTTTATATTGTGTTGCCTCCCAACTCTAGTCTTGAACTCCTCCAACTCCAAGAAGCCCTGCTGACGTCGGGGGCACCCTTGTGTGCTGTGGTGGTCCATTGGGCCCAAGCTGACCAGCGGCACAGTAATTAAGCATGGCCTTGAGGAAACAGTTTCACTGATTTGGCACAAGAATTGCGACTGCACCAGGGAATCGCTTTTTGTGTTTGTCCGGTTTCCTCCCCTTAGGACCCCGCTGCCCCTGATACCAACAGCAACTTTGCAAGGGGGTGAAAAGGAAGCAAGATCGGGTCTTATGGGTCGTATCACTTTTTGCTGGGGAGAATTATACTGGGTACGCACTGGCCTTTCCCAAGTGGCACCTGTGGCTCTGCAAAGCATTGTCATTACCTCACTGGGGGTTGGCTGAGCACACGGGGACGCCTGGGGGGTCGGTGACCCTAGAGCCCACTAGTGCAGGTGAGGCCAAGATGCTCTGCGCTCTGGCCAGTGCCGGGAGTGGGTACCGGCCACCACCGCTGGGCTGCTGCCCTCCAGTCTGGGCTTCTCTGGTCAACTGCCTGAATCTAGGGGCTGGCTTTGGCACTGGGTTACACCGGCTCATCAGCTCAACTTCGCTGGATGCTGCACCTGGGACACCAATATTAGCTTTTGGCCCTGCGTCCCTACGGAGGAGGCAGACAAGGGTGTTAACGCAGAGGAAATGCAGTTTGCTCCTCCACCGCCGCCCGCCTCTTCTATAGTTATAAATGAGAAAAAAAGTGTTGTTTCAAGATATAACCCTGTGTTCTGACTCTCTGCAAATATTTCCATTTAGCCAAACGATACATTTTACTTAACTGCAGACGAGAAGAAAGGCGAATGCGAGGGAGAGATCTACCAATTCATCTAGAACTCCCTCTTCGAATGCCATGCGTGAATGTCTCTTAAATGTATTACAATTCATTCTCTGTTTACTTTAGGCAAACAGAAAAACTCATCGTGGAGCACTCATTTTCGCAAGCTAATCAAGAACATTAGGTCCCAGCAGATTCATTTA